>NC_134353.1:85730540-86030540 GCF_048569485.1 Anomaloglossus baeobatrachus
TGCTCCCCATGCATCATCATCCGCGCAGGGGGCAGTGAATAAGTACGGTATACCCACTGGACCCTGCAGCATCGCAATGTCATCGCTATGCGCTTCTCTCTCCACATCCGTGGGCCGGCAGACAGGATGACATCGTGATGCTGCAGGGAACCATGACGGCTCCACACAGGTCAGCGGCGCTGCTGCTGACACAGAGAGGAAGATGATCGATGCTGCAGGGATTGAGGAAAGGTGATTATAAATGTTTATTTTTTTCTGTGCCATAGGATACAGGCCTTATAGCAGGATGGGGTATATAGCAGGATGAGGGCATATACCAGGATGGGGGTATATAACAGGATGAGGCTATATACCACGATTGAGGTATATAGCAAGGATTAGGGTATATAGCAGGATGGGGGTATATGAGCAGGATGGGGTATATAGCAGGATTAGGGCATATACCAGGATAGGGGTATATAGCAAGATGGGGGTATATGAGCAGGATGAGGTATATAGCAGCATGGGGGTATATAGAAGGATGGGAGTATTTATCAGGATGGGGGTATATAGCAGGATGGGGTATATAACAGGATGGGGGTACATAGCAGGATAGAGGTATTTATCAGGATGGGGGTATTTATCAGGATGAGGGACATATATACAAGGATGGGGATCATATACAAGGCAGGAGGATCATTAAAAGGATGGGGTACCTTAGTAGAGAATTGGGGGACATTACCCACATAGCAGTGTCAGCAGTAGATCCTCGCCCCATAACAATGTATCATGACCACATTTTTTGCTTAAAATTTTATTTTCCTCCTCTAAAACCAGGGTGCATCTCATGGACCAGTGTGTTTTATAGTCCGAAAAATACGGTATTACCTGTCCTGTAGGTGAGTGATAAAGGAATGTGTCAAGCATACTGAGTGTGGGCTCATTCAGAAGTCTGTGATTATCGGTCCAATCTTGGATGACAGCTCTTGACTAGTGATGGGCAGACTCGCAGATAACCGGATATTTTTTTTTTTTCTATGGGGACCGGACTCTGGCTATTAAACATCGTGGTAGAAGGGATATGGTGATAGGATAGGAGCAGGCGCACTACATTTACCTAGGTGCGGCGCGGCAGAACAGATATTGGAGGGTTCAGCTAACTTTTATCCAATGTGTATGGGAACCTTAAATAGCTCTTTACTCTGATGAAAAGAGGTGGATGACAAATGAGGTATCACCATCCATAACATCCATACAGTCATAGCCAAAAGTGGGTACACCTTTGTAATTTTTCTAGTTTTTCTTCCAGAAAATTAATGTAATTACATATGTTTATTTCCTTTGTGTATTTTGGCACCACACAAAAAAAAACAAGAGGAAAAAAAAAGACAAATCAGAAATAATTTTACACAAAACCCAAAAATTGTCCGGACAGAATTGTTGGCATCTTTCCAAAGTTGTGAATAAACAACTTTGGTTCAAGCATGTGATGCTCATTCACATTTACCTGTGGCAAGTAACAGGTGTGGGTAATATAAAAATCAAACCTGAAACCAGATAAAAAAGGGAGAAGTTGATTCAATCTTTGCATTGTGTCTGTGTGTGCAACACTAAGCATGGAGAACAGAAAGAGCAGAAGAGAACTGTCTGAGGTATTCAAAACTAAAATTGTTCAACAATATCAACAATTCCAAGGTTACAAGTCTATTTCCAGAGGTCTTGATGTTCCTTTATCCATGCTGTGTGATATAATCAAAAAGTTTACAACCTATGACACTGTAGCTAATCTCCCTATACATGGACAGCAGAGAAAAAATGATGAAAGGCTGCAATGCAGGATAGTCCAGATGGTGGATAAGTAGCCCCAATCAAGTTCCAAAGAAATTCAAGGTGTCCTGAAGGCTCAGAGTGCATTAGTGTTTATAACAGGAAACCCAGGAGGACCCCACTGCTGATACAGAGACAACAAAGAGCTAGACTACATTTTTTTCAAAATGTACGTGAGTAAGCCAATATCCTTCTGGGAAACCATCTTGTGGACAGATGAAGCCAAGATAGAGCTTTTTGGTAAAGCACATCATTTTACTGTTTACAGAAAACAGATTGAGGCGTAAAAAGAAAAGAACACAGTACCTTCAGTCAGCTATGGTGGAGGCTCAAAGATGTTTGGGTTTTTGATTTTTTTTGCTGCCTCTGCCACAGGGTGTCTGGAGTGTGTGCAAGACATCATGAAATCTGAAGCGTACCAACAGATTTTGGGTTACTATGTAGTGCCCAGTGTCAGAAAACTGGGTTTATGTCCTAGGTCAGGGGTCTTCCAGCAGATCAATGACCTCAAACATGATACAAGAAGCATGAAATGGATGGAAACAAAGTGCAGAAGAGTTCTGAAGTCCAGATCTAAATCCCATTGAACACCTGTGCTGTTGGGAGAAGGTACCCTTCAAATATGAGACACCGGGAGCAGTTTGGAAAACAAGAGTGGTCCAAAACTCCAGTTGAGAAGTGTAAGAAGCTAGTTGATGATTATAGGAAGTGATGAAGGTTGTGCAACCAAATATTAAGTTGAGGGTGTCAACAATTTTGTCACATTTGGAATTTTATGTGAAATTATGTCCATTATGCCTTTTATCCTCTTTTTTGTGCTATTCCAATACACACAAAGGAAATAAACATGCGCAGAACAAAATGTGTAATTGCAATAATTTTGGAGGAGAAATACTTCATTTTCTAGAACAATTTCAAGGGTGCCAACACTTTCAGCCATGACTGTGTATGTGTAGGCACAGGGAAAGATTATGACTTAGTAAGACTACCTTTTTAATTTAGCAAAATTAATTAATTTTGCATTTTTGTCGCCTTTAATTTGCAAATGGAATGCTCCAAAAATCTAGTGAAGCTAATAGTTGCTTGCTGTAGAGTTTGCTGTGGAGCATAGATCCAGCTTTATACTGTAGGTGCGGATTTTGTGACAATCGTATCCTGGAATGTAAATAGGATGGGACAAACAGCGCTGACAGTAAAACAAAGAATTCATTTGGCACTCGTCCCTTCCGTCTTTCAACACATGAGAAACACATGACTGTACTCGAGCCAGCAGAAGTCTGTGAACCTGAAAATGCTGTTATCTTACTCATATAAAAAGCCAAATGACAAGAAAAAGCATTCGGCAGACAATGGCTGCCATAGATTACGTGGATAATACTTAACTCTTCATTAAAGTTAATGATGTGATCAGTAATCAGTTATTAATGACATTATAAAAAGCTTTATCATCGTGATTTTCTGTTCTCGTTGTTCATAAATAATGGCTCTTTGTTTATATAGAGATTTTATATTTATTCTCTATGAGTAATATATGGCCTATGAGACCATGGAAATATTGTGTGTCCTTTACATGACTGTTGCAGTTTTCCTTAGGGGTATACCCATAATTAACAGGTTCCCATAGCAAAAATGGATGGGACCCCACCTAATATCAGGAAGCAGCTTTACTAACCAGAATAGTAATGATACATTCAATAGCAGAAAGCCACCAACTTGTTATTTACAAAAATATAATGTTCTTCAATTTAAAGGGAACCAATCACCGGGATTTTCGTATATAACCTAATGCCAGTGCTATACTGGCACTGTCAGGCTGATTCTACAACCCCTGGCAAAAATTATGGAATCACCTGGTGTTACGGGGGAACCGGCAGATTAGGACCAGGGGGTATATATCCCAATCGCCAGTCGGGGCCCACCGTGCTCCAGATGGTAATGGAGCTGCTGGCACCCTGTGGGTTAGGCGGAGACTATAGAGCTGGATGGCTCTGAGATAACCCAGGGAACTGGTCACGTGTGTAGTGACACGTCAGACCGGATGACAACCCAGTTAGCGTTTCGGTGGAATTGGCGCAACCCCGACTACGTGTGCAGGGAACATGTCAGGCCGGATGGTGACCAGGTAGTGTTGACCGAGAAGACCGCTGCGACAGTGCCCTGTCGGCCACGTGTGTCAGACATGACAGGCTGAGCGGTCCTTCGATTAGCGTTTCTGGTCACTACTCGAATAACCATGTGTGTAGAGGACATGTCAGGCCAAGGGATCACACCAGTAGCGTTGACTGGGAAGCCAAGGAGGATAATAGGTTCACACACCCAATCCTTGAACACCCTGTTAACTCCACAGGGGTCCTGAGGTATGCTGTCCGTGTGCGTAGGAGGCACAACCGAACAGGTGGCGCAACAGGTGCGTTGTCAATGTACGTAGAGGGCACAACTGGACAGGTGACGCAACAGCCGCAGCCCAGTTAACGCCACTGGACTGCTATAGCACAACAGGAATGGTAGCAAGGAAGCACGGCGCCTGACCCACTTGTGTTGAGCCACGAATCTTGGCATGACAGGCACCGTTCGCCTAGTCCTACCTACCGCTTCCAACAAGGCTTATGCCATGATGCATTCTAAGTGAATATGAGTGAAGACTGCGACCCTCCATGTTGTCTCCAGCCCCTTTTATAACCTAGATCCACCCCAAACCCAAAGTGGAACCACCAAGGTCCAATAGCAGAGTGCCGTATCATCAGCGACGTCTCCAGTGGCCTATCCAGAAACGCCACGTCATTGATGACCTCATGGCAGCCACGCCCCAAACACTTCACCAGTTATCGTCTGACGACCAATGGTGAGGTGACAGATCATAGGGGCGGGCCTCTGTGAGCCAGTCCGGAGTGGCCACGTCATCAGGACACCTGACACCCTCTGCCCTATCAGGGCCTGCCACCTCACGGACATGCTCGGTGAGGTCCTTACCGGACCTAGCATCTGATGCACTAAGTGCCTGAGCATGCTCAGTAGCCTGAACAACAGACTGAGAAATCAGACTATCTGCCTGAGCATGCTCAGTAGGCACATCCCAGAACTTAGACACGGCACGAAGTCCAAGTACCTGTGCAAACAGGCTGTTAGGATTAATTGTGGAAGCATGCTCAGTAGCCTGAACTGAGGACTTAAGCCCACTTTACACGTTGCAATTAGTTGTACAATCGCATTTGCGATGTGACACGCCCAGGTTGCATACGGGATCTATGAGATTTCACGTTGGTCGTTCATTTGCTGTCACATGAGCGTTAGTAGTCTATGTTAAATTGGTCAATTTTGTGTGCGATCCTTTAGATCATGTGTTCTGTGACGTATGCATTGGGCACCTTTTTTTTTTTTTATTTATTGACTTGCCAAGCGTGTGTAATGTGTAGGGATGCGTTTTTACTATGTCATCTGCCATTCAGCTCTGCTACATGGCCGCTAACAGCAGCCACAGACAGCCATGTAGCAGAGCTGAATGGCAGATGACAGCAGACACAGACAGAGCCGCACTGTCAGAATGAACTCGGGTGAACTTCACCCGACTTCATTGTCATGCTGCGGCTCTGTCTGTGCCGCGTCCTGATTAGCAGTCACCAGTGAAGGACTCACCGGTGACCGCTAAACTCCTAAGTTACTGAAGTTAGCAGCCCTCTCTCATACTCACCAATCCCCGATCCCCGGCGCTGCACGGCGTTCACACTGCTCCGGCGGCTTTTACTGTTTTGAAAAAGCCGGCCGCCCATTAAACAATTTCGTATTCCCTGCTTTACCCGCCCACCGGCGCCTATGATTGGTTACAGTGAGACACGCCCCCACGCTGAGTGACAGGTGTCACACTGCACCCAATCACAGCAGCCGGTGGGCGTGTCTATACTGTGTAGTGAAATAAATAATTAAATAATTTAAAAAAACGGCGTGCGGTTCCCCCCAATTTTAAAACCAGCCAGATAAAGCCATACGGCTGAAGGCTGGTATTCTCAGGATGGGGAGCTCCACGTTATGGGGAGCCCCCCAGCCTAACAATATCAGCCAACAGCCGCCCAGAATTGCCGC
This sequence comes from Anomaloglossus baeobatrachus, assembly GCF_048569485.1. Lineage (NCBI taxonomy): Eukaryota > Metazoa > Chordata > Amphibia > Anura > Aromobatidae > Anomaloglossus > Anomaloglossus baeobatrachus. The sequence goes on from NC_134353.1 coordinate 85,736,424, forward strand.
ATACATTATATGCGACAGTTCTGGGACTGTACCCGGCTCTTCCCGATTTGCCCTGGTGCGTTGGCAAATCGGGGTAATAAGGAGTTATTGGCAGCCCATAGCTGCCAATAAGTCCTAGATTAATCATGTCAGGCGTCTATGAGACACCTTCCATGATTAATCTGTAAGTTACAGTAAATAAACACACACACCCGAAAAAATCCTTTATTAGAAATAAAAACACAAACACATACCCTGGTTCACCACTTTAATCAGCCCCAAAAAGCCCTCCATGTCCGGCGTAATCCAGGATGCTCCAGCGTCGCTTCCAGCGCTGCTGCATGGAGGTGACCGGAGCTGCAGAAGACACAGCCGCTCCGGTCACCTCCACGCAGGTAATGAAGACAGCCGCGCGATCAGCTGCTGTCACTGAGGTTACCCGCTGTCACTGGATCCAGCGGTGGATGCAGCGGTGGCCGCGGGTAACCTCAGTGACAGCTCAGCTGATCGCTCTACTCACCTCAGTTGCAGCGTGGAGGTGATAGGAGCGGCGGTGAGTAGAGCGATCAGCTGAGCTGTCACTGAGGTTACCCGCGGCCACCGCTGGATCCAGTGACAGCGGGTAACCTCAGTGACAGCAGCTGATCGTGCGGCTGTCTTCATTACCTGCGTGGAGGTGACCGGAGCGGCTGTGTCTTCTGCAGCTCCGGTCACCTCCATGCAGCAGCGCTGGAAGCGACGCTGGAGCATCCTGGATTACGCCGGACAAGGAGGGCTTTTTGGGGCTGATTAAAGTGGTGAACCAGGGTATGTGTTTGTGTTTTTATTTCTAATAAAGGATTTTTTCGGGTGTGTGTGTTTATTTACAGTAATTTACAGATTAATCATGGAGGGTGTCTCATAGACGCCTGACATGATTAATCTAGGACTTATTGGCAGCTATGGGCTGCCAATAACTCCTTATTACCCCGATTTGCCAACGCACCAGGGCAAATCGGGAAGAGCCGGGTACAGTCCCAGAACTGTCGCATATAATGTATGCGGCAATTCTGGGCGGCTGTTGGCTGATATTGTTAGGCTGGGGGGCTCCCCATAACGTGGAGCTCCCCATCCTGAGAATACCAGCCTTCAGCCGTATGGCTTTATCTGGCTGGTTTTAAAATTGGGGGGAACCGCACGCCGTTTTTTTAAATTATTTAATTATTTATTTCACTACACAGTATAGACAGGCCCACCGGCTGCTGTGATTGGGTGCAGTGTGACACCTGTCACTCAGCGTGGGGGCGTGTCTCACTGTAACCAATCATAGGCGCCGGTGGGCGGGTAAAGCAGGGAATACGAGATTGTTTAATGGGCGGCCGGCTTTTTCAAAACAGTAAAAGCCGCCGGAGCAGTGTGAACGCCGTGCAGCGCCGGGGATCGGGGATCGGTGAGTATATGAGAGAGGGGGATAGACTGACATGGACAGAGAGTGAGGGACAGAGATAGTGACCGACTGACAGAGATTAGTGACTGACAGACATTGTGAGGCGCTTCAGAACGCAGCTTTTCAGCTGCGCTCTGAAGCAGACCTTTTTTAAGCTGCGGTGCAGAGCACACACCTGCGCACATAGCATCAGACAACAAAATCGTATGAGGGATGTCACACGTTACAATTGACTAGGTTCGTGCAACAAAACGCTCAATTCTAGAGAATGATACGATGTGTTTGCGATCAACGGTTTTGCGTTCAATCCTGATCGCAAGTAGATGTCACACGCAGATACCTCACAAACGATGCCGGATGTGCGTCACTTACAACTTGACCCCAACGACAGATTGTGAGATATATTGAAGCGTGTGTAGCGGGCTTTAGTCTCAGAAATGACACAATCAGGCTGAGCATGCTCACTAGGCAAAACACCAGACAGACTCTGGCTGGGGTAAATCGGCGCGCGCATGCGCACTAGCTGCCTCTCCACACTTAGACGTGGTGGAAGGAGCAGCCAACTGGACGACCTGAGGCACAGCCAAGAAATGCAGCCGGCACCTGGGAGCAACAGGAACCACAGCAGACTGCTTGCGGCTATGGCGGCGCCGGTTCATAACACCTGGCTCTGAGGATGGTCATTCAGTTGTTTACTTTTGTTTAAAAAAAGCAGATCACAGACATGGCACAAAACTAAAGTAATTTCAAATGGTAACTTTCTGGCTTTAAGAAACACTAAAAAAAATCATGAAAACATAATGTGCTAGCCAGTAACGGTTACTTTTCAAGACCAAATAGGGGGAAAAATGATGGAATCAATCAATTCTGAGGTAAAAAATATTTGAATCACCCTGTAAATTTTCATTCCCAGAACTCACACCTGCATCAAATAAGATCTATTCCTTAGTCTGCATCTAAAAAGGACTGATCACACCTTGGAGACCTGTTGCACCAAGTGGACTGACATGAATCATGGCTCCAACATGAGAGATGTCAATTGAAACAAAGGAGAGGATTATTAAACTCTTAAAAGAGGGTAAATCACACAATGTTACAAAAGATGTTGGTTGTTCACAGTCAGCTGTGTCTAAAATCTGGGCCAAATACAAACAACAAAGGGAAGGTTGTTAAAGGCAAACATACTGGTAGATCAAGGAAGACATCAAAGCGTCAAGACAGGAAACTTAAAGCAATATGTCTCCAAAACAGTAAATGCACAAGAAAACAAATGAGGAACGAATGGGAGGAAGCTGGAGTCAATGTCTGTGACTGAACTGTAAGAAGTCGCCTAAAGGAAATGGGATTTACATACAGTAAAGCTAAACAAAAGCTATCATTAACACCTAAACAGAAAAAGACAAGGTTACAATGGGCTAAGAAAGAGCAATCGTAGACTGTGGATGACTGGATGAAAGTCATATTCAGTGATGAATCGCGAATCTGCATTGGGCAAGGTGATGATACTTGAACTTTTGTTTGGTATTGTTTCAATGAGATTTATAAAGATTACTGCCTGAAGAGAACATGTAAATTTCCAGTCATTGATGATATGGGGCTGCATGCCAGGTAAAGGCACTGAGAAGATGGCTGTCATTACGCTTTAATAAATGTCCAAGTTTACATTGAAGTTTTGGACACTTTTCTTATCCCATCAATTGAAAGAATATTTGGGGATGATGAAATAATTTATCAAGATCATCCTGCCATAGAGCAAAAACTGTGAAAACATTCCTTGAAAGACACATAAGGTCAATGTCATGGCCTGCAAATAGTCCGGACCTCAATCCAATTGAAAATCTTTGGTGGAAGTTGAATAAAATGGTCAATGACAAGGCTCCAACCTGCAAAGCTGATCTGGCAACAGCAATCAGACAAAGTTGGAGCCAGATTGATGAAGAGTACTGTTTGTCACTCATTAAGTCCATGCCTTAGAGACTGCAAGCTGTTATAAAAGCCAGAGGGGGTGCAAAAAAATACTAGTGATATATTGGAGTATTCTTTTGTTTGTTTTTCATGATTCCACAATTTTTACCTCATAATTGAGTGATTCCATAATTTTTTCCCCCTGTTTGGTCTTGAAAGGTAACCGTTACTGGCTAGCACATTATGTTTTCATGATTTTTTTTAGTGTTTCTTAAAGCCAGAAAGTTGACATTTGAAATGACTTTAGTTTTGTGCCAAGTCTGTGATCTGCTTTTTTTAAACAAAAGTAAACAACTGAATGAACATCTTCAGAGCCAGGTGATTCCATAATTTTAATAATCAGTCTGATTCTATACATACCTGTAGTGGTCAGCTCGGATGTTTAGGTTTTGAAATCCAAGAAAGTAAAGTTTATAAAATCATCAGCTTCTTGAGTGACAGCAGCTGAGGAGCAGATATCTGGGGGGTGTTCATACTTATCCCCTCCCCCATTAGAATTAGCATAAGTATTATACAATCGATTTAACTTTTCACTAGCAGGACCTGTGGTGAGGTCATACCCATGTGACCAGAAGGTGCGGGGCCTCTGCCAACACAGCTGATACCAGAAAGCAACATTTTTCTGTTTGTTGAGGCCCCGCCCCTTCTGGTCACATGGGTTTGACCTCACCACAGGTCATGGTATTGAAAAATTAAATCGATTGTATAATACTTATGCTAATTCTAACAGGGGGAAGGGATAATTATGAATATCCCGCAGATATTATCTGAGCCTCAGCTGCTGTCACTCAAGAAGCTGCTGATTTTATAAACTTTACTTTCTTGGATTTGAAAACCTATACATCCGAGCTGACCACTAAAGGTATGTATAGAATCAGCCTGATAGAGCCAGTATAGCACTGGCTTTAGGTTATATAGGAAAATCCTGGTGATTGGTTCCCTTTAAGCAGGCCACCTCATCATCTGGGGCCCGTAGGATTGCAAGCAAAGGAGTAACTAGCAAATTTCAGCAACAGGCCTCTTAAGTATGATGTGCCATAATGATGATTATTATGGAGCAAAGGAGTGTTCAGGATCCATCAGACACCATGGCCAGGAAGTCAAATTTTCTCCCGACGATCGCGTAAAAGTCACGCAAGACCTACAGTCAATTAGCAGCCGCTTTATTCTTCCCACTTTATAGCAAATCATTTACATCAGGAAGAAGTGAGGGCTGTTCTCTCCTCCTCCGGATGTGTGTAATATATCTGATGATAAGGAGAGTAAAGCAATCGCTAATTGGCTGCAGGATCTTGTGATGTAACACTGAGAGCAAATGTAGACACCAATGGAAGAGTGCCAACACCAGAAGTGAGTGTTAATATTGTTATTTCCAAATAGTGGGCAACCCCTTTCAGGCAAGAAATGTCATGAACAATTAATTACATGTTGTCAGAATTGGAAGAGAGCAAGGATCCTGTCTCTTCTTCAACCTTAGATAGAGCAAGATCGCTGCAGCCATTGACTGAATGCAGCAGTCACATGATGATCCCCTGCTGGAATAGGAAGTGAAGAGAATGCCAGGGCACTTAGGCAGCAATACCAACAATGGCATAGTGCCAATAGGTGAGAGAATTTTATTATACAGACAGTACAGAAAAATGATAACGTTTCAACTTATATATTTGGGTCTTCATCAGACACAATAGATTCTTGTGCATGGTATGCCCTTAAGATGATGATATTGTCAAAAGTCACCTTTTCATGTATAGATATGATGATGCAGCATTGTAAAGTGTCTTGCATGCTGTTGCCCTCCAACAGTGTGTAAGACACTTTATTATTGTCACGCCTGTCTCTCTGCATTATGAGACTAGTGACAGATTAAGGACTTGAGAGTTATTTCCATGCTAGACTCTTAATATTAAACAGATTTCCTTTCCTTTGGCAGTTGTAGGGTTAATGTCAGTATGCTTTCCAGCAGCTTCTGAATCCTGGTTAGGTGCTTCCGGTTTGGACCACTCCCAGTCCCTTTATATACCCACTGCTACCAGCAGATGGTGCCAGTTATTATTTTTGCCATTTGGATGCTGGGCCAGGAGTTGGAAGGAGCTGTTGAAACTCTCTGTTGAAGCTGCTATAGTGGCTGCAGTCTAGCTGATGATTGCAGCAGTCTGTTGTGTGTTTTCCCCCTGTCTGCCTTCCTTCCCAGGTGTGCTGTTTCAGTGCAGCTGTGAGGCTAGTGTCCCTTACCTGCCCAATCCCTAGCTACGACTATTGTAGGGTCCCTCAAGGCTTCAGGTTCCTGTTCGGTGACAGGTGAGTAACCTGTATTGGGACTGGCTAGGAGTGCATGTTAAAGTGGCAGGTAAGTGGAGGAGGTGTCCTTCTTCCCCCTTAGTAGTCCTAGGGCCCTGGTATACCCCTTGTTTGTCACAGTGTAACCCTTGTTGTTATGTGTTTTGGTTCACATCAAACCTTCTCTAGTGCATGCCGTGACAACTATACTGTACCATCATATCTCTACATCAAAGCAGTCTGATTTTTCTATTAATCTCATGTTGACTTTTGACAGTATCACCATGTTAAAGGCATATCCTGTACAAGAATCTATTATGTCTGATGAAGACCCAAATATAGGGGTCGAAACGTTATAACTTTTTGGGATTGTCTGTATAATAAAATCCTTGGAGTGCCAAATTTCTCTTTTATTTATTGATGGGTTTACTTTTAACCCTTCTTGAGCACCCATTTTTTTCAAGTGTGCCATAAACCTCACTCTAATAGTTGAGAAAATGGCCGGGCACCAGTAGCTGATAGGATAGCAAGGTGGTAGTGGGTGTGCATGTTTTGTTTTCCAGACAACCCATTTAAAAATCTTCTAATCTAGATATACAGGCCACAGTATTAAGTATCTTGACTAATCACTTCCACATCATAGGGTTGAATCACTCCCCTTCTTCGGATCAGTCAACCCAATCTGATAAATAAGGAGGAAATGCAATCGCTTATTTTTGTAGGATAGACGTAATGTTTTCCCTAAGCATTGCTGAGCACAGATAGACAGATGCACATTCCAGATTGAGAAATCAGAGTTATATTTCTGTAGAAAACAAATGATAACACAATACGTAACCACCGCGGCACAACTTGTGCTTCCAACGTGACTCGCGTTTCAGGTTTCTCTAGTGTTGAACATAGCAGAAGAGCTTGAGAGCAGGACACATGCTAAGCAATATGCTAAACTCCGAGTTGTTTATAAACAGATGGAAATTAACATCAAAGTGACAAACACCATCTGTCTCAAATTGAAACATTGTGAATTAGTTCAAAAGCAGGACATTCTCAGCTTAATTCAGTTTGTGCTTTCCCGTCACCAAAATCACTATGTAAAGGGCTCATCACAGACAACATCTTAAGTATGGAAGCAGCCGCAGCCCTCAGATTGTTGCCCCCGGTCCCGCTCCTAGGACCCCTGACAAAAAAGTTGATGATGCAACCCAAATTAAATCACAAGGACTTATGGACGGTGACTTCCAATGTACACCAATACAGTAGCATTTGTCTGAGACATATGAGATGTCATGATGAAGCAGCCTAAATAAAGACAACTGACAATTTTATGATATTATTGACACATTTGTAATAGTTTACTAATGCATCCAAAATGACTGGTTATGCTGAAATAAACAATGCTAACTTCATTTTATATATATATATATATATATATATATATATATATATATATATATATATATATGTATATATATACACTAGCTGTACTACCCGGCTTCGCCCGGGTTAATAACTGCTGTTAACAAAATAGAATGTATTAACATTCCCGGGATAGAATGTATAAATAGAATATATTAACGCCCGGGATAGTAACTGTCTCTCTGTTTCTCTCCCATTCTCTGTCTGTCTCCCCCTCTGTATATATCTCTCTGTCTTTCTCTCTATCTTTGTCTGTCTATCTCTTTCCCTGTCTCTCTCTCTATCTCTTTGTCTGTCTGTCTCTTTCCCTGTCTGTCTCTGACTGTCTCTGTCTCTTTCTCCGTCTGTCTCAATCTCTTTCCCTGTCTGTCTGTCTATCTATCTCTTTCCTTGTCTGTCTATCTATCTCTGTCACTTTCCCTGTCTGTCTGTCTCTTTGTCTGTGTCTGTCTCTTTACCTGTCTGTGTCTGTCTCTTAACCTGTCTCTCTCTTTCCCTTTCTTTCCCTGTCTGTCTCTTTCACTGTCAGTCTGTCTCTTTGTCTTTGTCTGTCTCTTTGTGTCTGTCTCTTACCCTGTCTATGTCTGTTTCTTACCCTGTCTGTATCTGCCTCTTTCCCTGTCTGTGTCTGTCTCTTTCCCTGGCTGCATTGTGACACGCCAACATTCCATATAAGGGCGTGGCTGCGCATTCTTCTGAAGTTCTGGCTGCACTGTGGCTCCCAGCTCCATTCGTTTTAATGGAGGCAGGTTTTTTGGTGAATAACTGTAAAGAGCGGGGTTAAAATTTCCCCTCAAAACATAGCCTATGATGCTCTCGGGGTCCAGAAGTGTGAGTGTGCAAAATTTTGTGGCTGTAGCTGCAACGGTGCGGACATACACACACACACATACACACATTTAGCTTTATATATATATATATATATACATATATATATATATATATATATATATATATATATATATATATATATATACAGTGCAGACCAAAAGTTTGGACACACCTCATTTTCTTATTCAAAAAAGAGTTTTCTTTATTTTCATGACTAAAAATTATAGATTCACAATGAAGGCATCAAAACTATGAATGAAAACATGTGGAATTAAATACTTAAAAAAGTGTGAAACAGCTGAAAATATGTCTTATATTCTAGGTTCTTCAAAGTAGCCACCTTTTGCTTTGATTACTGCTTTGCACACTCTTGGCATTCTCTTGATGAGCTTCAAGAGGTAGTCACTGGAAATGGTCTTCCAACAGTCTTGAAGGAGTTCCCAGAGATTCTTAGCACTTGTTGGCCCTTTTGCCTTCACTCTGCGGTCCAGCTCACCCCAAACCATCTCGATTGGGTTCAGGTCTGGTGACTGTGGAGGCCAGGTCATCTGACGTAGCACCACATCACTCTCCTTCTTAGTCAAATAGCCCTTACACAGCCTGGAGGTGTGTTTGGGTCATTGTCCTGTTGAAAAATAAATGATTGTCCAACTAAACGCAAACCGGATGGAATAGCATGCCGCTGCAAGATGCTGTGGTAGGCATGCTGGTTCAGTATGCCTTCTATTTTGAATAAATCCCCAACTTGTGACCCTCCACTATCTTGTCTCTGATGGCCTTGGAATGCTCCTTTGTCTTTCCCATGTTGACCAAGTATGAGGACTGTTCACAAGTTTGGGGAGGGTCTTAATTAAGGTCCAGTCACACTAAGCAACTTACCAGCGATCCCAACAACGATAGGGATCGCTGGTAAGTTGCTAGGAGGTTGCTGGTGAGATGTCACACTGCGACGCTCCAGCGATCCCACCAGCAACCTGACCTGGCAGGGATCGCTGGAGCGTCGCTACACGAGTTGCTGGTGAGCTCACCAGCAACCAGTGACCAGCCCCCAGCCAGCAGCGCCGCATGGAAGATGCTACGCTTGGTAACTAAGGTAAATATTGGGTAACCAACCTGATATTTACCTTGGTTACCACTGCACGGAGCTACACGTGCAGAGAGCAGGGAGCAGCGCACACTGAGCGCTGGCTCCTTGCTCTCCTAGTTACAGCACACATCGGGTTAATTAACCCGATGTGTGCTGCAGCTACATGTGCACAGAGCAGGAGCCGGCACTGACAGTGAGAGCGGCGGAGGCTGGTATCAAAGGTAAATATCGGGTAACCAAGGACAGGGCTTCTTGGTTACCCGATGTTTACATTGGTTACCAGCCTCCGCAGAAGCCGGCTCCTGCTGCCTGCACATTAGTTGTTGCTGTCTCGCTGTCACACACAGCGATCTGTGCTTCACAGCAGGACAGCAACAACTAAAAAATGGCCCAGGACATTCAGCAACAACCAACGACCTCACAGCAGGGGCCAGGTTGTTGCTGGATGTCACACACAGCAACATCACTAGCAACGTCACAAAAGTTGTTCGTTAGCAGCGATGTTGCTAGCGATGTTGCTTAGTGTGACGGGGCCTTTAGTCAGAAAAGGCTGGAAAAAGAGATAATTAATCCAAACATGTGAAGCTCATTGTTCTTTGTGGCTGAAATACTTCTTAATACTTTAGGGGAACCAAACAGAATTATTGTGGTTTGAGGGGTTGAATAATAAATGACCCTCTGAATAAACTTTTCACAATTTTAAAAAAAAAAAAAAAAAAAAAAAAAAAGAAATAACATTCTTTTTTGCTGCAGTGCATTTCACACTTCCAGGCTGATCTACAGTCCAAATGTCACAATGCCAAGTTAATTCCGAATGTGTAAACCTGCTAAATCTGCAGGGGGTTGAATACTACTTGTAGGCACTGTATACGGGCAAATGTAATAACATCCACAATCCTGGCCTCTATCATGTAATAATATCTCCCATCCTGTTATAATGTCCCCAGGCCTGGCTCCCATTCTGTAACTATATAATAATAGTAATTAATAATAATAATAATTTTATTAATTTATATAGCGCTATTAATTCCACAGCGCTTTACATACATTTGCAATACTGTCCCCCAATGGGGCTCACAATCTAGAGTCCCTATCTATATGTCTTTGGAGTGTGGGAGGAAACCGGAGAACCTGGAGGAAACCCACGCAAACACGGGGAGAACATACAAACTCCTTGCAGATGGTGTCCTTGGTGGGATTTGAACCGAGGACCCCAGCGCTGCAAGACTGCAGTGCTAACCACTGAGCCACCGTGCTGCCCTATGTCTCCCATCTTGTAATATCCCCCATCCTGCAATAATGTCCATTGTCCTGGCCCCTATTTTGTAAGAATGCCCCCCATCTTTGTCCCTATCCTGTAATAATATTCCCTTTCCTGGCTCCTACCCTGTAATAATGTAGTCTTTTCTGGCCCCTATCCCAAAAGAATATCCTCCATCTTGGTTCGTATCCTGTAATCATGTTCCCTTTTCTGGCCCCTATCCTGTAATAATATCCCACTTCTTGGCCCCTACCCTATAATAATGTCCCCTTTCCTGGCACCTATCCTGTAATTTCCTCCTTCCTGGCCCCTACTCTGTAATAATGTCCCCTTTCCTGGCCCCTATCCTGTAATAATATCCCGCTTCTTGGCCCCTACCCTATAATAATGTCCCCTATTTTCTCTCCTATCCTGTAATAGTGTCCCCCATCCTGACCCTATCCTGTAATAATATACTGCTTCTTGGCCCCTACCCTATAATAATGTCCCGTTTCCTGCCCTCTATCCTGTAATAATGTCCCGTTTCCTGCCCTCTATCCCGTAATAATGTCCTGTTTCCTGCCCTCTATCCTGTAATAATGTCCTGTTTCCTGCCCTCTATCCTGTAATAATGTCCCGTTTCCTGCCCTCTATCCTGTAATAATGTCCTGTTTCCTGCCCTCTATCCTGTAATAATGTCCTGTTTCCTGCCCTCTATCCTGTAATAATGTCCTGTTTCCTGCCCTCTATCCTGTAATAATGTCCTGTTTCCTGCCCTCTATCCTGTAATAATGTCCTGTTTCCTGCCCTCTATCCTGTAATAATGTCCCCCATCTTGGTCCCTATCCTGTAATAATGTTTCCCATTTTGGTCCCTATCCTATAATAATGTCCCTTTTCCTGGCCCCTATCCTGTAATAATGTCCCGTTTCCTGCCCTCTATCCTGTAATAATGTCCCCCATCTTGGTCCCTATCCTGTAATAATGTTTCCCATCTTGGTCCCTATCCTATAATAATGTCCCTTTTCCTGGCCCCTATCCTGTAATAATGTCCCCATCTTGGTTGCTTTTGTATGAGGAGGAGTGTCCTCTTCCATTGTCAGTGCAGGGGTTCATTCGGTGCATGAAATTGACATAATTTGTCACGTGTGCTGAGCACACCAACGTCAATTGCTGACCTCTGATTGGTCGGCAGCTTGACTAGCTATTGTGGTGCAGGGAGTCAGTAGCTCTCTGCGCTGCAATACATTTATGTTAAATGAGATGTACCAGATATATATTAGAAACAGGTAGAGGACAGATGAAAGGGAACCTGACTGCATGATCAGGCTGCTTACGCCTTTGATTCCTACAATGTAATCACATGGGTCTACTAAGAAGTTGTAACTAATCACAAAGCGAGATATTTTTATGAAGACCTTTGGTAGAGTTGGCTCTTTTTAGTTGCATCGGAGCAATACTGAAATGATTATGAAGGAAGACATAACCTGGTATGTTTAGTCTTTTGGGTATAGTAGTTTGTCAATTGTTTTAAATGGCTTTGATACTATCAAGGACACAATGCTCTCTATATTTTGGATATCTTCTCATATATTTAGAGTTTTATGCTGCTCTAAAAAACCATACAATGCATTGTTACTCTGATAATGTTTGGGAGTGACTTACTATAGATACTCTTGTATCCTTAGAAAAGCCTGGTAAAGCTCAGAAAGTTAATTTTTAAGTATTATTCCAGCTGTGATATTCACTTATTTATTATCCAGGGGCAGCATAGACAGTTTTATTTTCTGAAGAGATGTAAGGGAACAGTGAGACAGTGAAACTGTGAGTAACGAGTAACATTAATGCCATCACCCCACTTAGGGCTTGCTCACATGAGCATATAACACTGATGAGGGTTATCTGATGTTTTATAGGATAGCCCTTGGACCAGTGTTATACTATGGGGCAGTGCCGACCAGCATTTTTTTTTTCTTATGTCGATTCTGCATGAGAAAAAAAATGCAGCATGCTTCGAGTGGCAGCGTGAATCGAATGGGACACACCCATACAAGTCTACGGATGCGTGTAAAACATCAGACTGAGCTCTGATGTCATCCAAATGCAGTCCGATTTGTGCCAACACAGACAATGGAGAAGATGGAAATATTAAAGGGAACCTGTCACTAGGTTTTTCCCTTATGAGGTGCAGCCAACACCTGTGAGGTCTTATATACAGGATTCTAGAATGCTGTATATTAGTGCTTAAGCCGATCTGTGGAACGTAAAAAAGTCCTTTCTTATACTCACCTAGGGCGGCGGTATATATATTTAGTAAGATAGCAGCTGGACAAGTCTTGGATGGAGAATATGTTTCACTAAGGTGCCCAGCCTTGGTGATGTAAACCCAGGAGAGAAGGTTCCAGGAAGCTTGGAGGAGTCTGCAGTAGAAGTGTGCTTTGAGGTCAAGTGTTTCATACCTACAATGTTCAAGTGTTGTGCCCACAATAATGATCTGACATAAATACTGTATGTAACCATTAATAAAAACTGTTGAATGATAACAATGCATCTGTGTCCCTTAATCCCGGGCAGAAGTTTCCTGATTTGAACAAGGGCCTGAACAGAGGTATGATTTGTGCACTCAATGTCCACACTTCCCACCAGAAACCCCGCCACCAACCATCCCTTCCCAAATGCTCTGTGGAGGGGACCAGGGAGTGAGCTAAAGATACTGAGTGGACAAGCCAAAGCAGAGGGAGCCCCTCGCCCGTGACCATTTTGGGGCCTGACCGGCGCCCCTGGACTTCCCTCTTCACCTACTGTGGGAGTGTCTATTTTATGTTCCACCTTTTTTGTGGCTGAAGAAAAGCTGTTTATTTTTGCTTCAGAAGTGTTATGGACTTTGTAATAAACCTTCCTGTTCGAGACAAGAACTTTGTACCGGTGTGAACGCTTTCCAGTTACTTGAAGGTGAGTAAATCCCCACAGGCATGCCTAGGGTTTGGAACTCATCTGGTGACCTTGTACTGATTGGCCAGTTTTCTTCCCTGCTGAGCCAAAGCCTGGTCAGTCCCTATATCATACCTCCCAACTTTCAAAGAAAGGAAAGAACTATTTTAGGCCACGCCCCTAACCACACGCATTTCACAACTAATCACGCCCATAACCACTCCCCATCCACACCCATTCAGCACTGCCGATCACATTGTTTTATAAACAATAATTATAAACAGAAAAAATATAAAATATTCTTAATGTAAACTTGGTAGTATTTATTTTAAATTAGAATATTTTAAAACTACAAAATTCTATTCTAAAGCAGATCTGACACCTTAATCTACACTATGTAAAAGCTGCACATTACATAAACTGTAAGGTCTACTCTATTAGATAAATTATCTTTAATAACCTTGTGCTTTTGGTTAACCCCTTTACGACCCCAGTTTATCTTTGGTAATGTCGAGGTAATTACCGCCGGCTGCTGCGGTGAATCGGTGGTGACCCCCCCACACATCTTCTGATTTGAACAGAAATATGGGGCTAACAGGCGCAGGTGGATCTGCGATCCACCTGCGCCTGCTTTTCACTTAGATCATGCTGTCAAAATGTGACAACGTGATTTAAATTGCCACTCCATTCCCCGCTGCCATCGGAGCCCTGTGACTCAATCACTGGGAGATGATGGTTGCCATGGTAGCTCGGAGTCATGTGATGACTCCTGTTGCTACCATGACGTATTTCCTGTGAGACCTGACAGAGCGCTGGCACTGACAGGAAAGAAGCATTTCTGCTGATCAGAGCTGTGCAGCCTAGATCAACAGAAAAGAGCAAGTGATTAGACTTCTGATCCTTATAGTTCCCTATGAGGACTAATAAAATAAAAAAAAAGTTTTTAAACATATGAAAGAATAAAAAAAACGAAAAGTTCAAATCACACCCATTCGCCCCACTGAAAATAAAACTGTTTAAAAAATAAAAAATATACACATATTTGGTATCGCCGTGTTCAGAAATGCCCGATCAAAATATAAAATCAAATAATCTAATCGGTACACGGTGCAGCGAGAAAAAAATTCCAAACTCCAAAATTACGGTTTTTGGTTGCCGCAAAAATTATTTAAAATGCAATAACAGGCGATCAAAACTTAGCATCTGCGCAAAAATTGTATCCCTAAAAACGCTAGCTTAAGATGCAAAAAATAAGCCATCACTGAGCCCCAGATCCTGAAAAATGAGAACGCTATGGGTTTTGGAAAATAGCGCAAAAAGCCCAATTTTTTGAGGGACCAACTTCTGATTTTTTTTAACCCCTTAGATAAAAGTAAAAGTATAAGTTTGTTATCTATGAACTCGTACTGACCTGAGGCGTCCTACTGACCTGTCAGCCTCACCATATATTTAACACAGTTACTAAGTTGTCGGTGTCAGCGTTATTGGACTGAGTGAGTACGCAAGTGACCCTTACCTCCCCAATGGCACGTCCCTGTCACCATCACCGAGTCCCGGGGCATTCCCCCTACCCGTGGAGGGGATAAACACCTGGCTGCCCACTCCATCACCACCGGGTACTCCTCAGCTGCAGCGGTGGTACTCCACCTTACCACACACCACGGGTGGCATCACGAACTTGTGCCGCCCCCACGCCTGTAGCAGCTGAGCTGCTCGGATCTGGACCCGCTGTGTGGCTCAAGGGATCCTCCAGACCCCGGGGGTCACGCGGACACGCCAAATGAAATGGGGGACGTAGTCTTAAGGGCTTGGCCGTATTCAGTTCGTGACGCCACCCACGGTGTGTGGTAAGAGGTGGCACCACTGCTGCTATTGTGGGACACCCCGGGGGAGATGTAATGGCAGCTGGATGTTAACCCCTCCTTGGGTAGGGATGGTTGCCCCGGGGCCCAGTGGCTCTGTGCTGGGAATGGCGATGGCGGGGGCCTGCGCGCCTGGACATCCCAGGGGATGTTTGGTTACTCACAGTTAAATAAATCAGACGAGTCTTTTGGTAAACCAAGGTGCTGGTGACCGGCTACCATGGCCGGTTGTACTCTGGTCCCCACCTGGGCTGGTGGTCGCCGTCTTTTCCCTCTGCACTGTGTTTGCTTGTGTTGGAATTCCTGGTATGGAACACGGGAGTCCACTCCCGGCTTGTTGTGTACCTGAGGAGCCATGCCCGCTGACGCTGACCCATGGGATCTATCGGGCCCCGGTGGTCGCCCCATCCCTCTCCGTGGGCGGCTGTCTGCTTTTGGGACTTCGGTTGGGACAGGACCCAAAATCCCGCCCTCAATTGGCCAACTAGCTAGGCCGTTGGCTCCGGTCCTGGCCTCAGGGTCAAAGCACCCCCTCTGCGCACGGCCTCCGGGTTGGCTCTCCGGCGCCGGCACCGGCGGGCTCCACCTCGGATCCCCGGCCACCGCCCTCGCATCGCCTGCTGACGGAGACCACCGTCTGCCACCCAGCCAAGGCACCAGGGCTCCGACCCTGGTGCCTGTCAACTTGAGCTTCACCTCCGCTGGAGCTACACCTAGCCCCAGCCTCCACTCCTCTCAACTTTAACTCTAGACTTGAACTCCTCTTTTTCCCTCCCCGGGCTGTCTAGACCCCTAGGTGGGCCTCTCCCAACCGCCTGGTTCCACCCACTGGTGTGCCTGTCTTGCCCTGAGGGGGGGTGGCTAGGGTTTCAGGTCAGCTGTATGTAACCTAGGTGAGGGAAGGTGTTATGCGGGGGCCTATGTGTGACTACCTGCGATGTCAGGGCGTCACATTCCACCTTGGTTTAATACAGACCATCCACGGACTGTCCGACAACCAACATTTATTTAACTGGAACTGAAAAGATAAAAACAGGGATAACAAGGACAATAACATTGGTACAATTCTCTTTTTCTTCCCCTACGGGAGGCACCCCTCCCAAATGCCACACAACCAAAATGGGACGGGACGGACCGGGCCACTTCTCACCGCACTCCCACCCAAAATAACCTGCCCCCTGATGCCACCGCTAAGCACTGGTGCGCACCCCTTGCCCAAGTCCAGGAACAGGTCCAGGTGTCGCCGACACGGGCAGAGCAAAAAGTTCCTTACCCGACAGTCTATCTCAAGGGCCCCACGTCCAGGGGACCCCTGGCCCGGAGGGTAGTCACCGGTTTTGGTGGTGACTGGGCCTCGGCCGATTCTACCACAGGCCCTTCCTCCAACCAACCTCTCCAGAGACTGCTGCGGGATGAGAAGGGTAGTCAGGGATTATTTTCAAGGCCCAATAGATTTTGGGTTGGCCTGCCAGTTCAAAGCCGTGGTCCATTTTTTAGAACTGTAAAAGTCGTTTTAAAACATCTGGAACTTTACGCTGAACGGTCCCAACTCGGACTTGCACAACTGGGGTAGCCGGCGTTCCGTTACCTTGAACTTCTTAATCAGGTGAAAATGGCGGAGAGGAATGGATGTGCAGCTGGGCATCCATCTTCACCCACTTCCGCACGTCGAGGGCGAACCATCCCCTCTCTCCGCAATGCCGGGTGTTGGAGACCAACTCTTCGGGTTCCAGGTCTCGATCAGGGTAGCCAACAGGTAGGTGAGGGGCCACATCCCTACGGGAGACAAAGATTTCGGCCTCTAGGCCCAGCTCGTATATGAAGCCCCAACCTCATTGGGCATTAAAGTGCTGGACCTGCCCTTGGTGCGTTGGGCCCTGCACCCGGAAGGTGGACTGCCAGAGGTGGTCTTTTTCGGTGTATGTCCAGGATAACACCTCCACCTTCCTCTTCTCCCGGGCAGCAATTTCCTTCTTTAGCTGGTGCCGCTGCCGCTCCCAATACGGGGTACCGGTCCCATACTCCGCTTCCTCTTGCGCAGGGGCAGGGCCCAGACGGATACCCTCCGTGCCGGCTATGACGGCGTCACTTGCAATTGAAGGCTCCGCTGTGTCATGGCCCGTTCTGCTGCCCCGCAAGTGCATCCCAGCTGCGCCTCAGCCGGGACTGGGAACTGGGGAGCGGTCGGCGTCTCTGCCGATGCTGACTTTCGGTCGGGCGCCGCCTCTGCTGCGACCAGGCGGATTGCCGGGGCCGTCGTCTTTGAGTGCGCTGCCTTTTCTGTGACCGGGGGTGACATCATCGGGGCTGCGGCCTGGCTTTAGACCGGTGGGGGCTTCTTCCGGGCTTTAGTCTGGTGTGGAGCTGGTGCGGGTGCCAGGGCGGCAGCGTGCTCGCGGCCTGAGGATTCTGCAGGCAGGTCCTCACAGGCGAATGGAACGGTCTGCCACCCAGCCAAGGCACCAGGACTCCGACCCTGGCACCTGTCAACTTGAGCTTCACCTCCGCTGTAGCTACACCTATCCCCAGCCTCCACTCCTCGGGCTGTCTAGACCCCTAGGTGGGTGTCTCCCAACCGCCAGTGGTCCCGCCCACTGGCGTGCTTGTCTTGCCCTGAGGGGGGATGGCTAGGGTTTCAGGTTGGCTGTATGTAACCTAGGTGAGGGAAGGTGTTGTGCGGGGGCCTATGTGTGACTACCTGCGATGTCAGGGTGTCACAAACTCTCAATACACCATCCCCTGTAAATACCCCCCTCCATTCGAGTGGCTGCGCGACCCCCGGGTCCGGACGCCCCTCCAGCCACTGTGGATCCGGATCAGAGCAACTCGGCTTCTGACACGGGGGCGGCACAGACATATCTCCGTTTTTGTTTTTTTTGAGGGCTGTATATACTGTATAGTTGAAACCAGAAGTTTCTCTCCACTAACTATAAAGACACATCTGAAGGTTTTTCTCACTATCTGACATGTAATCAGAATAAATCTTTCCCGTTTTAGGTCAATTAAGAGCCAAAATTATTTATATTTGCCAAATGCCAGAATAATGAGAGAGAGAATGTTTTAAGGCATTTTTGTCATATAAGATAGTGAGAAAAACCAGCATATGTGTCTTTATAGACAGTGTATGTAAACATCTGGTTTCAACTGTAAATACACACGTCGTCAAAATTGTTGGTACCCCTCATTTAATTAAAGAAAAACTCACAATGGTCACAGAAATAACTTGAATCTGACAAAAATAATAATTATTAAAAATGTATGAAAATGAACAAATGAAAGTCAGACATTGCTTTTCAACCATGCTTGCACAGAATTTTAAAAAAAAAAATAAAACTCATGAAACAGGCCTGGACAGAAATGATGGCCCCCCTGAAAATAATGTGACAAAAGGGACATGGTAAATCAAGGTGTGCCCACTAATTAGCATCACAGGTGTTTACAATCTTGTAATCAGTCAGTGGACCTGTATATAGGGCTGCAGATACTCACTGTGCTGTTTGGTGACATGGTGTGTATCACACTCAACATGGACCAGAGGAAACAAAGCAAAGAGTTGTCTCAGGAGATTAGAAAGAAAATTATAGACAAGCATGTAAAAGGTAAAGGTTATAAGACCATCTCCAAGTAGCTTGATGTTCTTGTGACTATAGTTGCACATATTATTCAGTAATTTAAGTTCCATGGGACTGTAGCCAACCTCTTTGGATGTGGCTGCAGGAAGAAAATTGATGACAAATCAAAGAGACGGATAATATGAATGGTAACAAAAGAGCCCAGAAAAACTTTTAGAGAGATTAAAGGTGACCTTCAAGCTCAAGGAACATCAGTGTCAGATTGTACCATGCATCGTTGTTTTAAGCCAAAGTGGACATCATGGGAGACAACCAAAGAGGACACCATTGTTGAAAACAAATCATAAAAAAGCCAGACTGGAATTTGCCAAATTACATGTTGACAAGCCACAAAGCTTCTGGAAGAATGACCTATGGACAGATGGGACAAAAATTGAGCTTTTTGGCAAGGCACTTCAGCTCTGTGTTCACAGACGGAAAAATGAAGCATATCAGGAAAATAACACTGTCCCTACTGTGAAACATGGAGGAAACTCGGTTATGTTTTGCAACTTCTTTGCTGCATCTGGCACAGGGTGCCTTGAATCTCTGCAGGGTACAATGAAATCTTAAGACTATCAAGGGATTCTAGAGAGAAATGTGCTGTCCAGTGTCAGAAAGCTTGGTCTCAGTCACAGGTCATGGGTCTTGCAACAGGATAATGACCCACAATACACAGCTAAAAATACCCAAGAATGGCTAAGAGGAAAACATTGGACTATTCTGAAGTGGCCTTCTACGGTATGAGCTCTGACCTAATCCTATTGAGCATCTTTGGAAAGAGCTGAAACATGATATCTGGAAAAGGCAACCTTCAAACACGGAGAGCAGTTTGCTCTTGAGGAGTGGTCAAAATACCTGTCGAGAGGAGCAGAAGTCTCATTGACAGTTACAGGAATCGTTTGATTGCAGTGATTGCCTCAAAGGGTTGTGCAACCAAATATTAAGTTAAGGAAGAGTGCCATCATTTCTGTCCAGGCCTATTTCATGAGTTTTCTTTTTTTAAAAATTCTGTGGAAGTTGAAAAGCAGCAATGTCTGACTTTCATGTGCTCATTTTCATAGATTTTCTATTTATTATTACTTTTGTCAGATTCAATTATTTCCGTGATCATTGTGGGTTTTTCTTTCATTAAACGAGGGGTAACAATAATTTTGACCATGTGTCTATATACATATACACACATACACTATATAAAATTCCCATTTTTTTCAATGGGGAAAGGGAACCAAGTCACTGCTAGAAACCTCTCGCAGAAACTTATTTCCAGCAGGAGCCAAGGATAGGACATGGTGAAATCCAAAATACCACATCCTGTACAACATTGCACATAAGGTCCTGTAGGTTCGGACAAATTTTTGCCCTATTTTTGTGTAATATACTATGAGTTAAGTTACTTCATCAATACAATGTTATTTTCTCTTGCGTTCTGCTTCTTGTAGTGTGACGCCCTGGCAAAGCCAGGCTGTCACAGAAAGAGTTAATCCTCCTTGGTAACCTGATCCCACACCGGTGCAGCAGGACAAACCACATCCCCCAGTGTAAGAACAAAACAGAGCAGGAGGGGAGGGGCTGGGGCAGAGTGTGTGGGGAGAGGGAGAGGAGAGGAGTCCGGAGTTGTAGCTCCCGGGCTGCTACAGAAGCGTGCTCTGAAAGGGCCGGGACAGGCTGTTAGTGAGGAAGGGGCCAGAGGTAGCCGGGGCAGGGTAGCGGCCCGCCGGTACCTAGGGTGACCCGGATCACTGCAGGGGAGTGGACTCCCCGTTCCCAGCTGAGGAGAAAGAGGAAGAGAGTGGAGAGAGAGGCACCTGGCTGCAGGGAAAGAACAGGGGTCTGCTGCACCGTGTGTGGGACACTAACACCCTCCGTACCGAAGGCTGCGGACTCCGGCAGTTTCTGGTTAATTCCTGACTCTGTGTGAATTTTCTTGCAAAGCAAACTGTGAGTAACAACATCCCCCGGTCCAACCGGACGCACAGCTTTCAGACCGTCTCCATCTCCTCCCTGCACCACCTCACCGGGGTCCGGGACACCAACACCCTACCCGTGGAGGGAAATCACCACCTTGCTGCCCACCACCATCCCTGAGATCCATTAACCGGCAGCGGCGGTGCTCCGTTACCTCACCGCACACCACGGGTGGCGTCACGGACAATCTCCCTTACCTAATCCCCTTCTTACTGTGGAGCCTGGGATCACAGACCGGGTCACGCCACCGTGATACCCACAGAAGTGACCCCGTGGCCCGGATCTGAGTACCCCTTGTCCCTGGGCGACACATTTTGGCGTCACGAACAGGATCCTTACCCATCCAGTTACCTGGAGGAAGTGCGCCTTGTTCTGGACTGTCAGCGGTGCTCCGCTGCAAAATTTTTGACAGTTGCCATCTTTGCCGCCATTTTGGGCGCGAAAATCTCCCGCCCAGCGCCTTCTTCCCCGAGCGGTGGGCGCAAAAAAATAGGCTCCGCCCCCTGAGAACGCGGGCGGAAGTGAAGCTCCGGAGGACCGGAAGCGAAAGGAAAACTTTAAAAAGTTGCTAGAAGGACTGCTCCCGAGTACCAAGGGGGAGCAGTAGGAAGGAACTGCAGTTCATGTGACCAGGACTGTAAAGGCAGGGACGCCAGGACTTTGCCTAATTCCGTTCCTGGACAAGCAGTAGCCGCAACCCCGATGACATCTCACCCGGCTCCGGCAATCCGCCCAGCCGCAACGGTGATGACGTCGGCTCCGGCAGTCCGCCCGGCCGCAACGGTGATGACGGCTGCCAGCAGTCCGCCCGGCCGCAGCAGAGGCGACACTCGACCGGAAGTCTGCCCCATATGCAGCGCCGGCCGCTCCCAGGTACCCCGTCCCGGCTGTGGAGCAGGCGGAGTGCACCTTCAAAGAGGAGGAGCAGGCCACTGAGCGATGGGGCCCTCGGCAGTTAGCGAGGCCGGTTGTAGCCGGCGCTGAGGGCATCCAAGTGGGCCTGGCTACTGAGCAGGAAGCAGAGCACGGAACCCGTGCCCCGTACTGGGAGTGGCGGCAGTGGTAGCGGAGCATGGACGGCTACCCGTAAGTTTAAAATTGACTTTTTTATGGACTGTCACCCCTGCTGAGCATCCTCAAGTTCCCGGAGGAGGCCATCTGCACAGCAGGTGGGGGCGGCAGAACAGTTTAGAGTTTAAGAAAACGTACCTTCCGATGTGGGAAGATGTATGATTGTAATGTGTTGATTTTTCCTTTTTCCAGTTTCAATAAATGTTGGTGCCCAGACAGCCCGAGGACGGGCTGTGTTTTACCAAGGGGGTGTGTGACGCCCTGGCAAAGCCAGGTTGTCACAGAAAGAGTTAATCCTCCTTGGTAACCTGATCCCACACCGGTGCAGCAGGACAAACCACATCCCCCAGTGTAAGAACAAAACAGAGCAGGAGGGGAGGGGCTGGAGCAGAGTGTGTGGGGAGAGGGAGAGGAGAGGAGTCCGGAGTTGTAGCTCCCGGGCTGCTACAGAAGCGTGCTCTGAAAGGGCCGGGACAGGCTGTTAGTGAGGAAGGGGCCAGAGGTAGTCGGGGCAGGGTAGCGGCCCGCCGGTACCTAGGGTGACCCGGATCACTGCAGGGGAGTGGAGTCCCCATTCCCGGCTGAGGAGAAAGAGGAAGAGAGTAGAGAGAGAGGCACCTGGCACAGTAGCATTACAAATATATCTATTTGTTCAGAGATCCGTATACCGTACCCGCTGCAGGAGGTGATTCATCTCAGGCTAATTCCTATTTAAAATGTATAAGAATGAGTCAGAGAAAGTATTAGAGTATCTCAATATTAGCATTGCTCATTGTTTTCCTCATCTCTTCCCGTATTTCTACACCCAGACAGACCTGCATTATGTGCTTTCATTTGCATAATAATGATGTGATATTATGCGGTTATTATGTTCATGTGCAGCTTTACAAATGATAAAATTTCAGAAAACAGAAATCTCCTTGAAGTATTAATACAATTTACACCAGCCATTCGATTTCAGGCAGTCGTCCATTCCGTTCCGTCTGTCTCGCCGATATTTACAATTCAGCCATTACCAGAAATTGGAGATACGGTTTCCATAAAACACAAAATGACTCAGGGACACATTATCTGATTATCCATTTATAATAGCAACATAGAGAAGACTGACGGCAGCTTATCATGATCTGTGCTGGCACCACTGATAAAATTAGAAAATACTTAATCGCATAGAGACAATTAGTCTTCCCCTGTCTGACACTACTCCAACATCAACTGAGGGCAAATCTTCTCAAACCCAGTCTATAAAATGTTGCACTCATTTTGTATAAATAAATATGGAGGTTCTTTGTGGGTTATACAGTTTTAATATGCAAGCATGTCGCACCTAGATTTTATATTTTGGTATTACTTTTAGGTTTGGTTGTGGAGGAAAACAAATGGGAAAGATAAGCAAATATTGCCGAGAACTCATCATGGCCTCGCCTACTACTGACCACTAGTAATGAGCAAGCACTAAAATGCTTGAAAGCTCATTATTTGAATCAAGCAGGTCAGACACTTGGACTGGCTCGAATTTAGTACCGAGAGTAATGGAAGTCAATAGCATTTATCCAGAAGACCCTAACAGGAGGGCTGGGGGCTGTAAAATTGTTGAAATGGATAGAAACAGAGCAAAAAATAAAATAATAACAGCATAAGGAAGACGCCTAGACTTCAAGGCCGTCACCAGAGAAACCCGAAGACCAAAAACCATTGCCAGATGAACTTTAAAACCAAATAGCATAGCCAGAGAAACCTGAAGACCAAACATCGTTCCCAGAGCAACCCGAAGACCAAACACCATCACCGGAAAAGGATTGATCTACTGTCATATGGAGTTTTACACAAAAACTCATGGACTGTATGGTCGGCTAGGTACTCCTTCACCATGTTCCTAAACTTTTCTTTCCTTGTCAGAATACCACGCGCATCAGGGCCTAGGGTGTTGGGGATCTAATGTAACTGTCAAAGACCTTTGATAGTATTCCTCTGCCTCTGTTGGACCTGGTACTTGTCTCCCAATTTTTTTCTCCTTGGTTGCTCAAAGAACTATGACCTCTGCTGCCAGCATTGTCAGATGGGAAAGTTTTGTCTGGATTGTTCAACTAGGGCCTTCTGGTATTGCCCCATTTTAGTATCCCTCTCCACCTCAGGAAGGAGAGATGGAAAGTTCTCTTTGTAGCATGAGTTAAGGAGATTAAACAACTAATAATCAGTATTGGCCAAAATGTGTATAATGTCTGGGTCACGGGAAAGGCTGTTGTACATAAATGGGGCACGCACGTGCCATTTCTTTACAAGTTCCGCTTAGGCAAATCTTGGTAGGTTTTCAGAAAGCCCTGAACAAGTTGAGCACATTGGCCAGGCCTGGTTCATGTGCAAACTTGCCAAGCTTCATAGCCACCACCAGCTTATGGCCATTATCACACATGACCATACCTGGTTGTTGATCACATGACGAGAGCCACCGTTCTGTTCAGTCTATTATTCCTTTCCACAACTCTGTGGCAGGGTGCTGTTTGTCACCTAAAGAAATTAGTTTAACCTAAGCCTGTTGCCACTTCACCAAGGCTGTGCTGCTGTGCGTCCAGTTTGCAACTGATATGAACGATGTGCTCAGAAATGTCAATTCAGAAATGGAGGAAGAAGGGGTGCAAGAAGTGTAGGAGGTGGGGGAAATCCTGATGGAACTAAAGCCCACAATCCTTAACGTCGGTAGAACATATGCTGCACCAGGGTCTGACTCTGTCTTGGCCTCCACAAGGTTCACCCAGTGTGCCATCAGGCAAATGTAACGTCCCTGGCCACAAACACTTGTCCACATGTCGGTGGTAACGTCGACCTTCCCAGTAACTGCGTTGGTGAGGGCACAGTTGATGTTATGGGATACATGCTGGTGTAAGGTAGGGACAGCACACTAGGAAAAAGAGTGGTGACTGGAGAACAAGGACCGAGGGACAGCTGCAGGCCCTCTAAAAAATATGAGTGAGGGTAAGCTGCTGGCCCTCCATAAATGAGTGAGGGCCTGCTTGTGACTCTGTGGATATGATGGAGGACGAGGACAAGAAGAAAAAAAAAAACAAGAACCATTTACCCTGTTTTGAGTTTGAAGGAGTGCATGGAAATACAACCCCCTCCACTGGGGTTGAGAAGTCGGGACCAATTCAGACCTTGTTCATTTTGAGAACAGTCAGCCTGTCAGCATTTTCATTTGACAGGCAGATGCATGTATTAGTTGTTATGCCCTCAGTGGCACTAAAAACCCATGGAATCAACTTGAGCAGGGAGGGAGCAGTGACTTTGGCCTGCAAGCTCCAGATTAGTCTCAAATCCGTGTAAAAAATAAAAATAAAATGCATTCATACAATGGGAGAAAGGCCCAAATGCACCTTGTGTGAATAAATGGACAAAGGACTTGTGGTGTTCTTGTGATGCCCTGGGCAAGCCAGGGGTCACAGGTCACAACATCACCACACACCCCACATTCCCTGCAAGAACACCGTAGTCAAAACACAAACCCTTGTTGCACTCCGCCAGGGGCTGGTGATCACACCAGGGGGTGGAGCCAGGCGGTTGGTCTCCACCCACCGAGGAGTTCACAGTCCTGGAGGCGGGAAAACGAACAGTGCAGAGTTGAGTTTTAGTGGAGTTGAGTTGAGGAGTGGAGGTGAGAGCAGTGAAGTGGCAGTAGAGTAACCAAAAACTGACTGAGAGCGTCCGGGTGTGTCCCCCGGACGAGACAGCAAGGTTGACAGACGGCGGTGACCGTCTGCAGTGGAGGCTGATCGGAGTTGCCGAAAGGACCGTGGACGGGTGGTGGCCCAGCGGTACCGGAGCGGTACACAAAGTGAGGCCAGCACCATTGGCAGGGGCCTTTTGGATCCCGGCAAGGCTTGGAGTCGCCGTACAATTTGCCAAATCCGTCAGTGAAGGGGACCTCCTGGGTCTCTAAACAGCAAAGTCCCGATTGAAGGCAAAGGTCCAACCGTGAGAGAGGGACACCACCACCGCCAAGGCACCAGTACCTCAGGGCCAGCGCCTGCGGGCAAAGTGGGGCTCCTCCGGCCCATATCCAAGCCGGGGAGCGGGTTACCGGTGGGAACCCATCGCTACCAACAACCGTATTTAGGTGCAGGGAAGAGACAGTCACCGCTAACTTGCAGGGAACATCAACACCGCAGCCGTCCGAGGGACCCGTCCAACCAGCCGCTTGTTTACCGTGAACTGTGTCATCATCCGTGGGCTGAGTGAGTACCTCCGTGCCGTGCGGCACAGCGCTGCCCCTGCGTCCCTGCACCTCAACAGGCCCCATAACCCGCCTGTCAACCATCCCAACCCCATCACCGGGCCCCGGGACAACCAACCCCCTACCCACGGAGGGGAGAAATAACAACAAAGCTGCTCCCTGTCACCGCTCCCGGGATCCCCATACAGAGCAGCGGTGGTGTCCACACAATCACCACAACTGTGGGTGGCGTCACGGACATTAATCAAATCCCCCACCAACAATCAGCCCCCTTTCACTCACGGGCGAGGAGCGCCGCTCGAGTCCCCGGGATCCGGCCCATTGCTCGAGCCACCGAGCAGCAGTAGCCGCAGAGCAGCGGCGGCCGGGCCCGAGCTGTGGGAGAGCGCAGCGTTGTCACCCTCCTCCCCGCCCGCGACATTCTTTCTTCCGAAATGGGTTGGAGAAGTTCCCCTAAAATGGTTCATGAATTTTTATTGGCAAAGGTCTCTATGGAAATAAAAAAACAATTGGGAAACCCCTTATTTTATCTATCTAAAGCCTTGGGGCTGCCTGATACCCTCAACCAGCACAGGAGGAACTGCCGCCCACCTTATCTGAAGCAAAATCGGAGAAGTATGTATGAAGTTCCTTGTTGCTTCACTTGTAATATGAGTAGTGGCCTCCGGGACTCCTTGTTGTTGGCCAAAGAAGTCCCACTCCTTCTAAATGTAAATGTTTTCTGAGGCCTGTGTTCCAGAGTGTATTGGAGTTTCTCTTATCATTTTTGGCAGCAATTGCACCTTGCATAGGCTTCACCAGTCCAGGAGTCCCACTCTTTCCAAATGGGAAAAAAATGAGAAATCTCAAGCACATGATTCCTTTTTTTTCTGATTGAAATGGAAAAAAATGCCGCATTTTTGAACGGAGTATGTCAATGTTTTCAGCGTTTTTCATCATTGAAAGCAATGACAGTGCAAAAACGCAGCAAAAACACTAAGGCGGGCTTTGCACACTGCGACATCGCAGGTGCGATGTCGGTGGGGTCAAATTGAAAGTGACGCACATCCGGCATCGCATGCGACATCGCAGTGTGTAAAGCCTAGATGATACGATTAACGAGCGGAAAAGCGTCGTAATCGTATCATCGGTGCAGCGTCGGCGTAATTCATAATTACGCTGACGCGACGGTCCGATGTTGTTCCTCGCTCCTGCGGCAGCACACATCGCTGTGTGTGAAGCCGCAGGAGCGAGGAACATCTCCTACCAGTGTCACCGCGGCTTCCATAGGATATGCGGAAGGAAGGAGGTGGGCAGGATGTTTACATCCTGCTCATCTCCGCCGCTCCGCTCCGATTGGCTGCCTGCCATGTGACGTCGCAGTGACGCCGCACGACCCGCCCCCTTAACAAGGAGGCGGGTCGCCGGCCACAGGGACGTCGCACGGCAGGTGAGTGTGTGTGTGTGTGAAGCTGGCGTAGCGATAATTTTCGCTACGCCAGCTATCCCCACATATCGCTGCTGCGACGGGGGCGGGGACTATCGCACTCGGCATCGCAGCATCGGCCTGCGATGCCGCAGTGTGCAAAGTGCCCCTAACTGTGAACATAGCCTATGGGGTGGAGGAGGCTGTTTTTCTCTCTAGTTAAGTCTGGCTTAAATGCAAATCATTATACAGTAAGGAATGATTCCTAACATTTTTTTTGCTATTAAATCCATGTTATCTTTGATTTTTAATGTTTTATCAGTCTGTAAAGTGACTTTGTTCCTATCAGCAACCTGGGAGTCAGAGATGTGTCCAGGCATCTTCCCTATGCTGTTCCCATTTCAGTGATTTCTCTATCCATTCTAGTGATTTTCAGGCCCTCTCAGACCTCCCAGGGTTTCTGCCGGAAAAATGCTCGAGTTTCCCATTGACTTCCGTTATGCTTGTTACTCAAGACAAGCACTCAAGAATTACAAATTGCTTGACTTGCATACTGAGCACCCAAGCTTTTTCGTGCTCGCCCATCACCAGAGAGGAGGAGTCATTCAGACATTACTGTTTGTTGCTTCTGGGGTTGCTGTGAATGGTTCGTTATATTCCTTTCCTTCCTTATTACTGCTTGGTGTAGTTTCTTTGTCTGACTGGCTTTTCGCCTTTTGTTCCCTAGTGTAATTCCTGCTTTAGTTTGGTGTGATTGTGCTTCTGTTTTTGTCTGTTTTCCCTTGTATTTCTGCCCCTTTCTTCCTTTGGTGGGGGAAGGGGTAATCAGATTATTATTGTTCAGGAGTATAGCAAGGTACTAAACATAGGCATCTCTACCATCAGGGGTAATCTCAGGGACAGAGATAGCTTAGCTTCCTTACAGCCTGAGGGACAGAGTAAGGGGTGCTTCACACACAGCGAGCTCGCTGCCGAGATCGCTGCTGAGTCACGCTTTTTGTGACGCAGCAGTGACCTCATTAGCGATCTCGCTGTGTGTGACACTGAGCAGCGATCTGGCCCCTGCTGCGAGATCGCTGCTCGTTACACACAGCCCTGGTTCGTTTTCTTCAAAGCCGCTCTCCTGCTGTGACACACAGATCGCTGTGTGTGACAGCAAGAGAGCGACAAATGAAGCGAGCAGGGAGCAGGAGCCGGCGTCTGACAGCTGAGGTAAGCTGTATCCAAGATAAACATCGGGTAACCAAGGTGGTTACCCGATATTTACCTTAGTTACCAGCCTCTGCAGCTCTCACGCTGCCTGTGCTGCCGGCTCCGGCTCTCTGCACATGTAGCTGCTGTACACATCGGGTTAATTAACCCGATGTGTACAGCAGCTAGGAGAGCAAGGAGCCAGCGCTAAGCAGTGTGCGCGGCTCCCTGCTCTCTGCACATGTAGCTGCATTACACATCGGGTTAATTAACCCGATGTGTACTGTAGCTAGGAGAGCAAGGAGCCAGCGCTCAGTGTGCGCGGCTCCCTGCTCCCTGCTCACACTGGTAACTAATGTAAACATCGGGTAACCATACCCGATGTTTACCTTAGTTACCAGTCTCCGCAGCTTCCAGACGGCGGCTCCGTGCAAGCGCAGCGTCGCTTGCACGTCGCTGCTGGCTGGGGGCTGTTCACTGGTCGCTGGTGAGATCTGCCTGTTTGACAGCTCACCAGCGACCATGTAGCGATGCAGCAGCGATCCTGACCAGGTCAGATCGCTGGTCGGATCGCTGCTGCATCGCTAAGTGTGAAGGTACCCTAAGAGCCGTTAGTCTATTGCTATTCTGCAGTCACATTATGATAATAACAAGCAGATCAAAAACTGTCTTCCATCAATGGAAAGGCAGGGGAGAAGAGATGAAGAATTTTTACAGCTCTCCCCTTGCCACTTCGGAGTCTACTTTGTAGAAAGAGTAAAAGGTACGCTGATCTGACAGAAAGGGATCTTCCCATTCCATCTCAGTGATTTTTCCATCCATTTTGGTGATTTTCAGGCACCTTTAGACCTCCCGGGGGGGGTCTGCCACAAAAATGTTCAAGTCTCCCATTGACTTCCGTTATGCTTGTTACTCAAGACAAGCACTCAAGAATTAGAAGTTGCTTGACTTGCATGCCGAGCACCTGAGCTTCTTAGTGCTCACCCATCACCAGAGAGGAGGAGTCATTCAGATATTACTGTTGGTTGCTTCTGGGGTTGCCGTGAACGGTTCGTTATATTCCTTTCCTTTCTTATTACTGCTTGGTGTAGTTTCTTTGTCTGACTGGCTTTTCATCTTTTGTTCCATAAATGTAATTTCTGCTTTAGTTTGGTGTGATTGTGCTTCTGTTTTCCCCTATATTTCTTGTCTGTGTTTTACCTTGCACTTCTGCCCCTTTCTTATCTGGATTGGGGAAGGGGGAATCAGATTAGTATTCAGGAGTATTGCAAGGAACTTAGACGCAGGCTTCCCCACCATCAGGGGTAATCCTAGGGACAGGGATAGCCTAGGGTCCTTCAGGGACACAGTAGGCTCCCTAAAGGCCCCGTCACACTAAGCAACATCGCTAGCAACATTGCTGGTAACGAACAACTTTTGTGACGTTGCTAGCGATGTTGCTGTGTGTGACATCCAGCAACAACCTGGCCCCTGCTGTGAGGTTGTTGGTTGTTGCTGAATGTCCTGGGCCATTTTTTAGTTGTTGCTGTCCTGCTGTGAAGCACAGATCGCTGTGTGTGACAGCGAGACAGCAACAACTAAATGTGCAGGCAGCAGGAGCCGGCTTCTGCAGAGGCTGGTAACCAATGTAAACATCGGGTAACCAAGAAGCCCTGTCCTTGGTTACCCGATATTTACCTTTGATACCAGCCTCAGCCGCTCTCACTGTCAGTGCCGGCTCCTGCTCTGTGCACATGTAGCTGCAGGACACATCGGGTTAATTAACCCGATGTGTGCTGTAGCTAGGAGAGCAAGGAGCCAGTGCTAAGCAGTGTGCGCTGCTCCCTGCTCTGTGCACATTTAGCTGCAGCACACATCAGGTAATTAACCCGATGTGTGCTGTAACTAGGAGAGCAAGGAGCCAGCGCTCAGTGTGCGCTGCTCCCTGCTCTCTGCACGAGTGGCTGGACACTGGTTGCTGGTGAGCTCACCAGCAACTCGTGTAGCGACGCTCCAGCGATCCCTGCCAGGTCAGGTTGCTGGTGGGATCGCTGGAGCGTCGCAGTGTGACATCTCACCAGCAACCTCTTAGCAACTTACCAGCGATCCCTATCGTTGTTGGGATCGCTGGTAAGTTGCTTAGTGTGACTGGACCTTTAGTCTATTGCTTTCTTACAGTCACATCATGACAATAACATACAGATCACAAATTAGTATCTATCAATGGGAAGGCAGGAGAGGTGAGGGTCAGACTTTTCCCTGTACTCCCCTTCCCACTTAGGAGGCTATTTTGTAGAAAGAGAAAAAGTGATGCTAATCTGACAGAAGGAGACAGGACCATCATATCAAAAGGCATTATGTATAGTGACTATACATTAGAGATGAATAGCATATTTATTGTCGGGGGTAACTTTAACTCCGAATTTTCTATCATGGTATGTGAAACCCCTTTAATTGTAAAAAGGGAAGGTTTCCTACTAATGTGATTACTATTTTGTATTTTCGCGGTGTCTCTCAAGACTAGTGTCATTGATTCATGTGAAGGAATTACTGACAAATCTATTATATGAGGCACCGGCTGTCATTACATAACAAAGACAGAGGGGCACAACTAAATATATCTAGACCTTCTGGAGAACCTAAATTAATATTCTTTAAGGTTTTCATTACTAAGATATAGTTGAAGGATTATATGGAGGTGATTTATTGGGGTGATATCATGTATATACTAGATGTAATGAAGGTCAAAGTATCTTGAGAAAAACACAGCTGGAGGTACAACGGTCCCGGAGGCACCGAAATCTAACACTACAGCCAATACGGTCACTGAAATGCAAGGAGGTCAGGTCAGATGTTTAACACTATGTTCCTTTACAATTCGCTTGACCTGGTGATCTGTTACCCTGAGATGACTGGTTAGTTAATTCATTCATTCTCCATATCTCACTGTGGCATAGTATATTGGAGGAAAGTTACTAATAATCCTATTGTGGAACCATCTGTAAAGTTTTATGTAATTTTTTGGCGGGTTTTGTAATTCTTCCAAAGTGAAAGGAGTAACAGAGCCCTAAGCAAAGCCATGGGTGGAGTGACCCATGACTCAACTTTGGAGGGCAAGCAAGGGGTTAAAGCGGAGCAAGTTGGTCAGTGTTTGGGGACAGGGGTTTAACACTAAACGTCCCAGAAATTTCGAGCTCCCCTCTTAAGTCCCGAAAGAGGGTCAAATGACCCTTAGTCCAAACTGAATAGAGCTAACTAGAAACTAAGTGGCTAAATTCAATGGAAAACAACAACCTCCAGTGGTGTGCGACAGTAATGGCCTTAATTACAGAATAAAAGACGGTGATTATAGGATGTTAGCTAAAATCCTTCAGGTCATTCGACCCGTCTCTGGGTTCCAAAGGTAGAAATGTTAAATGATATACCTCAAAATCAAATTATAGGGAGGAACCCAATTTATCAAAAACCATGAAAAAAATTCCTATATTAAAAATATCAATCTTTATTAGTCAATATCTAAAAAACTGTCAGTGCAGTCACAAAAAGAATAGCCAAAAAAGTGGTTGGGCGGGTAAAACGGGGGAGACAAGTGCGCCAGATGACGATATTGAGGATGTAGGCAGGGGAGGGGGGGGCCTATCCTAGCCCTATGAATTTCCCCTACCTACCAGCGGAGTGAAAACACCCTACTTTACTCGGTGCCCCCGCTCCTCGGCGGCTGTCCCTTAATGTCCCTCCAACCATAAAACCACCATCACCAAAAGTGTACGTGAAAAGGTGCAAGTCAAAACTCTAAAAAGTCTGGTATGCAGTTCAGTTAATACACATGCAATCAGGTAGTTCCCTATCAGGGTAAAACAATGATCACACTATTTCCCTTAGGGATGACCAACGGTGCTCTTGTTTCAGAGGACACAGGCCTAAATAGTCTGAGTAACCACCCTATTGTTCATACACATCAGGTCAACTGCACACCCATCTCAGTTGAAAAAATATTTTTGACATTTTAGAATGAAGTACTCATCAGGTCATATCATAATATCAAAGATGATTAAAGCACTTATCATGTCAAGCTGTATACTCTCTCAGCATCTCTCTCAAGTCTGGTGTGCAGTTCCATTCATGCAAATGCAATAAGGTAGTTCCCCTATCAGGGTAAAAAAATGACAATATTTCCCCTAAGGATGACCGACAGTGCTCTTATTCCAGAGGATACAGGCATAAATAGTCTGGGTAGCCACTCTATTGTTAATACACGTCGGGTCAACTACATACCAATCCCAGATTGGTATGTAGTTGACCCGACGTGTATTAACAATAGAGTGGCTACCCAGACTATTTATGCCTGTATCCTCTGGAATAAGAGCACTGTCGGTCATCCTTAGGGGAAATATTGTCATTTTTTTACCCTGATAGGGGAACTACCTTATTGCATTTGCATGAATGGAACTGCACACCAGACTTGAGAGAGATGCTGAGAGAGTATACAGCTTGACATGATAAGTGCTTTAATCATCTTTGATATTATGATATGACCTGATGAGTACTTCATTCTAAAATGTCAAAAATATTTTTTCAACTGAGATGGGTGTGCAGTTGACCTGATGTGTATGAACAATAGGGTGGTTACTCAGACTATTTAGGCCTGTGTCCTCTGAAACAAGAGCACCGTTGGTCATCCCTAAGGGAAATAGTGTGATCATTGTTTTACCCTGATAGGGAACTACCTGATTGCATGTGTATTAACTGAACTGCATACCAGACTTTTTAGAGTTTTGACTTGCACCTTTTCACGTACACTTTTGGTGATGGTGGTTTTATGGTTGGAGGGACATTAAGGGACAGCCGCCGAGGAGCGGGGGCACCGAGTAAAGTAGGGTGTTTTCACTCCGCTGGTAGGTAGGGGAAATTCATAGGGCTAGGATAGGCCCCCCCCTCCCCTGCCTACATCCTCAATATCGTCATCTGGCGCACTTGTCTCCCCCGTTTTACCCGCCCAACCACTTTTTTGGCTATTCTTTTTGTGACTGCACTGACAGTTTTTTAGATATTGACTAATAAAGATTGATATTTTTAATATAGGAATTTTTTTCATGGTTTTTGAGAAATGTTAAATGACCCCTCTCTGGGACTTCTAGTGTTAAGGGGAGGTAGTTTAGAGAGGAGGGTCAGGAGTTCCATAGGGGAACATATAAGGTAAGGGAGAGGGGGTAGCCTGCAATCGGCTTGTAGCCACTACTTCTGAAGGTCCCGCCCTCCCTCCCTAATGAATGGGGTGTACATAGGTAAATTAAAAAAAAAAAAAAAAAATAGGGATGAAGTGTTAGCGGGTCATTTCAGTATTGTGAGGGAGAAGGGGTTCTTGGAGTTGGTGGAAAAATTGTGATTGGGGAGTGGTACATCTGGTGGATGTAACCTCCTATTTTTGTTCAGATCTTGGTTAGTTGCCTAGCAGATTTAAGACTCTTCAGGGTGGGGTCCCTGGGACTGGGAGTCGGTGATATTGGTAATGTTTTCCAGCAATAATGGTGCTCCCGCGCCTGTGGTTGCGGTTGGAGATATTGCTGGATGGTTTAAGTTATTAATGGTTTCCGCCAGATTTTTCGAGCTCCAAGACCCTCCTCAGCTTTCATGTTAATTTATTGTATGTTTGTTATAATAAAGGCCAATTTGACGATATTAATCCAAAATGGTTGTCTGTCGTTTGTGGGAGAGGATCCGGGTAATGCGTGTGAGTAGACCCAAAGCGGATGTAGAGTGGGGTACAAGGTGAAACCTCACCAATACTGCAGTCATGCCATATATCCAGTATACAGTACTATGTAAAATTATTAGGCAGGTGTGAAAAAAGTGCTGTAAAATAAGAATGTTTAAAAATAAAAGTGTTAATAGTTTATTTCTATCAATCAATAAAATGCAAAGGCAATCAACAAAAAAGAAATCTAAATTCAATCAATATTTGGTGTGACCAGCAATTGCCTTCATAACCACATCAGTATTCCTAGGAACACTTGCACAAAGTCAGGGATTTGTAGGATTATAGTCAGGTGTATTAATTACCAGTTATACCAAAAAGGCAATAATGATCATCATTTTTCTATGTAGGTTGAAATAGTCATTAACTGAAACAGAAATAGGTGTGTTGGAGGTTTAAAACAGCGTAAAGAACAGCTAAACTCTACTGCAAAAGTGAGAGTGTGGAGAACAGTTTCATGTTACCAGTCAAACACCATGCAAAGACTGAGCACAGCAACAAGACACAAGGTAGTTACATTGCATTAGCAAGATCTCTCCCAGGAAAAAAACGTACTGTAATTGAAATCTGTTTGGAGTTTCAAGATGTGCTGTTCAAGCACCAAAATATAGGTAGTTGTCGCGGGCAGCGGGCGCTACGCTTGCTAATGCTCGGGTCCGGCGCTGCTGCTGCTGCTGCTCGGTGGCTCGAGCGGTGGGCTGGATCTGGGGACCCGAGCGGCGCTCCTCGCCCGTGAGTGAAAAGGGGGTGGTTTGTTTGGGGATTTAGTCCGTGACGCCACCCACGGGTTGTGGTGAAGATGCGCACCACCGCTGCTGGTGACGGGCATCCTGGGAGCAATGGTAGGGAGCAGCTGTGATGTTGTTTCCCCCCTCCGTGGGTAGGGGTTGGTGGTCCCGGGGCCCGGTGGTGTGACGGGGAGGCAGGGTCAGTGAGGTGCAGGGTTGCAGGGACAGCGCGGCGCCGGATGGCACGGGTGTACTCACTCAGCAATAGATGCACAAAGTCTCTGGTAAACCAAACGGCTGGATGTACGGGTCCCGCAGCTGGCTGCAGTGTGTCTCTCCGGACAGGTGATAGTGGCTGTCTTTCCCTGCACCTTTGTGTACTGTGTTGACTCCAATGGCTTCCCAAAGGTAGTCCACTCCCCGGTGTATAGATGCCGGAGGAGCCCTTTTGCCTGCAGGCGTTGGCCCTTGGATTTCTAGCCGGTGGCGGTGGCTGTATATCCTCACGGTGTGAGCAGTTGCCTTCAATCGGGACTTGGTTGTTAGGGAACCCCGGGGGTTCCTGTCACATTCGGATTTGACTATTGACGGCGGGCTCCAAGCCTGGTCGGGGTCCAATGGCCCTGCCTGTGTGCTTGACTTCACTCTGCTCCCCGGTTCGGTACCGGTGGGCCACCGCCCAACCCCGGCCATACGGTTCCGCAGAGATCCGTCACTCCTGCAGACGGCCACCACCGTCTGCCAACCTTGCTGTCAGTGCCTGGGCTCCGACCCAGACACCTGAAGTGTTCACTCCTCTCACTTCCACCTCCAAGACTAGTCTGTCACTTTTCCCGCCTCCAGGCCTGTGAACTCCTCGGTGGGTGGGGCCAACCGCCTGGCTCTGCCCCACCTGGTGTGGACATCAGACCCTGGAGGGAGGCAACAAGGGTTTTTGTCTGACTAATGTAACTGTCTGGGGGGTGGAGGTGTGTGTCTGTTTTGTCTGTGGCTACCTGGCTAGTCCAGGGCACCACATAATCTTGAGAACTGTAGATGTGTTTGGCTGAGGAAGCTTAAAGCAGCTAAGGATAGAAACATTATACCTACTTTACAAAATCAGAAGATGTCCATCAGTTCTATCAGCTCAAAGATGGCAGCAATCAGCAGGATCCAGTTACCCATTTACTTTTTAGAGAAGTCTGTCTAAAAGTGGTCTTCATAGAAGAATTGTGGCCAAAAGCTATACCTTTGACATGGATACAAAGCCAAGAGACTCAACTATGCATAGGATTCAGGCTGCAGAAAAATGATGGACCAATAAGTAGCAATGAGCAGAACAGTGGAAGTTTAGGTTCTGCTGGTCCAGCTGAACTTTTTAAAGTTTGTTTTTGGACCCGAACTTAACCTGAGCTTCATTTGAAGTCACTGATTAGCAGTTCGGATTTCCACCCACATACAGCCAGCCATAAACAGATAACCTCCGGGGAAGGGTGGCTAGGGTTTTTTCCATTTTTTTAAATTCTTGGTGCACACTACATCTGATCAAGCTGTTGTTACCCCCTGTGCAATCCATTCCAACACTGCAAGCGGTTCGCACTGGGCTGAGCACCGAGCGTACCTGAGCACAGCGATGATCGCATTAGTGGTTTGCATTCGTAAAGCACCCCAACTCTGAACCCGAATTTGTTTTGTTGGAAAATTCTGAGTTTGTACTGAACACCAAACCAGAACTTCAGGTTCTCTCATCTCTATCAATAAGTTAAAATGTGAAATATTTGGCTGTAACATAAGGCAGTTTGTTTTCCTAAGGGCTGGAGAGCAGTACAATAGTGAGTGCCTACAACCAACAGTGAAGCTCAATGGAGATTTCTTGTAAGATTAAAGCTGCATTTCAGCAAATCATCAAATTAAGAATTTGGTCGGGATTAATGTCCTAAAATTCTGAGTTGCAATACCATCTGAGAGACGTCTACATTTATTCTGCAGCAGGAGAACGACTAAAAACGTACAGCCAATGTCATTAATAGCTATCTTCAATGTAAAGAACAATTTGTGCAAGCTTGCATTAATATAAGATTTGTGGTTAGTTCTCCAAAATGTTTGGAACAACCTTCATGCTGAGGCCCTCATAAAACTGTGTATAAGTGTATCTAGAAGAATTGATCACCATTCCTCTTTCAAGGGAAAGGGTGGATAAAAATATGAAAACATTCTTACTTGCAGCACTATTTCCACACCTGGATATGTCAAGACCTCTCCGCAGCACCTCAATAATAAGTTGTAGGAACTATAGTTCTCATGAGCCACCATACTATTACAATGTAGTGACTGCCCAAGTGCAGCGCCTATGCTCCTGAATTACTTGTTGGTGATGGTTGTTTTATACAGATGACACCCAGGGGTCAGGATCAGATATAACTGATCCAAGATCTTTAACCCCTTAGATGCTATTCTAACGGTGGCACCTAAGTCGTTAGACTGAGACAAAAGGCTCCCTGTGTCCCCCCCCAATGACATCCCCATGATACAATTGTAGGGTGAAGATAGATTGCCATTACGTCCAGTTGGCCTAAGAATAGCCTCCAAGTCTACCATGCACAAAAACCTTATGAAATTTTTTTGTTGGGCTCAAAAGTTTCATACTGGCTGACATATTACACTGCAATATGGAAATATCAGAAGATTGTGTGTTTAGGTTCCAAACTAGAGGTGGTGCCAAGATGTTGACAAAGAGATTGAGATTCTGGAGTTGGCATAAATTGTGATTTTCACTGGATAGAAGTCGAAAAATTTGAAATACTGTAAATACATCCATTTGGTATTTGCATAATCATAACAAACCACAAAGTACAATTATTGTGTAATTTAAGACTCTTGGTGAACACTGTAAAATCAAATCCCACAAACCAAAGGTGGAATGGCTGTGTTTTCCACGCCTATCCCCCGCCCTCCAAAGTTATACAGTATATTATGTATACCCACAAATGGTGCATTCCAATGTTCACCCAGAGAATGGTCCGATGGGGAGTAAGAGTTAATGTTCAAGTACTCACAATTACTGTATGTTACCAGCTCATTATATAAGGGTGTTATCCCCTATCAAAGGGATGGAGAATAAGTTATTGATTGCTGAGACTCACACATTCCCAAAAATAGAAAGTGGGGGTTGAGCATGTGCACCTCCACTCCATTTATTCCCTATGGAACTGACAGAGATAGCAAACTCCATGGCCGGGTGAGGCCCAAGCCTCTAGTCATATGATCCAGTTTGGCCTTTCTTTTTTTAAAAAATGACTTTAAGAGGTAAAATTATAAGAAAAGAAATAATTTCGTGTA
The DNA here is from genome assembly GCF_048569485.1 of Anomaloglossus baeobatrachus. Taxonomy (NCBI): domain Eukaryota; kingdom Metazoa; phylum Chordata; class Amphibia; order Anura; family Aromobatidae; genus Anomaloglossus; species Anomaloglossus baeobatrachus. Next base: position 85,774,691 of record NC_134353.1, read on the forward strand.
TTACCAAATAATTACAGCCTGGAGTAACTTTTAATTGTGGGGTAAGGTGCTTGGTTGGAAAATTGTACATTTTTTCTATTTGTTTGGCTCTAAATTGGTTTTAATGTGTGTTAAAAAATATGTTTTAAATCAGTGCGAAATTGAAATTAATCGAAACTTTAGCAAGACAATACAGTCTGAAACTATTAATACTGTACTGTAGCTAAAAAATATATAAATAAATATTATTTCAAGTATAGAAGCATATTTGGAAATTCAAACTCTTTTCGCACATAAATGTACAGTCATCAGATCGCTGCTTGATGTCGGCTCCCTATCATCCAGTGCACTCAGCTCTTCATTATGGATGATTTACCCAGCATTGTTGTTTTTGAATCACCAGTGGAGCATTACTTGTGCCGAGGTTTACAGTGTGCATTTGGATGGACGTGGACTGGTTGCTGTTCACGCTCCTTTCCCTGAAGACATTAATAGCATTAATGTAGTGTGTATTTCCTCTGCTGGATTGAGGGCCTTTGAGCTGCAAGAGGAATGCACGCCCTTTGTCATGGATTTTGCCCCAATGGACTGTATCCTTAAGGATTAATGTTGGGGGGAGGGGAGATGGCTAGCCCAATGAGCTGTACGGGGTTAGAAGAAGGAACAATGGACTGTACTCTTAGATAAGTAGGGCTATTGTTATGGTGGCCTGAGGGCCTCTGATAAAAGAACTTGAACTCTTTGTTTCCGGGGTACTAACCCAGTGGACCAGGTTCCTGTTGACCTAAAAGGGAAAAGGACATTATTTACCCTCCAGAGAAGAAAATAGACTATTGTTATTAGTTTTATGTGTGGTGTTATATTGGTATCTTCTAGGGTTTCAATTGATCAAGGACGACCATTATTAAAGAGTGGATGAATGTAATAAGGTGGACTGGTTTCTTTTGCATTCCTTCCCTTGAAAGCACCAATCACATTATGTACTATGTCTTGCATCATTGTAAGGTTTTATAGTCATGTAATGTGTTAGGCCTCTGCCACACTCACGTGTAAAAAACGTACATTTGCTGTAGTCCGTTTTTTGTGTCCGTGTTCCGTATTTGCAGTCCGTTTTTCCCCTCCGTGTAGTGTCCGTATGCATATCGTGTGTCATACGTGTGTACGTGTGTGCGTTTTCCTGTGCGTGAAATACGTCAGTGTGTGTTCCGTGTGCAGTCCGTTTTTTGTGCGTGTTTAACATGTTTCACACATTGAGATAATGGTGATTACTTGGAATTAAATGACACATAGGTGTATGTGATTAGGACATAAATATAAGTTAACTATAAACTGTTTCCTGCTTGTATTTTGCCTTGGAGCACCTATGTGTTGAGACAAAATTGTCGCAATGCCATTATCCACGGAGGCCTTAGTGTTTTTATGTTGGATTATATCTCGTCGTTTTGGCGTTAGACGTCACATGTTGCAATATGATAATGTAAGAAGAACCAGATTGTGGGTGCATCCACTAATGATGATGCGGCCTATGCATGGTCATTTCCATACTTTATTTTTTGAGTTACGGAATTTCCCAGATAAGTTTTTTTCATACTGCCGTTTGTCAGTTGAGAGTTTTGATTACTTACTAAATATTTTACGACCTCATTTGCAACATCAGGACACTTGGATGCGGCTTTCCATTTCCCCAGAGGAGAGATTTATGGTGACTCTGAGGTTTTTTTTTTTTTTTTTATTTTTTTTTAATGTGTTATTTTTCACATTGAAATGTGTAATTGATCTTTATTGATCTAATATCTGTTTTGAATCAATGTTTGTGTTTTCTTTTGATTGCTTTAATTTAAAATAACATATTGTTAATTGTAAATCATTGTTTGTCTTGTTTTCATAGATTCTTGGCGACTGGTCAATCTTTTAGTGCTTTACATTTTGATTTTTTGTTGGGGAGATCAACCATTGCCGTTATAGTACGTCACACATGCGACATGATATGGCAACATTTAAAAGAACAAATGATGCCTCAGCCAAACAGAGAAGATTGGTTGAAAATCTCTAAGGGCTTCAAGGACTCTGTTGACTTTCCTAACTGCATAGGAGCTTTGGATGGCAAGCATTTCAGAGTTAAAAAGCCACCAAACTCTGGGTCACGTTATTTCAATTTTCATAAGTTTTTTTCCGTTGTTATTTTGGCATTGGTTGACACAGAATACCGTTTTATTTATGCAGACATTGGGGCCTATGGTAGTGCCTCAGATGCCCGTATTTTCCGTTCATCAAGATTAGCCCAACGCCTGCAAGAAAATGCATTATTGATCCCCCCACCAGTTGCCCTACCTGGTACATCTGGACCGTTGGCACCATATGTGATGGTAGCAGATGCAGGATTTGCATTATCCAAACATGTTATGCGACCATATCCAAGGAGATCCATTGATGACAGGAAACAGTACTTTAATAATCGGCTAACTAAAGCAAGACGTTATGTGGAGTGTGCATTTGGTATTTTAGCTAACAAATGGCGCATTTATCAGACAACTATTCAGTTGCAGCCAAACTTTGTCACATCTGTCCTCAAGGCTACCATAGTGCTTCACAATTTCTGTCGGATACATGAAGGAGGAACTTATGTGGATGATGAATTTCAGATAAACCATGTTGTTAATCCAACAGGTGAACCTATGTCTCATAATTCCGTGACATCTGGTTTACAAATTAGAAATTTATTTACTGATTACTTTAATTGTTTTGATGATAATAATAATAGTGATGTTTGTTAAGATTGTCATGGATTTATTTCGATAAAAATTTAATATTTTTTCTTATACGAAAATGTTTAATTTTTTCTAAACATCTAAGAGCTTAAATCTTACTTGTATTAAAGTGAAAATGCGTTAATCATCAACTGACATTTCTGTTAACAACATGGATTTCTGAATGTTGTATGTATGTTTTTGTAAATTTCTGTGTTACTATCATGTTTTTTTTGTTATTTTAAACTTACAACATTAATAATGTTAAACGTCTATTGAAAAAATGCAATATTATTTATAAATTTAAATAATAAACATGATAGTTTTTTTCACAAACATATTTTTTTATTAATAATAAGCATATTAATCCATAAAGTAATGCTGTTATTTTTTCACATCAAAATAAAAAATGAACATATTGTTCATCTTCTGTTAAATTTTACAAAATGTAAATTTTTATGGTATTCTTTCTAAAATTAAAAATATACTTTACTTACAAGAGTACATTTTCAAAAATGTGTGCATTGCTTACAATGTAGTAAAATTGTCGACCAATTAAGTTGGTCTCATGTTGGACATTGACATAGACATAATAAATGTAAACTGTGTTTTGAGAATATAAGAAGTAATCTAACCATCAAATTGGTTGGGTACAAATGTGTTCCTAAAATAAAAAAAAAAACCATGCCATCAAACATATATGTGATCCGTCACTAAATATAATCACACATGTTTTTTTTTTTTAAACTCAGAGTTTACACATTTTTGGAAATCCCTCTTTTTTTAAATTTTGACACATTCATCATATTTGTTGTTTGAATGTAAAGATTACCAAAAATGTGTATCATAAGTCAACAAGATCTTCTAGTGAAGTAACCTGAGTGTTGCTGAGTATGTTGTTTTGTGTGGCCTCAGAAATGGTATTTTCAGGAATGGAAGCAGTTGTTTGCTGAACAACATTCCTATTACTAACTACAGTAGTGTGTGGAACAGTCTGTTGCATGCTTGTTTGTCCCAACACATTGCCTGTTGTTGAGTACACCTGTGGGTCTACATGGGTAAGTGGGTATTGTGTGTGTGTATGTTGTTGACCTTGAGGATAGTTGACTGTTGTTTGTAAGTGTGGTGTAGGTAACATAGTTGAGATTGGATAATGAGGCATCATGAATGATTGTGGGTATGTTGAACCAGGAAACAAGTTAGGTAAACCACCAATATTTGTGGGTTGAGTAAAGTAACTAGTACTTGGAGTGGGTTGTAAATTCATATAGTTCATGGGTTGCTGTGAGGTAGCACTTTGTACAGTGCTTAAGGCACCAGTATTGGTTGCAACATACCCTTGTCTAATTGGTGTTGGGAATAACGTACTTGAAGCAATTGAAGGTTGACCAGATTGTTGTAATACTGGATTATTGACTATTACAGTTGCCATTGTTGTTTGTGTTGAAATTGTATTTTGATTGTCTGTTGTGTTTGGGACTGTATGTTGTTGCATAATGGTATGCCAATTTTCTATGGCCTCATATAGTCTCACTGGTTCCTGTTCTGCCTGACTAGCTGAAAGTAGGGTCAGCATAGCAGCACGTACACGTTCCTGCCTATCAGATGGAATTTTGGTTAAGCTAGAAGATAAAGACCGACAAAAGCGCTCGGCATCTGTTTCTGGAATTAGAGTGTTCATCATGTGAATAATGCGTGTGTCAATTATTTCCGGTAAGGATCTCATTTCCTCAGGTCTGCGGATTCTTCTTGCACGTAGAGGTTGTGGTGCAAGACGTGGAAGTACATTTGTTTGTGTTGATTGTGTAGCTGGTGTTGTTGTTTGTTGTGTTGATGAGCCTTGGGTGTTGGTTTGTGCACTCTCTGTCCCACCCTCATGTGATTCAGTTGCTGCATCTTGTTGAATCTCTGGATTTTCACTGTCTTCTCTGCCAGGTTCTTGTTCTGATGCTGAGGTGGCTGTAGCAGAGGGACCTGCTGTTGGTTGATCATCTGAATCGTCTAGATTATCCTCCGTTCTATAAGAAATGAGACAACATATTACAATCTTAACATTTATATTTGTACAATTATCTTCATGAAGTAAATGAATGTTGCATTTTTTTTTTTTTTTTTCTAAAAAAAAAAAAAAACTTACTGTGTTACTTCTAAGATGGGTGCTAGGAAGCTTATTTGTTCATAATAAACATATCTGCGTTTGCGGCCTTGGCTGGATGAGGATGGTATAGGGTTGTACTCCCTTCGGTACTGATCACGTGCTGAACGCCAACGCCTTTTGACCAAGTCAACTGTGTAATTTTAAAAAATATGTCACTTGCAACATTCACCATAAATCTGCACACATTAATTAAAATAATGTTTGCTAAATGTAATATACAATTTAACAAAATAATGTTGGCCAAATACTTTTGAGGAAAAAACATTTTTTAATATATTCTTCATTCAAAAGCATTTTTAGACATTCACACATAACAAAATAATATTTCTGTTAAATTATCTTTGAAGTAATTGTCATATAGATTTAAATTTTCCATTTTTTTTTTTTAGCAATAACATTTGGCAATAAATTACTAGAAATATTATTTTATTCATGTAGGTCATGATATTGAAATGTCATTTAACTAAATTAAAAAAAAATATAAAAAATAAAAATACATGAATTGAAATTGTGATACTAAAATTAGACTAATAAAACAGGGAATTTAAAAACACATGACAGTTTAATCAGTTAATTAATTAACTTCATGAAGAATTCAAAGTCAGATTACAAAAATAAGTATACTTTGATTTTTGTAAGTTATGAAATGTTTGGTTAACTTTTTAAAAATTTAACATGAACTCAATATATAGAGTAGTACATATACCAATTCTTCACAAAGATTTTTTAACTAAAAGACAACATAACTATAACAAAACATTCACAGTTTGTAATTATTTGAAAAATCCTAATATATATATTAAATAAATAAATATAAAAACATACAACAACTTACCATATTTAGCACGCTTTGCAGGCGAACATCTAGCCCATGCATTATTGGGGTACACTTCCTCAGCTACTTGATTCCAATGGCGGTCAACTGTCAGTCGGTCATGGTAACCATCAACACGTGTATCCCATAATGGTGGGTGAGTCTCGACAGCTGTTATCAGTTTCTCCGTGTCCACCCGTGGTGCCATTATTATATTTCGAAGCCGAAATTTTGCTCAAAATATATCTTTCAATACACAGAACTACAACTGCTTGCTTGCTCACTCCTTCTGCAAATGCATAGTTAGTTTTGTGCAAAAAAAATATGTTAGCTACGCCACCTGAAAGTATTTGAGATTGTAACAACCTTTCTAATTAAAACACGGACACGGACCACACGGATAGCATACGGAGGCCATCCGTATCACGTACGTGTAAACACGGACCCATAGGATTTAATGGATCCGTGAGGACGTTATGCCGGTGGAAAACGGACATGTCAGCGCTTTTTTGGCACGCTCAAACGTACGCACGGAACGGACACACGCTCCGTGCGCAAACACTGACGTGAGGCTTTTTATATTAAAAATACTGTGTCAACATCAGCACGTGTCTCCGGTACGTGTAAAAAATGCCAAAAACGTACCGGAGGCACGGATGTGTGGCGCAGGCCTTATAATGTTTTTATGTGTATTGCATAGCAGTATTAAATGCAGTCGTCAAACTGTAGGCTAAGAAATAGCTAAGTGTTGGGATTAGGCCACAATGGGAAGGGTTAGCTATTAGCTAAAGAGACAGTTTTCTTCTAGAACGTTAATTAGAACCCAGTGAGTGAAAAAAATGGACGTATAATCTGAATGTTAATCAAGCCACATGCAGTGGTCGACCAGTTGCAAGAAAAGGAGAGAGGAGACTAGATCTTAAGCAGTATGTCCTGAAGTACCGACCACGACAGAGAATGCGAGACTAGGTTGAAACTAGAGGTCTACCTTTTAACCAGGTGGCCCTCAGGCAGAAGGGTCCGAAGAACTAGTAACCAGGCCCCAAGTAGCTTACAGCTCAAGGTAATGGCCTGAGATGGACTAGTGCGTGAGATAAGTTGACTTTGCCAGACAGAGTCTCCATAAGCATCTCAGAGTGGAAGGCTCTACTCTGGCCATATTGGCAAAATCCCATTTCCCTCCTCCTCTTCAAGGAGAATAAGACATGAAGCCACAGAAAGGAAAAATGACTGTCATGGACTAAGAACAGGAACAATCCAGATGGAACTGAAAGTGTGTTAGAACATGCTCTGTATTGTTGAAATGTGCTGCAAGTTATGTGATCGCTATCTTATGGCATAAAGTTGTTCATAAGGAACTGTTAAGTAAAGCTTTTTCATTTTGACTGGTGGTCTCCGTATTGGAATGAGTCATCACCAGGTCCTGGCCACCTGAAGCCATCAACAACTTGCAGCCTGCATGGGCATACAATAAATAAGTCCACACACCCAGCCAGGACCGTATTTATCATGTAACATGCCGGGGCATCAGGAAGCAACACCTCGCCCACGACTAACACCCCGTGCCACTCTACACATTGAATATTAAAGGAGCTTGAAACCTACAGTTCAAAGGTTGGACTCCATTCACTTCAGCATCGTGGCATCTGGGGCCATGCACATGGCTGATACGATGCTTTCGCTAAGGGCATTACAAAATTTATGTTCAGACAAACATCACCAGATTTAATAATAACCACCCTGTGCATGTTCTGTATGAGATCTGATCTACTGTAAATCAGCTGGGACAGGAAGTGAAACAGTCAATGGTATCGCTGTGCTCATCTTATGTCTAGGAGTCACGTTCTGCTTATCTTACTAATGTAAAGCCCTGGCATGTATCACTTTATAGCAAACAACAACATGCTATTGCTTCCATACAGACCATAGCATAAAGAAGGAAGTGGGACACATAACTCATAGTTAGAAACACTGCTTTTTAGGGCACGTGCACACATTGAGTATTTGGGGAGGTTTTTACCTCAGTATTTGTAGCCAAAACCAGGAGTGGGTGATAAATGCAGACGTGGTGCCCGTGTTTCTATTATACTTTTCCACTGATTGTTCCACTTCAGGTTTAGGCTTACAAATACTGAGGTCAAAAACTCACCAAAAACTCATTTATACGTGGCCTTAGACAGTGTTTTGGGGCGCTTTTTTTTCTAGTTCTAGAAGCAATTATGAAGTGTTTATCCACATCTTGTTTTGCAGCCTTTTCATTTGATGGTGTCAAGTTTAGGAATATGTGCACCTGTAGAGTGGCGACTCGGGGAGGCAGTAGTAGTCGTGTAATCAAGGGCTGCCAGGCAGCAGCGCAGTCGTTCGGTAACCCTTTGTGTCCCGGTCACCACCTCACAGGAAGGATTTCGCCATAGTCCATTGTTATGATCCGGAACCATGGCAGACAACCATAAATCATTGGTAAAAGGTGACAAGAGCATTGGCAACTAATCTGGCCGCCATCGCCTTACTAACCATCACAACTAGAAGTAGCTGAGGGGTGAACTAACATCCTGTGCACTGCGAACCCAACCGGAGAACTAGCTATCCTAAAGGAAGGAAAGATGAATAACTCTCTGCCTCAGAAAATAGATAAAGAATAGCAAGCCACCCACATTCAAAGACTGCGGTGATATAGGAAAACACAATACACAGGTAGATGATAGGATTAGCAAAAGGTGAGGCTCTACTGACTAAATAGGACAGGACAGGAAAGGGACTGATGGTGGCCAGAGAAAAACCCTGCTAAAATCCAACAACCTGATAGTACAAAAAAGCCCTGAGATCGCAAGATCTGAACTCCGTCCTATACCAGGCGCTCTTGTCATACCAATGAACAGAAAGCAGGAACCATTACAAATTCAAGAAGCAACAAACACATGGACTTATAGGATCAATACTCCAAACATAGCTGCAGGGAGATTTCCAGCTAAGCAACTGAGAGGGAAGATCCCTGCATGCAACTAAACTGAAAACAACCACAGCAAATGACAAACTCAGATAAGAACAAAAAGAACCAAACAAAAATAAAGAGCCAAGCAGTTATCTGGGGTAGATGTGGTCTGGAGCAGGATGAAGCAGGCTGGAGAACAAAGAACAACTGACATCCGGCATAGCCTGCTATCAGACCAGGGTTTAAATAAGCAGAGAGTTAGCAATGGAAACGCCCATTGCTCAACACACCTGGTCTCTGTCCTAACCATTCCTGGCCACAAGAGGGAGCCTCACAGCAGCCAAAGCATAACTGACATTCACAACAGTCCATACTTCCACTGAGACAATGAATAAGACACAGATGAACTTCTTATAACCAGCGGAACTTTTATTGCATTCACTACATGGCTATTTTCAATTCGCATAACACAGACACCATTTCTGACCCCGACGGGGTTCCCTCCAGACTCCGTTCCATAGTTAAATTTACCTGCTGACTGCTTTCCTGGCACCTGTGCTCCTTCGGATACTACTAGGTCCTTCATTCTCCTGTCTGATGTCACACTGCATTAGCTGATTCAAAAAGTCCTTTAGCCACTCTGTCCCACCCTCAGGAATTTAGTTTGCGCTATTGAAGGGGTTAATTACGACAGCACTCCTCCTCCCGTGCTTCTGGCCAGGACCTCTTCTCCTTTAAGAGTCCACTGACCTTCGGTCTCGCAGAGAAATTTGTTGGGTTTTCAATCCAGGAAAGACAGATGCCGACCCGACCAACCAAACTCAACCCCTGTTGTGGAGACACAGTTACAAAAGCCTCTAATGAGCAGGACCCCGCATGTCCGGTATCAAAGGGTTGATCCTTAGGATCTTCAATAATCAAAAGGTTTGGGCTCCTTCTCTCTTTCTCCTACTAGGGACTCACCAGTTCTCCTCCTACATCCTGCCCTATTATACCCTGACCCCCCTCCTTTCACTTAACCGTTTCCTAAGGGTATGAGGAAAGCAGTCAATAGTCCACCTTGTGTCTATTTACCAAAATACACAATACAAATTAATACATATAATAAACCTTTCTGGGTGCCATCCACTTTTGCAGGGGTGGCGTTGCCTTGCCCCCTCCTTACACACCCAACAATTTTACACTTTTTTTCAAGAAGACTCTTCAGGATCACCGACATTTTATATTCTGAAATCTCTTCTTTACTGTGTTTTTTATTTTATTTCTTGAATGATTTTTTTGAGTTTTTGACTGCAGTCAAATTTTTTTTTAGTGTTCTCTTACTTTTTTTTTTTTTTGCTGCCAGTTTCCAGATGTTTTTTTAAACTCCAGTCAACAATGAAGAAATTACAGTATATTTTTCAAGTAAAAACACTGACCAAATGTTCAAGAGAACACCTGATAAAGTATAGTCTCACTGATAATAAAGTATTCAGCGTCTTCAGAACAGAAGATGTCTGATGCATAGTCAGCTCATTTCTTTTAACTACTTGGCATTTTTGGAAACCAGAAGGAAGTAAAATAATGCTCAAAAGATTGAAAATATGAGCAGCACATCATTTTCAAATAGAAATGCATACGTTTATTCTTTTAAACATTTACTTAGAGCTTTTTCAGGAGGTTTTCGAAGTGGCACAGCCTGAAAAAACCTTGTGTGGAAATATCCTAAGGCTATGTGCACACAGATTTTTTTTGAGGAATTTTTGAAGCAGAATCTTACTTGAAACTCTCAAAATTCTTCTCTTAACATCAAAACGTCTCAAAAAGCTTGATTTTCTGGTCAGTTTCTGAGAAGAAAACTCAACCAGAAGACTCCAAGAGTTTTTCTAAGGAATTTTGTCTCTGAGAAGTGACATCTCGCTTCCATTTATTCCACCCTAAGGTTTAAATTTGGCTGGTAATATTGAGGCACTAAATACTCTTATTATTTGGGCACATTATGTGGCATTAGTTGTCTGGAATATTTATTTATTATTTATTTATTTTTTCCCATATTATTTGAGCACTATATATATATTGATGTCTATATTGCGTATTTTATGTCTAAATTGTGTATTTGATGTTTGTATGGTGTATTTGCCTGTATTGTGTATTTGTTGTGTGTAATGTGCATTTGATGTATGCATTGTGGGGTTTTGGGGTTTTGGGGGGGGGGTTATATCTTTATTGAGTATTTGCGTAGATCAGTGATGTTGAAAGCTGTGCCATTGACTTTTGTACTACAAATCAACTGTCTATCATGAACACCTTCTTCCAAAATCGCAAATGGAAACTTTACACATGGACATCACCAAATGTGGCCTACAAGAATAAGATTGCGTAAAACCTGGCCCAACTATTAGTTAAATTGGTGCCAAGAAATAAAATTAAGGTACATACGTGGTAAAAAGTTTTGGTACACCAAAATAGATAAAATATTAATATCAATTGCTCAATTTTATTGTTACATATATAAGCATAAGCATGTGTGAAAATAAAAACCAACGTTTCGACCTCTTAGGCCCCGTGCGCACTGGGAAATAACTTTTTCTTAAGAAAAATCCACACCCTCTGGCAGAATCCTGCACTCGCAGCTAAAAGCGTGGTAATAACGCACCCACGGTTTTGCCATGGTTTGCCGCGGTTTTCCCGGGGTTTGCCCGCAGGTTGGTACCTGCGGTTTTTACCATTTCTATGGCAAAAGACGCAAGTACGGTATCTGCGGAAAAGAAGTGACATACTCTTTCTGTTTGCTGCAGAAATTCTTCCGCAAAACCTAGAGGTAAAAAAAACCACAGTGTGTACACAGCATTTTTTTTCCATAAGTTTTGCTGGGGTAGGACTGCAGCAAGGTTAGGAACAAAAAACGCACCTTTTCTCACTCAAAAACCACGGCAAAAACCACAGTGTGCGCACAAGGCCTAGGGTCTTTTTCACGGTCTATATAGGTAAGTATTGATATGTGATGCTCAGGACAAGAATGTGTTAATATCACACATTATATGCCTTACTAATAGTTCAATCCAGTCTCAAGTATCAAACTAGATATCCAAATAGAAGTTACTTTTCATTTAAAACAATCAAGTGAGAGTGAGCAAGTAGTCAAATGGCATCCGTAAACGTCACCGCATCTGGGACCATAGAGGAGTCTGCAAAATAATCCAGATTCAATGAATATATATTCCGCAGTGGGTGTGAACCTGCGTAAATTCTGTATTTGACCCTCAGTTTGTGTCTGGACTAAGTATGCTTAAGTGTATGGGTAGATGCCTTGTTGGAATATGGTTGCACTACACTTCCAGTGGTAATTCAGGTGGGGATGTGGTCTATACATGCAGCATTTAACACAGTTGTGTTTGTTAATAGATGCATGTAGTGTGCATGTAGTGTGCATGTATTAGTGCTGTGTGTGTGTGTATGTCTAGATGCATGCAGTAGGGCTATGTGTTTGTACATGTTCATGTAGTAGAGCCGTGTATGTCTATGGACATGTAGCAGACCCGTGTATGTCTATGGGCATGTAGCAGAGCCATGTATGTGCAGCACCCTGGGATATGCTATCCCAGTGATCTGCAGGATCCTAAGGCTTTCTGGAACACCCTATGCTGACAACCCACACCTCACACACAGGTAGGGGCACATTCCCTGAGACCTGGGCGCAGCATGTAGAGGGTTAACAGTGCTCAGATTTGAGAACCAATCCCTTAGCTGTTAGCCTGGGAAAGGGGTGTGGCTTGTGGGAAGCAACAGGTGTTGCTAGGCAGAGTTGACAGAGAGGAAAAACGACAGTTGAAGGAGTGACAGTTGAAAGGAGCCAAAGAGTGAGAGGGGTGTGAGGATTGTGAGGAGACCCCCAAAAGGCAACTAGGAGGTAGTAGCCTGAGGGTAGACAGATCCCAGGCACTACGCACGAGGGGGTACTGGACCCCAGAGTAGACGACAGCTCCAAGTGGTCTGCTGATCCAGCCGTGTGTGGTGACTTCCAGGGTACCACACCACCCATAGGCTCAGGGACACAGCCTCATATATAGGACCCAGGAGAGGGCACAGAGAAGTAGCCTACCCCACAAGGGACCGCAAGGCCTGTCATACTAGGCCTGGAAAACAAAGGAGCGGAGCGCCGCAGGTCACCAACAGCTTCAGGCAAGGGGACCATCAGCTCTGCATGTGCACGGAGGGCTCAACTGGGACTCACGTCAGCACTGGGACAAAGGAAAGTCGGTTGACCAGCCGTGCCAAACTGCACTTGCAACATCAAGTGAGTAAATATCAGTTAATCTGCAAGAACTGTGTCGTGTCTATTACTGGAGAACCACAAGGCGCAGCTCACTTACATGGGACTTAAGCCCCTACTGGCGGAGGGTGCAAACACACTTGCTGCTATACCATCTGTCCCTAAAACCACAGCAGCGGCGGGACATCTTATTACCGCAACCCACCAGTGGCGTCACAAGTGACATATAAAATAACCCTGTTAACGAGCGCCCACCCCCAGGTAACGGAACCGGGCATGGCCACCTGTGATGGCAATCCCCATTATCCACCACCCGGAACCGAGTATCCCAAGGGCCTGGGGTGTGGCAGCGCTCTACAAATGTCTTTGGGTATGTAGCAGAGCTGTGCATGTCTATGGTTGTGGCTAAATCCCAGTGGCTAGAAGGACCTTGGGTGTGGCAGACTTCTTTGGTGGGCGTGGTGAGGTTTCTTCCCATCCACTATAATCATGCAATGGGGCTTTTCCCCCCCTGCACTTCACCATCTGGGATTCTTACCCCCAGACACGATCTTCTATTATAATCAACTGTATGCCCACATGGACTTTGAAATATAATGTTGCTCCCTGGTATCAGCTATGTTGGTAGAGGCCCTGCCCCTTCTGGTCAGAAGGGCATGACGTCAGCAGAGGTCCCTCTGTCTACTGGGATTTGGACGTTACCATATGTCTATGGGCATGTAGCAGAGCTGTGTGTGTATAATATATATATACACTGCAGAAAGACACTAACAATAGATTTATTACCTTCCTATTCTACCTAAGGATATTAAAAATAGTAATAATAACCCCTCGTCTTTACACCATCAGGGAAGTTTTAATAGGATTTTTTTTTCTTTTTTCTGCTGTGTAAACCTGAGGTGTGTTTTATGGTAAAGAGTGTCTTATAGTTAAAAAAATATGGTGCATAGCTTTCTTAAACCCTGGCGCCCCAGTCATAGCTGAAGCTACTTAAAAGTATTGCCACCAAAGAGGAGGCAACTGTGTGTGACATAATCAGTGACATCTGATGCTGTCGGCCCGCCTTTTGTTCCTCTGTTCATTATTGTGAAGTTTATACTGCGCATGCGCTAAAGAGGCTGCTTTGCGCAGTACAAACAGGACTGTCGTGGAAGACGAAGGATGTCACTGCGAGTAGGGACCATCCTCCAATCACCGCTGAGCACCAGGACTCCATTTGAACCTTCTGTCTTTAGTGTCGGAGCAACCCTTGGCTTGTGAGTATAATCTGTGTGTGTATGTCTCTCAGCTCCTGTTTCTGGCTCATACACAGAACCATACTGGACAAACACGTGCACAATACTGTATTATGTCTGTATATACTACATGTATAAAGTGTGGATGTGTGTGTACAGTATAGCGCTGTGTATACACTATATACAGCCCTCAGCCTTCATATTATGTATATGCAGCCAGCAGCCTCTATAATATATATATATATATATATATATATATATATATATATATATATATATATATATATATACAGTATATATGCAGCCTCTATGTTATACAGTATGTACACACAGCCAGCAGCCGGCATCCTGGCGGAGTCTCAAGGGGCCTGAAAATTTTGACAGTATGGGGCCCTGAAATTCCTGGTGGCAGCCCTGACTGGTAAATGGCTGAAGGACTGGACATGATCTGTGTTTATTCCTATTCTGAAGAAAGAAAATGATGCCGACTGTGGAAACTATCGGACTATTGCGCTCATTCTTCATGCCAGCAAAATACTACTGAAGATCCTACAAAGACAGCTACAGGAGCAGCCAGAGGAATAAGCAGGATTCAGGAAAGGCAGAGGAACAAGAGATGTAATTGCTAATATTAGATGGATAATGGAGACCAAAGAATATAACATAAAGCTTTATTTTTGCTTCATCGATTACAGCAAAGCATTCAGCCGTGTTAATCACCAGATACTTTGGAATACCATCAAGGATATGGGTGTGCCCAGGGCTGTATTTTGCCTTCGTGCTGCCCTAGGCACTTTAAGTGGTCGCGCCCCTTAGTGACAACGTAACACTATGAGTTTTCGCACACGACATCTGTTTAAGGCAGATCTACTCTGTAAAACACTTGAAAAAGTATCAATGAGAAATGAAGGGCACTAACACCCCCCCCCCAATGGGGATCACCACAGGCACATCAAAACATAGCATGAGTATAAAATATTCCCACCGTCCCCACTTATATACTGTGACTGTCACACTGCCCCTAATAAACTACACACTGCCCTCCCTTATAAATTATACCCACCACACCTTCCTCAGTTATGAAATATGATCTGTACATTAACCTCACATCATGTTGCCCCCTCCTCACAATGTCCCATGCATGCTGCCCCCTCCTCACAATGTCCCATGCATGCTGCCCCCTCCTCACAATGTCCCATGCATGCTGCGCCCTCCTCACAATGTCCCATGCATGCTGCCCCATCCTCACAATGTCCCATGCATACTGCCCCCTCCTCACAATGTCCCATGCATGCTGCCCCCTCCTCACAATGTCCCATGCATGCTGCCCCCTCCTCACAATGTCCCATGCATGCTGCCCCTCTCCATGAGCTCCTAATGCTGCCTTCCTCTTTTCCATAATGCCATCTCCATGCTGCCCCATTCATCATACTAAGACCACCACACTAACGCTTATGCTGAGACACCCCCCACACACACACACTACCCCACTCTTGATATTGACTCCCCTACATTGCTCCACTCCATACTGAGCCCACACATGCTGCCCCTTCTCCATAATGAGCTCCCAATGCTGCCCCCCTCTCATTCTGAGTCCTTACACTCCCCCCATAGATTTTGTCATTGCACTATCCCTCAACCCTTGTCCTCTGTCTCTAGCATTGGCCCTTCTCTCCCATTCCCCCAGCAGCAGTCTCTCTCCCCTGCCTTCAGCAGCAGCCTCTCCCCCAGCATCAGCCTCTCTTCCCCAGCCCCCCCAGCATCAACCTCTCTCCCCCCAGCTTTCCCCAGCATCAGCCTCTCTCCCCCAGCTTCCCCCAGCATCAGCCTCTCTCCCCCAGCTTCCCCCAGCATCACCCTCTCTGCCCCCAGCATCAGCCTCTCTGCCCCCAGCATCAGCCTCTCTTCTTCCAGCCTCCCCCAGCATCAGCCTCCCCCCTCTCAGCCTCTCCCAGCATCAGCCTCCCCCAGCATCAGCCTCTGTCCTCCCAGCCTCCCCCAGCATCAGACTCCCCCAGCATCAGCCTCTCTTCTCCCAGCCTCTCCCAGCATCAGCCTCTCTCCTCCCAGCCTCCCTCAGCATCAGCTTCCCCCTCCCAGCCTCCCCCAGCATCAGCCTCTCTCCTCCCAGCCTCCCCAGCATCAGCCTCCCTCAGCATCAGCCTCCCTCCTCCCAGCCTTCCCAAGCAACAGCCTCCCTCCTCCCAGCCTCCCCCAGCATCAGCCTCCCCCCTCCTAGCCTCCCCCAGTGTCAGCCTCTCTCCTCCCAGCCTCCCCCAGCATCAGCCTCCCTCAGCATCAGCCTCTCTCCTCCGAGCCTCCCACAGCATCAGCCTCTCCCAGCATCAGCCTCCCTCAGCATCAGCCTCTTTCCTCCCAGCCTCCCCCAGCATCAGCCTCTCTCCTCCCAGCCTCTCCCAGCATCAGCCTCTCTCCTCCCAGCCTCCCCCAGCATCAGCCTCCCTCAGCGTCAGCCTCTTTCCTCCCAGCCTCCCCCAGCATCAGTCTCTCTCCTCCCAGCCTCTCCCAGCATCAACCTCTCTCCTCCCAGCCTCCCCCAGCATCAGCCTCCTTCAGCATCAGCCTCCCTTCTCCCAGCCTCCCCCAGCATCAGCCTCTCTCCTCCCAGCCTCCCCCAGCATCAGCCTCTTTCCTCCCAGCCTCCCCCAGCATCAGCCTCTCTCCTCCCAGCCTCCCCCAGTATCAGCCTCTCTCCTCCCAGCCTCTCCCAGCATCAGCCTCCCCCAGCATCAGCCTCTCTCCTCCCAGCCTCCCCCAGCATCAGCCTCCCTTAGCATCAGACTCCCTCCACCCAGCCTCCCCCAGCATAAGCCTCTCTCCTCCCAGCCTCCCCCAGCATCAGCCTCTTTCCTCCCAGCCTCCCCCAGCATCAGCCTCTCTCCTCCCAGCCTCCCCCAGCATCAGCCTCTCTCCTCCCAGCCTCTCTCCTCCCAGCCTCCCCCAGCATCAGCCTCTCTCCTCCCAGCCTCCCCCAGCATCAGCCTCTCTCCTCCCAGCCTCCCCCAGCATCAGCCTCCCTCAGCATCAGCCTCCCTCCTCCCAGCCTCCCCCAGCATCAGCCTCCCAGACTCCCCCAGCATCAGTCTCCCTCTTCCCAGCCTCCCCCAGCATCAGCCTCTTTCCTCCCAGCCTCCCCCAACATCAGCCTCCCTCAGCATCAGCCTCCCTCCTCCCAGCCTCTCGCAGGATCAGCCTCCCCCAGCATCAGCCTCCCCCAGCATCAGCCTCTTTCCTCCCAGCCGCCCCCAGCATCAGCCACCCCCAGCATCAGCCTCTCTCCTCCCAGCCTCCCCCAGCATCAGCCTCCCTTAGCATCAGCCTCCCTCCTCCCAGCCTCCCCCAGCATCAGCCTCTCTCCTCCCAGCCTCCCCCAGCATCAGCCTCTTTCCTCCCAGCCTCCCCCAGCATCAGCCTCTCTCCTCCCAGCCTCCCCCAGCATCAGCCTCTCTCCTCCCAGCCTCCCCCAGCATCAGCCTCTCTCCTCCCAGCCTCCCTCAGCATCAGCCTCTCTCCTCCCAGCCTCCCCCAACATCAGCCTCCCTCAGCATCAGCCTCCCTCCTCCCAGCCTCCCCCAGCATCAGCCTCCCTCCTCCCAGCCTCCCCCAGCATCAGCCTCCCTCCTCCCAGCCTCCCCCAGCATCAGCCTCCCCCAGCATCAGCCTCTCTCCTCCCAGCCTCCCCCAGCATCAGCCTCAGACTCCCTCTTCCCAGCCTCCCCCAGCATCAGCCTCCCCCAGCATCAGCCTCCTCCCTTCTAGCCTCCCCCAGCATCAGCCTCCCCCAGCATCAGCCTCCCCCCTCCTAGCCTCCCCCAGCATCAGCCTCCCCCAGCATCAGACTCTCTCCTCCCAGCCTCCCCCAGTATCAGCTTCTCTTCCCCCAAGTCTCCCCCAATATCAGCCTCTCTCCCCCCACCACATGCGCAGATCTCCAGTCTGCATTAGAGACACCCTCACGCTCCTTATGAATCTTCAGCTCTGCGAGCACTTACCTGCTCCAGGGCCCGCTGTCATCTTCCTGGCTCACCTGAGTATCCTCTTCTGACACCGGCTTCAATCGCGGCGTCCTCTGCGGCGTTCTGCTGTGAGCTCTGCATGTGAAATCCACACAACATTGGACGCAGCACAGAGGAAGGAGCTGATTGGCGCGCCTGTGACCCCGGAAGTGCAGGTGCCGGCAGTTCCGGGGTCAATCAGCTCTCTGTGCCCGGCCGCCGCAGTTTGTCTGCATTCGTGTCTTAATTGATGCGGATACAAATAAATGGAGGTGCGCCTCTCCCCCCTCTGAAAATACAGCGGATTTAATGGATATGTTAAAAAAAAAAAATAATTTTTTTTTACTGCTAGAAGATGCCGCCCCCCCGCATCCTGCCGCCCCAGGCACGGGACCACGGGTGCCAAATGGTAAATACGGCCCTGGGTGTGCCAAACCATCTGATCATCCTCATCAGGAACCTTTATATTGACCAAGAAGCAACAGTCTGAATGGAACATGGTGACACAGCATGGCGCAATGTAAAGTGAGGTGTCAGACAAGGTCACCATTTCTCTTCAAATTATATGCAGAAGCTATTTTCATGAAAGTTGTATTTTCTAAAAAAAGGAATGAAAATTGTTGGACGAATCATCATCAACAATCTTAATAAGAACCTGTCAGATGCACATGTTCGGAAGTTCAGAAGACGGCTCACATACAAGTACACGCTACAGAGCGTTCATCTATCAAGTCGCCATGGATCGAGATCAAGCTGAAGGCCATTAGAAAACCAAAATGTGACATCCTTTACTGTAGTGTTATAATATTAACATATCATTAGCAAGAAAAAGCTACTTATGACATTGGATGGAGAAAATCAAGGTTCCTTCATGATATTCTCTGCATTGTCCGAATGACCTTGAAGGACGCAGCGGCAGAGATTATTGGTTAGTGAATCATTCTTTTCACAAAGCGTAGAATATTATGCATTCAGTCTCATTGTCCCGACCTCCACACCTGTTTAATATTGCATATTCAGCGGCGAAAAATATGTTCATTTTGTCCTTTAGATTTTGCCACCATCTGTTGGCACAGTCCCCGTGTATTTATATGTCCATCTGTGACATTGAAAAAGTAACATACTCCAAAAATGCTGCTGATTCACGTAAAGGAGAAAAACAAAAGAAAAAAAACAAACAAAAAAAAACTTCTGAGCAAGTGGGAGAGTATCACTGCAATTAGGGGCTGTGCCGAATGTTATCAACTCTTAGACACCCCTCCACCTCATCCCAACCCCCCTCGGCTGTGACCTGTATGTTGTAATCACACTAACAATTGCATTCATAAAGGCAACAGCTGCACAGCCCGAGCTAGCCCTGCCATACATGGCTAACAATGTGTAACCCCACACTAGATCCGAATCTGCATGATTTATTTATGGATAGAATATCTTTTCCCTGGCCCGGTCTAGGGCAGACTTTCAGTAATGCAAGGAAATTGAAATTGTACGCTCCGAGAGGTTGAAGGTTAGCACTCTGGATTTACAGCGCAATTAAAAAAAACAGTAAAAAAAAAAATCAAAATAGCATATGGCACCGTCCCCATAAATGTCTACATATTTTCTATACACTGTATATGTTCCACATCATACATTGATAGGGTCATAATTCAATCCTAAAGTGATCGAACTCATCAGCTCCTCGAATACAAGATAAAAATGCTCTGATTGATGCCTCATTGAAAGCCATTAACAAACGCATTAATGGTGGGCGGATTTGTGAATACAACGTAGTCCAAGAGGCGGATTGATTTGCCCATCTCTGTATTAATATTTTAGTGCTGGTTGTAGCATCTGCCTCACGTTACTCTTGTGTGCCATTAAATTATACGGCATTACTTCAGAGGTACAAGTATGTGGGGGGGGTGACAGCTGCATATATAGATGTAGTGCTGCCATACTGGTCATTTGGACCAATCTTTTGGGAGTGTTCAGTGCACACAGATGCTAGTGCCAGGTGATGATGAGCACATTCAAATTCAGTTGATTAATTCACATTCAGAATGGTAGTTCAATTTCTCAATTGTCGTTCAAAAAAATTTGTAAAAAGGATACTCATCTCACCCATCACCTGTCCCACGACTTCCCACTGCCTTCAGTCTTCTACGACACAGTCCTCAGTCTTTAGCTCCTACATAGAACTAGTGCTTAAAGGGGTTGTTCACTACTCGGATATGCCCTTCTCAGTCTGTATGTTTCCTCCATTTAAAGCACCCCTCCAGAGTTCTTCTTTATTTTATTTCTCTGCTGGAGTGGTGCTTTAAATCTAAAATTTCCAGACTCTACTCTTAAGATGCGGTACTCATCCTGGGTCCAGAGGAAGTCGGTACCGGTTCCAGGTTGCCCTCCCCATTGGGGACCAGGCTAGGGTCGGTTCTTAAATTAGTCACCAAACATGGTGGGGCTGCCACCCACTAGTGACAGGGAACCAAGGGAGGAGCAGCCACCAGAGGAAGTTAGGAGTTGACACACCAGTGAGGGGTTCTCCAGCAGGAGAGTAGAGCAGCGGACAGGTTTTGGGACACAGGAGACAATACGGTCGCCGAGGGGGGAGCTTCATTGCTCCCTCGGGACTGGCGCAATTCAGGGTGCAGAGCCCTAGGTAGGAACAAACTTTACATTGTATCACCAGAATCTGCAGGACAGGGGGATTGTATGTCCCTCTGACCACCACAAGATCCCAGAGCACAGTGGCACATAGGGTCCAGAGTCGTGATCAAGGTCAGGCCTCACCACGGATCCACGTCACCTGCACACGGGACGGGAGCTAAAACTACAAGAAACGGGGTCCCCAAGTAGCTTCAGGCCACGGGGATCCATCCTTAAAAGTGCAAGAAGAAAGGGCCGACAGACTACCGTACCGGTTCTGACCTCCATGGGATCCGGGATCGGCTGGGGCCCATGACGGCAGAGACCGGTACCCTGAGGGCAGCACTTGAACTGTGAGTAAAAAGACCTGGAACCGCAGCAGCTGACTCAGCCTCCTATTGCCATCGCCGTCGCCCCGCACTTTTAAGCGCCAATGGCCATTACAGCCCTCATCATCCTCCCCAGGACCGGCTCCACCTGTGGAGAGCAGAGCCATCCTTGCTGCGACACCACCAGCCCCGGAGGACATCATCAGCCCGACGACGAGTATATTTAACCCCTGCCCCGTGAGTGCTACAACTGTAGATCCCACTTCCCAAAATCGTCATACTTCCAAACCCCGAGCGACTGCGTGGCTCCCAGGTCCTTCTACGATCTGCAGTGGGTGCTCCCAGCAGGTATTCTACAGGCCGTCCTCCCCTCCTTGTGGCCAATACTCTCACATCAGATCACATACACACACTCATACATAGACAACACACTCCTACTCACACTCATGAGATCGCATATACAATCGCGCGCGCACACACTCACCACATCCGGTGATACCACTTGCTTCCAGCCAGCAGGGGATTCTCTGCTCTCTTGTCTCTGTGATGCATTCCACTGCTGGGTCCTCCATGTGCTCCACCCTCAAGGTCTTGGCACTCCACTGCACAGCGTCCAAGGTCCTTTTGCCACCCAGAAGCAATCAATATCGCTGGATGTGGTGAGTGTGTGTGCGACCTGATGTGTGATTGTGTGTGTGCGATCTTATGTGTTTGTGTGTCTGTGATCTGATGTGTGTGATCTGATGTGTGTGAGTGTGTGTTCCGCCGCAGGTCCTTGATGTATTATACTGCTCCTGGTCGGCGTCTGGTGAGTATGATCGCAGGGTCTTCTCTCTTCTTTTTTTTGGGGGTGTCTGCTTTCTATAATGAAGTGTCCTGCAGTATTCTTTAACATTTTTAACTGCATAGACACTTCATTATTAAACCACGACTAGGTCTTTTTTTTGGGGAAGGTCTTATATTTAAGCCTTGCTGAAAACTGCTGCTAGGCCTTATTTTCGGGGTAGGTCTTATTTTCGGGGAAACATCGTAGTTCTCATTCACTTGTATTGACCGCTAGTGACGTAAGTTCTAACTTCTGGCCAGTCAGAAGTTGTGGTCACAAGATGGACAGGAATGGCATCTGTAAAAGGTGAAGACACCGGAGGGTGAGTATAAGACTAGGGACATGGAGCTTAGATTAAAATAACCACTCCAGCGCTGAAAAAAATATAATAAACCCCTATATACTTACCTGTCGTGCCGGCACCATTCCAGTGATGTAGCATTTTCTGTCCTGAGATCATGTAACTTGGTGATGTCACGTGCTCCCAGCAGCCAATTCACTGTCCTCGCCTTCAGACTATTCACTTACTGTATCTTTAGAGGAAATGAGTGCTGCTGGTCTTTTTTTTCCTCCAGATGTATGTGATAAGTTCTAAGGTGAGGAGAGTACCACGAACACTGATTAGCCGCCATGGGACCTCACACAGTTACATGATCCCAGGAGAGAAAATGCCAACATCGCAGGTACCGGCACCTGAGGTGAGTATAAGTATTATTATTTTAAATGGGGGAAATACACAGATTGAAAATGGGTTGTCCAAGTGGTGGACAACCCCTTTAAGGGACGATATGATCTGTGTTACCTCAGTCAGCACCAGACGAGCTGAGGAGTGAAGAATGAAAAGAAAAATATTGGAGCTGGAGGGAGAAAGCCAGCGGTGGACTGGGCAGGGAGATGCAGTGCCAGGACAGCTGATTGAAGGAAAGGAGACTCTAGCAACTCAAATTGCAATTTTTATGAAATTCAAGTCAAATTTGATTTACTTTCACTTGATTTACTCATCTGTAGTCTTATCCCCGCAAAATATAATCATAGTAAAGTAAAAAGATGACCAGCTCACCCTAGAAATCGTCCAAACTTTCGGCGGCGTGGAAGCAGAGGATCCCGCTGCTGCTCAGCGTTAGAACCACAGGTGAAGGAAGCGATAATCCATATTCCGGTCTTGTAAGTAAATCTCCAGGTCCGCAGAAAGTAAGTTTAAAGACACCACTAGACAGATTTTGAGCGCATGGCTCTTAGACTTAGACTTCACCAAAGAGCCATGCGCTCGAAACGCGTCTGATGGGGTCTTTAAACTTACTTTCCATGAACCTGGAGATGTTCTATGTGCATTTTCTTATAAAACACAATCATAACATGTCTTCATAGGGAAATACCAATGTTATAGAGCAGATCATATCTATAAAGCACTTAACACCAAGCCAGTACAACCTTACAGCGACACTAAGGCCACGTGCACACATTGAGTATTTGGTGAGCTTTTTACTTCCATCATAGGAAATGTATAAGAGAAACACGGCCACCACTTCTGTATTTTTCACCCACTCCTGGTTTTGGCTACAAATACTAAGGTAAAATAATGACCAAATACTCAATGTGTGCACGTGGCCTAAGGCTCTTGAGTAGAGATGAGTGAACCTGAGGTTCAGTGTTTGTACCGAACACAGACTTTATAAAAAAAACAGAGTTCTAGTTTGGAGATCGGGTGCTTTACGTACTGTAAGCAAACCACTCGCGTAAGCATCACTGTGCTCAGGTACGCTTGGTGCTGAGCCCAGTGTTTGCAGTGTAAGATCAACTCGCACTGGGGATAACAACAGCATTATCGGATATAGTGTGCACCCCAACCAAAAAAAAGAAAAACAACACCCACCCGCCCCTGGAAGAGATCAGTTTATGGCTGACTGCATGTGGGCGGAGACCTGAACGGCCCAATTAGTGACTTCTATTGGGGTTCAGGTTAAGTCCAGGTTTCAAACCGAACTTTTTCAAAAGTACAGTTGAACCCACCGAACTGAGCTTTCAAGGGTCTGCTCATCTCTACTCTTGAGCTGTAGTAGGGACTCCATATCCTGCCATGTGAAGCTACATAATATCTCTGTACACAGGAAGATTTCTGAACCTGTAGAAAAAAAACAACTATTACCCAAAGCAACCAATCAGAGTGTAGCTTTTACATCTTTTACATAATTAATATTGTTGAATTGGAACATCTAGGCTCAACTGCCCGAACTGCCTAGACAAGAATTTTGGGTAGTGGCTATTATATACCCTTTTTCTTCTGTGGTTTACACTGCTGAATTCTTCTGGCAAACGTCTGCACCTCAGAGTCTGATAATGCTTGTACTGCAATACATGGAGCCTGTACGACTTTAGCTATACAGGCTTCATGCACAAAGCTCAACTATGTACATAAGCCTTTAAATAGTCCAATAAAAACACATCCTTTGTGTAACATATACGCCGATTTGTGCCTTTCCACTTTGGCTGTGTCATGGGGTATGAAATAACAGAACAGGGGCTCCTAGGCTGGCCCTCAGAATTGAGAACCTGTGCTATCTGTTATCTCAGAGGTAGGCTTGATGGTAGCCAGGTCTGAGCCTCCAGCGTGACCCTGACTCCTGTCTGAGCCCTGATCTTACACACCCTTTCCCCCACCCTTGGGGCAGGCCAGAAACACAGTAACAAAACCCCCACAGAAACGACACAGACAAAGGAGAACGAAACCTCGTATACACTGCACTCAAACACAAAGGAGAGACTATATGTGTACAGGGGAGTAAAGAGAAAGGGAGTAAACACACAACAGGTAAACTTCCACACAGTTCAAAATAGCAACTAAAAATCACCATGAACTGGATCACTACAAAGACTGGAATCGCTGGAGCTAAGCTGAAGTTATAATTGGCGATAAGTAGCAAGATCCAGAATCTTATATAGGAAGAAGACGGCTGTGATAAGTAAATTGCAACCTGAGCTCCTAGCAGAGTTTCCCAGGTCAGCAGGAATTAACTCCTTCAGGACTGAGGAACAGTGCACATAAAACAGCCGACATCCAGCTCTGGTAGAACAACTAGAAGAACAAACTCAATGCAGATTTTCTCCATTGGTATAAACATTTCTTTATTTTACATCAGGTCTAGACTTTCATTGCTTGGCAATACACAAATTCAATGATAATTATTTGTTGCTAAGCTTGGAAAGGTTTTCCCAGAAGAAAGTGCTCCTCATCAATAAAATATACAGGATGTGTTCAATAAAAAGAGAGCAGAACACCTTTCAGATAAGAACACATATTGACATTGATGGCTAGCCATTGTCCAGGATTGTCCAGGATTAGAGAAACATCTAATAGGCTTTTAGGGGTATATCCATGGGATGTGTTTTTAAGATCATACCGATTGACATTATTTGTGGAGCACCTTGACCTTTGTAAGATCATTTTGGTATCAAATTCACATTGCATTTTGTTATCTGAAGACCTGGAGGAGAAATCCAAAACTTATTAAATCCCAAGTGTTAAAAAAGGCAGAATGGGAAACAGTTGGACTAAGATGGTCCTTATTATTTCACTATCTTTTTAGAGTATGGGACGACTGACCATTTTTGGGTCCTGTGTTGGCCTTTTACCATCCATCTATATCAAAAGACACTTATCAACTTGTTAAATGCAAGATCCCACTACTGGTACCCAACAATCAGGCTATGCAATGCTGTGGGCAGAACATAGGTGAAAGGGAAATTAAGAGAATAGGTAAGATACATTTATTTTTATACAGTCATACATTGCTTTTGGCAAGGTATTATTAAAGGGAACCTGTCACCAGATTTGTCCCATATAAAGTGTGGCCACGACCAGTGAG
This sequence comes from Anomaloglossus baeobatrachus, assembly GCF_048569485.1. Lineage (NCBI taxonomy): Eukaryota > Metazoa > Chordata > Amphibia > Anura > Aromobatidae > Anomaloglossus > Anomaloglossus baeobatrachus. The sequence goes on from NC_134353.1 coordinate 85,800,470, forward strand.
CCCTTATATACAGTATTCTAGAATACTGTATATACAGTGGTGTGGAAAAAGTGTTTGCCCCAGTCACGATTTCTTATTCTTTTGCATGTTTGTCACTAAAATGCTTCAGATCACTGAACAAATTTAAATATTGGACAAAGATTACAAAGGTAAATACAAAATGTAGTTTATAAATGAAGGTTTTTATTATTAAGGGAAAAGAAATCGAAATCTACAGGGATCTGTGAAAGAAAGTGATTGTCCGCTAAACGTAATGACTGGTTGGGCCACCCTTAGTAGCAACAACTGCAATCAAGTGTTTGCGATAACTGGCAATGAGTCTTTTACAACTTACTTGAGGAATTTTGGACCATTCATCTGTGCAGAATTGTTTTAATTCAGCCACATTGGAGAGTTTCTGAGTATAAATCTTTTTAAGATCAGGCCACATCAGCTCAATTGGATTAAGGTCAGGATTCTAACTAGGCCACTCCAAAGTCTTAATTTTGTTTTTCTTAGGCCATTCAGAGGTGGACTTGCTGGTGTGTTTTGGATCATTGTCCTGCTGCATAACCTAAGTGCGCTTCAGCTTGAGGTCACGAACAGATAGCCGGACATTCTCCTTCAGGATTTTTTTGTAGACAGCAGAATTCATGGTTCCATTTACCACAGCAAGTCTAGGTCCTGAAGCAGCAAAACAGCTCCAGAGAATCACACTAACTGCGCCATACTTTACTGTTGGTATGGTGTTCCTTTTCTGAAATGCTGTGTTACTTTTACGCCAGATGTATTAGGCCATACACCTTCCAAAAATTCAACTTTTATCTGATCAGTCCACGGAGTATTTTTCCAACGTCTTGGGTATCATCAAGATGTTTTCTGGCAAAACTGAGAACAGCCTTTATCTTCTTTTTGCTCAACAGTGGTTTTCGTCTTGGAACTCTGTTATGCCGGACATATTTGCTTAGTCTCTTTCTCATGGTAGGGTCATGAACACTAACCTTAACTAAGGTGTGGCCTGCAGTTCTTTCGTGACCTCTTTGATGAGTCGTCACTGCACTCTTGGGGTAATTTTGGTCAACCGGCCCTTCCTGGGAAGGTTCACCCCTGTTCCATATATCGTCATTTGTGAATATTGGCTCTTACTGTGGTTCGCTGGAGTGCCAAAGCTTTAGAAATGGCTTTATAACCTTTTCCGGACTGATAAATCTCAATTACTATGTTTCTGATTTGTTCCTGAATTTCCTTGGATTGCATAATGCTATCTAGCTTTTTAGGATCTTTTGGTCTTCTTCACTTTGTCAGGCAAGTTCTATTTAAGTGAATTCTTGATTGAGAACAGGTGTGGCAGTAATCAGGCCTGAGTGTGGCTAGGGAAATTGAGCTCAGCTCCCCAAAGATGTGATACATATGTTTGAAGGTGAGAGGGTAATCACTTTTTCTCAAGGGGCCTGTAAGTGTTTAGATTTTTTTCCCCTTAATAATAAAGAACTTCCTTTATAAACTGCATTTTGTTGTTACTTTTGTTATCTTTGTCTAATATTTAAATTTGGTGATTTGAAACATTGGTGACATATATACAGTATTTTAGAATGCTTACTTCTATATAAGAGATTTTAAAAAAATATTAAATTGGTGATCGAGGGCGTGTGGAAGGGTGTTTATTCAAATAAACTTTTTTTTCCCTTGTGTGTGTATTTTTGTCACTCTTTACTTACCTAGTTAGTAATGGGAGTGTCTGATAGACACCTCTCCATTAGTAACCCCTGAACCTGATGCCAGCTTTCACTACACAGCTGACATTAACCCCACAAGTATTACCATGATTGCCACAACACCAGGGCAATCGGGAAGAGCCAGGCAAAGCACCAGAATTGGCTCATCTAGTGGATGTGCAACTTCTGGGGTGGCTGCTGGCTGCTATTTTTAGACTGGGAAGGGACCAAATAACCATGTGCCTTCCCAGCCTGAAAACACCAGCTCACACCATTTTTTAAAATTATTTATTCAAATAATTAAAAACAAAATGGAGTGGAATTGTCCCTAGTCCCTTTTTAGTTGTCTGTTTTACCTGCGTTGGTTGTCAAAAATAAGGGGAACTCCATTTCATTTCTTTTCCATTTATTCCCTATCCACATTGTTTGCACGACAATTGTTCCTGTTTTGCTTCCTTTTGCAGCTCCCTAGACCTTACTACAACTATTTTAAAGCTATTTTATAGCACAGATGTTTGGGCCTCCATTGACTTTTATGGGGTTCGGGTCAATTACGGCTCCCAAACCGAACTTTTAATTAAAATCCGGCAAACATAAACTTCCTGCTCATCTCTATAAATAAGTAAATTGTGTAATGGTGCTCTTACTATTGCACATATTCCAACCTATGATCTAGCTCATTTTCATTTTTTTATAGCCTTTAATAGGCGCACAAAGTAAATTAATTTTATCATACAAAATATTGTATGTAAAATAGGGAGTAGGAACGAGAGGCAAGAACATTTTTTAGACTCAGATTACAATGGGATCAGCATTTTCACAGTCATTTCCATACACCGTTTTTCATATACAGCCTCACACTGTCATCTTATTTAATGCTCAGCTTTTCTAGAAATGTTTATGTATTTTTAGCTATTCATAAATTATATCAGCTTAGCCAGTTTTCTGGGAATATGCTGGCATTGGATTACAAAAAAAGCATAAACCACATATCTTATTTGGCCTTCCACTTTGTGATATTGATTCCCTTAATGTGCTTTGTGTAAGCGCATCTCTTTTTTATATAATCATTGTGTAATGGAAGAACAGATTCAGAAAGCCAAAAACAAAGTATTGGAAAAATATTTCTGAATTACTCAGGCAAGAAATATATATATTTTTTCACCTAGTAAAATAAAGCTTTAACTAATTTATTTAAAGGGTAAATAAATATAAAGAAATCCGTAGAAATCTACACCAGCAAAAGGGTTGTCTCATCTTGATCTGATTTTATACTGAAACTAGCTGCAGTACCCAGCATTGCCCAAGATAATAACTAAGTGTCTCTCCCACTCTCCCTGTTTATCTGTCAGTCTTCCTCTCTGTTTGTCTCCCTCTGTCTGTCTTTCTCCCTCTCTGATTCTGTTTGCCTGTCTGTGTCTGTCTCTGTGTGTCTGTGTGTCTGTCTCTGTGTGTCTGTCTCTGTGTGTGCCTGAGTGTCTCTGTCTGTGTGTCTGTCCATATGTGTCTCTGTCTCTGTGTGTGTCTGTCTCTGTATGTGTCTGTCTCTGTATGTGTCTGTCTCTGTGTCTGTCTCTGTGTGTCTGTCTCTGTGTGTCTGCGTGTGTCTCTGTGTGTGTCTGTCTCTGTGTGTCTCTGTGTATGTCTCTGTGTGTCTCTGTTTCTGTGTGTCTCTGTGTGTCTGTCTCTGTGTGTCTCTGTCTCTGTGTCTGTTTCTGTGTCTTTTTGTGTCTGTTTCTGTGTGTCTCTGTATCTGTGTGTATGTCTTTGTGTGTGTCTGTGCGTGTGTGTGTGTGTGTGTGTGTGTCTCTGTGTGTTTGTGTCTCTGTCTCTGAGTGTCTCTCTGTGTGTCTCTGTCTCTTTCTCTGTGTTTGTGTGTGTCTGTCTCTGTGTGTTCCCATCTTTGTGTCTGTCTGTCTCTGTCTCTGTCTGTCTCTCTTTCTCCATTGAAATCATATTACCTCAAACATAAGCTTCTTATACTAACCATGTCCTTCACTGCCTATGGCAACCAATCAGAGCTCCTATTAATAATGACCTCTAGCTCCCAGGTCGATTGACTTTAATGTAAGCAGGTTTTTTGGCAAATAACTGTAAAGCGCGGGGTTAAATTTTCCCCTAAAACATAGTCTATGACGTTCTCTGAGTCAAGTGAGACATCTGTGCAAAATTTCGTGATTGTAAATGGGATGGTGCGGATTCCTTTAGCAGACACACACCTATACATACATACATACACACATACATACACAGATACACTCAGCTTTATATATTAGATAAACAGTTGTGAGGTCCAATGGGGATAGTTATCATCACAGTTCCCATTGTGGCTCACAATCTAGATTCTCTATGAGCAGTGGTGTAACTAGAGTTTGATGGGCCACGGTGCAAAGTTTGGTCCTGGGCCCCGCCTCCACCTACCCCAGCACACAAGATATGGGATAATGACGGTGACACTTGGCTCTTTCCCTCAGCACCCAGGTTTTCCAATAGCTGAAATCCCTCTTTCTATCAGCACGAGCTTTCCTATGTTCTGATATCCATCTTGTCTTCAGCAGCCAGCTTCCCCATGCACTGCTATACATCTTTCCCTCAGCACCCAGCTTTCCCATATCAGAGCATGGGAAAGTTGAGTGCTGAGAGCAGATGTATAGTAGAGCATATGAAAGCTGGGTGCTGAGGGAAAGTGTTTTTTCCCCTCAGCATAAAACTTTCCCATCCCATGCTTGTATCTTTGTGCCCCCTCTTGTATATAGCTCTCCAAATACCATAATGGCACCCACATAGCCTTCCATATAGTATAAAGGGTCCCACATAACCCTTCATATATTAGAATGCACCCCCATAGTCCTCCATGTATTATAAGGTATTTCTCATAGTCTTCCATGTATATGTTGCGGACGGAGGAGGGGACGCTGCGCTCACCCACTGCTCAGGTCCGGCCGCTGCTGCTACTCGGTGGTGGCTCGAGCGGTGGGCCGGATCCCGGGGACTCAAGCGGCGTTCCTCGCCCGTGAGTGAAAAGGGTGGGGATTGATTGTGGGGATTTGTTATTGTCCGTGACGCCACCCACGGTTGTGGTGAGATTGGTGACACCACCGCTGCTCTGGACGAGGATCCCGGGAGCGATGACAGGGAGCAGCTTGGATGTTGGTTCTCCCCTCCGTGGCTAGGGGGTTGGTTGTCCCGGGGCCCGGTGATGGGGTAGGGATGGATGGCAGGCGGGTTACGGGGCCTGGCGAGGTGCAGGGTCGCGGGGGCAGCGCTGTGCCGCATGGCACGGTGGTACTCACTCAGCCAATGATGTACACAGAGTCTCCGGTAAAACAAACGGCTGGATGGACGGGTCCCACAGACGGCTGCGGTGTTTCTCCTCCCGGCAGGTTGATGGTGACTGCCTTTCTCTGCACCTGTGTAGTGTGTACGGTTCCAATGGGTTCCCACCGGTAACCCGCTCCCCAGCTTGGATATGTGCTGAAGGAGCCCCTTTTGCCCGCAGGTTCTGGCCCTGGGAACTTTAGCCTTGGCGGTGACTGTGTTTCCCTCTCTCGGTTGGACTGTTGCCTTCTGTCGGGACTTAGCTGCTGCGAAAGCCAGGAGGTTCCCTTCGCTAACGGATTTGACAAATTCACGGCGACTCCTAGCCTTGTCGGGGTCCGTAAGCCCCTGCCGGATGGTGCTGGCTTCTCTTTGCGTACCGGTCCGGTACCGCCGGGCCACCGCCCGTCCACGGTCCTTACGGCTAGCTCCAATAGGCCACTCCTGCAGACGGTCACCACCGTCTGCCAACCTTTGCTGATCCGTCCGGGCCACACACCCGGACCAACTTCAGTCTGCTCTACTGCCACTTCCCTCCTTCCACTTTCACTTCCAACTCTCATCTGCCTGCTTTTCCTGCCTCCAGGACTGTGAACTCCTCGATGGCCGGGGCCAACCGCCTGGCCCACCCCCTGGTGTGGACATCATGGAGGAAGGCAACAAGGGTTTTTGTCTGACTTCGGTGTGCCTGACCGGGGTATGGGGTGTGTTGGTGTAGTGCTTGTGACGTCCTGGCTTGCCCAGAGCGCCACATATAAAGTTGCCCTCATAGTCCTCCAATTATTATAATGCAACTCCTATATTCCTCCATGTATTATAATTCACCCTTAGTTGTCCATATATTATAATGCACCCCACAGTACTCCATATATTATACTTTACCACATAGTCCTCCATATATTATAATGCAGCCCCCATAGTCCTATATGTATTTTAATGCAGCCCCATAGATCTTCATATTATATTATGCAGCCCCATAGACCTCCATGTATAATGCACCTCTATAGTCCATGTATAAGGTGTCCTTCATATTGCATTATGCAGCCCCATAGACTTCCATGTATAATGCAATAATGCACCCCTATAGTCCATGTATAAGGTGTCCTTCATATTGTATTATAAAGCCTCATAGACCTCCATGGATAATGAACCCCTATAGTCCATGTATAATGCACCTCTATAGTCGTGTATAAGATGTCCTTCATATTGAATTATGCAGCCCCATAGACCTCCATGTATTATGCAGCAAACACTCCTCCATGTATAATGCACCCCTATAGTTTATGTATAAGGTGTTCTTCATGTTTTATTATGCAGCCCCATAGACCTCCATGTATAAGGCAGCCCCCTAAGCCTCTGGCCACCGTGTACTCACTGATTAAAAAAATAAACAACAAGTCCTCACCTCTCCTCGTTCCCCCACTGCTCCGGTCAGAGTGTCCTCCCGTCCTGCACTCTGCACTCTGCAGTCTCAGCACAGCAGTCACACAGGAGTGACATCACCGCACTCGGCTGTACTGAGACGTGGAGTGCAGGCACAGGGGGAGAATGATGAAAATGGAGCAGAACGCGCTGCGATGCTGTGTGCATTGATGGGCGAGGGGGGCCTGGTGCCACCGCCAATGCTGATACCGGGTCCCCTGACTCACGATCCATATAGTGGCTGCATGGTCTGCCACAAAACAGCACAGCTCCTTTCTTATAGAGAGGAGCCAGCTGCTGATCTGCAGGGTGGGCCCCTGACCTGCCAGGTATGCCCCTGGCTATAAGATTGACTTTGGGAGGAAACCAGAGGAAATCCACACAAACACAGGGAGAGCATACAAACTATTGTTATTATTAGGGGAAGGCATGACTGTGAAAACCTGGCTCTTCGGGTGAGCTACTAGCTTGAAAAGATGGCAAAGAGTGGGGGTTGTCTATCACCAGGAAATGTTGGGAACTTCATCATGAAGTATATATGGGTGGTGTTGTAGATCAGCTCATTTGGCTGTTTAACAAAATAGACACAGGAATGGTTTTCATTCTTCTACTGGTTCATTTAAACTTCATAAACCAGGCCAAAAATAAAACAAACCAACACAGCCTGTCCGGCAAAATGAAAACATACAGCTCTTAATAGACCATACAATGCGGGGTGCACCTGCTCAGGAAAAGGTTCAGTTCCTTCAGTATGAACCCAGCTCAGGAGAGGTCTGCTCACCTCCCTACACAGACTCTGAGTAAATCCAGAGACCTTCATTTTTACCTCCTGGACCACACTCTAGGGTGGAGATATGTGAACAGCTTTCCCACCCAACTCTTCAGCTGTTCACAAACCATGGCTGATTGCCCCTCTCAACATCTAGCATTTTTCCGAATTCAGATCAATGAGGTTGACAACCTCAGCGATACATATCTCCCCTACAGGATTTCACCAGTGACCATCTTACAATGGATACCATGGTTGACCTAGATCATCTTTGTACTTTTGTGGTGCCCCTGAGGCTTCAGTCGCCACAGAGTATTGCATCTCTCTTAAAGTGTAATGCTTATCCCGGGTAAGAGGAGGTTAACCACTGGTGCTTGGAGCTTACACAATACACTTACATACAGTCATATGAAAACGTTTGGGCACCCCTATTTATGTTAACCTTTTTTCTTTATAACAATTTGGGTTTTTGCAACAGCTATTTCTGTTTCATATATATAATAACTGATGGACTGAGTAATATTTCTGGATTGAAATGAGGTTTATTGTACTAACAGAAAATGTGCAATCCGCATTTAAACAAAATTTGACCGGTGCAAAAGTATGGGCACCCTTATCAATTTCTTGATTTGAACACTCCTAACTACTTTTTACTGACTTACTAAAGCACCAAATTGGTTTTGTAACCTCATTGAGCTTTGAACTTCATAGGCAGGTGTATCCAATCATGAGAAAAGGTATTTAAGGTGGCCACTTGCAAGTTGTTCTCCTATTTGAATCTCCTATGTAGAGTGGCATCATGGGCTCCTCAAAACAACTCTCAAATGAACTGAAAACAAAGATTATTCAACATAGTTGTTCAGGGGAAGGATACAAAAAGTTGTCTCAGAGATTTAAACTGTCAGTTTCCACTGTGAGAAACATAGTAAGGAAATGGAAGAACACAGGTACAGTTCTTGTTAAGCCCAGAAGTGGCAGGCCAAGAAAAATATCAGAAAGGCAGAGAAGAAGAATGGTGAGAACAGTCAAGGACAATCCACAGACCATCTCCAAAGACCTGCAGCTTCATCTTGCTGCAGATGGTGTCAATGTGCATCGGTCAACAATACAGCGCATGTTGCACGAGAAGCTGTATGGGAGAGTGATGCAAAAGAAGCCGTTTCTGCAAGCACGCCACAAACAGAGTCGCCTGAGGTATGCAAAAGCACATTTGGACAAGCCAGTTACATTTTGGAAGAAGGTCCTGTGGACTGATGAAACAAAGATTGAGTTGTTAAAAGGCACCAAAAAGGCGTTATGCATGGAGGCAAAAAACACGGCATTCCAAGAAAAGCACTTGCTACCCACAGTAAAATTTGGTGGAGGTTCCATCATGCTTTGGGGCTGTGTGGCCAATGCCGGCACCGGGAATCTTGTTAAAGTTGAGGGTCGCATGGATTCAACTCAGTATCAGCAGATTCTTGACAATAATGTTCAAGAATCAGTGACGAAGTTAACTTCAACGCAGGGGATGGATATTTCAGCAAGACAATGATCCAAAACACCGCTCCAAATCTACTCAGGCATTTATGCAGAGGAACAATTACAATGTTCTGGAATGGCCATCCCAGTCCCCAGATCTGAATATCATTGAAAATCTGTGGGATGATTTGAAGCATGCTGTCCATGCTCGGCGACCATCAAATTTAACTGAACTGGAATTGTTTTGTAAACATGGAATGGTCAAATATACCTTCATCCAGGATCCAGGAACTCATTAAAAGCTACAGAAAGCGACTAGAGGCTGTTATTTTTGCAAAAGGGGATCTACAAAATATTTATGTCACTTTTATGTTGAGGTGCCCATACTTTTGCACTGGTCAAATTTTGTTTAAATGCGGATTGCACATTTTCTGTTAGTACAATAAACCTCATTTCAATCCAGAAATATTACTGAGTCCATCAGTTATTAGATATATGAAACTGAAATAGCTGTTGCAAAAACCCAAATTGTTATAAAGAAAAAAGGTTAACATTAATAGGGGTGCCCAAACTTTTTCATATGACTGTAAATACCCAGTTAGTGAGCCAGCACTTACATTACTCAGGAAGCCAGGCTGAGAAATTCCTGGGCAAGGTGAGTCATCAAAAAGGTGGGGGCTGCCTGGGAAGTGAGCGAACACACTTAGTTTCACTTTTGAAGGAGTTTTACCTCAGAATAGTTTGGATGCAGGAGAGAGAACAGCTTGAGGCAGAGAAAAGAAAGGCCTCTGGGGCAATGCTACGGCTCCCCCGAGAGGGGCCGACCGGATGTTGGGCAGTCTGAGAGAAAAGCAGGAGATGACCAAGTGAAGCTGTGAGACAGAGGAGCAACTCGGTAGCTGGAGGGTGAGCCCCCAACAACCCCTTTGGGACCAGCGCCAGTCAAGACGCAGAGCCCTCGGTTGGGGGAACCTTCATGGACTCTAAAAAATCTGCAGGGAAAGGGGATTTCACGTCCCATTGCCCACCACCAAAAGTCACAGCAACAGATAGAGACAGGAGCCACGGCCATGGTCGGGTCCATAACAATTTTCGTGCTGCCTGCGTACGGGACGGCAACTAAAGCCAAGGACACTGGGGTTCCCAAGTAGCTTCACGCCACGGGGATCCACGCTACAAGGCGCAAGGAGGAAGGTCTCACATGGTTCACAACACCGGTGGTGACCTCTGCTTCATCTGGGATCGGCTGGGGTCCATCACGGCGATGACCGGTACTCTGCGTGTGCAGCACACAAATTGTGAGTAAAACACCTGGAACCGCAGCCCCTGTGTGAGACTCTGATTTGCTGGCGCCGCCGCCCCGTACTTCGGCGCCAACAGCCCTTCCCCCATCACCACCGTCCTCCTTGGGGCTCGCTCCACCTGTGGGGAGCTAGACTATCTGTGCTGCGGTAACATCAGCCCCGGAGGAGAGCAACATCTCTCAGTGGTGGCTAATCCCTGGCCGCGCACCACGGGTGGCACTGCAAAGCAAACCCCCCATCCCCCCTTTTTGATTCTGTCTTTGCCTGTAGCCGACGGGGCCATGGACCCGAGTCAGGCCATTCACAGCAACCCCACAAAACCACTGGCCCGGTGACGGACAAGTTATGCCCGCAGGTCCCGTGGGGTGCTACACTTCTGCATATAATAACTGGGTTACTTGAAAATAAACAGTAATATGGTAGGTTATGCTAGACAAGGAAATGTGAGGTAGCTTTACTTGAAGTTTGTGGGCCCCAATGTAAAATCTCCAACACGATCTCCAACTTTTACTGGTTTCTCATAATGTCGGTCTTTTCATATGAGACAAATGGACATTTTGGTCCTTCCTTGTCTACAGGGTCGTGATTTGACCTCAGTTTAGTTATGGCCCTAGATATGTGTGTTATGTCAGCGTTAGGCAATCACAACACTGAAGTGTCCATAGTCAGAAATTTTTAGACACCTACTCAAACCAATTTGTAGTAAAGTTCAGTCTGAATGCTATAGATGCTAACTGGAATCTGTGGATTTCAGCATCATATTTAATTGTGATGGTGATACTTAGTCGAATTCATAATGTCCTTATGTATTTACTTACTTATATAGTTGTATAGTTTTAAGGATGAAGGTAGACCTACGTCCATCAAGGGCAACCTATAGCCTAAAATGTTGATCCAGAGGAAGGCAAAACACCCAATGGGGCAGACAGTAAGCGCCACATTAGGGGGAAAATCCATTTCTCAACTCCACAAATGTCATTCAGCCTAGTTCAGATTAGACCATTATCATTATTTGTGACCAAAGTACTACTTTAATATTTCTTTTTCATATGCACTGTGTTGTATACTATCCCACCTCTGGCTCTCTTTGTCTGTGAGTTTTTCCATTTTCCTACAAGAGGCTATAGTAATAAAATTACTGTTTTATTTTTTAAAAAAAGGGATATAAAAACGATGACACAAAAATGAAAAATCGTCCAGTCCTTTTCGTGTTAACGTTTTTTTGTTTTTTATTATTTATTATTATTATTATTATTATTAAAAATAAGTTTTGTCCAAATTATTTAAAACCATGAGCAAACAACGGGTTAACATGCCTCATTTGAATACTTGGAGCGAGATGGGCAGCATATGTTATATTAAGTGTTACAAACAATGAATAATTGCGGCACGCGTTACAGTATCGGGATGAGCACCATGAATAGGAGTAAGAGAAGCTGCAGAGCTTATTAGATTTACCCAATGTTATGGCTTATTAGGCCTGGCTGCTATAAAGGCATGGTATGTTAGTGATAATAAATGGCTTCCATCCCCCTGCTGCAGAGAACGCCCTGTGACTGGCAGCTGGTTGTCTGCTCTATTATCTGAGCCGGGGAGTCCGGTCTGACTAATTACAACCACTGATTACTTAGCACTGAGCAGCAATCACCTGCCACCATCTGACAGTACGGTGCCATCTGCGCCACATGGCCAGGGTACAAAGAGTCACGTAGACCGCGATATAGACTGGGCAAACCAAGCAGCTGTTTGTGATGTCACTGTACGTACATCCACAGCTGACATCCCACTCCAGCAAAGACATCATGGAAGAAATGTGGCCGGTGAATATGGGAGTCTGGAATCTGGACGATCGCAATGTGGTATGAGTTCCATATTCCTAAGCTATATATCAGATTAAATATTATTAAAAAAATATTTAAATTAATATTAGTGTTACTATATTATTATTATTATTATTATTATTATTACTATTATTTTATATGATTTATTACTCTTATTCCATCAAGAACACATCATTGGTTGGTGAAGGTTGTAATTCTGTGTGCATAAGGCCACATTCACATATCGTCATGTTGCGGTCAGAGAATGGACTATATGATGCTCAGGACTGGCTGTGGGTCTTCTGATCCAAATTCAACATCCTCATAGGAATATATTGATATGTTTCCTCCTATGCAATGGGAGAAATGGGAACAGGAGACAACACGGTACTAATCTAAGGGCAGTATAGTAAAGAGATGAGCAGATATGTAGTAAATGATTGCACTCACCAAACAGTTAGTGCCAATCAGCACATAAGGTCACTGTCAATTGTAGTAGTAGGATCCCGGCCAGGTGTGCTGCTGACTGTTATGTGTGCTGGGAGAGCAGAGATGTTGGTGCATCCACTAGGCCGCAACACACAGAAAACCCAGAGGGGCTTGACTACGGACTTGAGTGTGGTCTTCTCCAGAGCCCCCATGGTGGAGGTCTAACGCTACAGTTATGGGTCCGGGTGCCACTAGGGAAGACTGTTGCTGCGTCAGCTGGCCCCAGGGATACAGTAGCGACAGTCTCTGGCAATAGGTTGTGGCAGCAGCAGGTATAGAGAATCCGTCCGGGGTCGATGGATGAACGGATAGATGAATGGATGGCAGCAACTGGTGATGATACTTTGTGGCAGCAGGTATCGTCAAAGGCAGCCGGAGCAGCAGCAGGTAAGGGTAATGACAGCAGCACTCTGAAGTATAAATAGGTATAAGAAACAGGGCTAGCACAATAGGGCAGCGGCAGAAGCACAGTGCTAGTAAACCTGACTACAGCAATGAATCTGTGACACCCCTGGACTGTCAGGTCGTCACAGGGTATTGCACATCTGCCCTCCCGTGCAATATCCACCTCCTTCTTGGTTATGGGTCCCCAACTACATGGTGTTGCCTACATAGGCTAATCAAATGCTAGGTACACTCTGCACCACACTCACCAGACACACCAGTGGCCAGCCTGAGTGGATTAGGGTCGCCCATCTGGGGGGTTGGTTTGGGGAGGTCAGGAGTGTCAGGAGTGGAGAGAAGTGTGTTGGAAGTGAAGGAGAGAGGAGGTCAGGAGCAGGGCTCCTAGGAAGCTATCTAGGTGGCAGACGGTGGTCTGGGCCTAGAGGAGCTGGACCCCAGTCACAGGGGATCGTGGCAAGGGGCACGGATCTGTCGAGGAGGACAGTTGGCAGCCTTGCACCATAACCGGGCTGGGACCAGGGCACGACGGGGTATGTGGACCCTAGATCAGGGAGTAGCTTCAGGCAACCTGACAATTTACCTGACGAGAACAGAGCCTTCAAGATCCGCTCTCCACTCGCTCCAAAATCAGGGTACTAGGGCAACGAGGGGGATAGGACTTTCCACTCAATTGGTCCAGGAAATCCCAAGCGTGAACCCCGAGAGCAAGCTCCCCCACAGCCATAGTGGGGAGTAGGACCCGGCATGTTCCATACTACCAGGACCAACAGAGAAGTAAACTTAGTGCCAGGAGGAAGGTCACGGATCACCACGCAGCACCATTGGAGACGGGACCCGAACTAGCTCCCCTCAGCGGCAGCGGTATCCAGAACTTTGGTTTATCCAATTGTCAGTGTCAGCTTAATGGACTGAGTGAGTAAGTAAGTGACCCCTTTGCTCCCCATGGCACTCTCCAGACACCATTACCGAGTCCTGGGGCATTCCTCCCTATCCGTGAAGGGTTCTAACATCTGGCTGCCCCATTCCATCAACCCCGGGTTCTCCCAACTGCAGCAGTGGTACTCCAATTACCACATACCATTGGTGGCATCACGAACTCTAACACAATCCCCTATAAATACCCCCTTCATTTGAGTGGCTGCATGACCCCCGGGTCCAGAGACCCCTCGAGCCTCCGCGGATCCAGATCCAAGCAGCCCGGCTGCTGGCATGGGGGAGGCACAAATCTAACTTAAACTCATTGCCCAGGCAACTTTCATTGGCAGAGTTGCCTTAAATGCCAACCTATATGTGACCACTGGTCACTATTAAATATATAAAAGTTCAACAGATTTTTTTAGACAAACACATATATATAGAAAGATTGTATAACAAATTATTTTTATTTATATCTATAATTGTAGGGGCATGTAGTAAAGACAAATAGTGTCAATAAAATCATGTGCAAACCCTTCACGGCTTTGCACATGATTTTATTGACACTGTTTGTCTTTACTACATGTCCCTACAATTATAAATATAAATAAAAATAATTTGTTATACAATCTTTATATATATATATATATATATATATATATATATATATATATATATATGTTTGTCTAAAAAAATCTGTTGAACTTTTACATATTTAATAGTGACCAGTGGTCATATGTAGGTTGGCAGCTATAACTTTGGGATCATGGTTAAAAATAAATATATCTGAATTTATGCTTACTACTATGGATCTTGTTATTCAATTAGTGGTTTAAGAGTTGCCTTAAAACCTGCTGCCTCCCAGCTGAACTGGGAGGTACTTCTGGGTTAGGAGGATGCTGGCCCTTTAAGAAAGGGATCGTGGCTGTGGGCGCACCCTACGGGCAGAGGCCTGGAGCCTGTCAAGAGCACAGACACTCCAGAGGGCAGCAGCATGGGGCGAGGACGGAAATATCGTCGCAGGACGCTTGGACAGCTGAGGAAACCAACGTCCTCGCTGGGGGAGGGGAGCAGGAGAGTGCAAGGATGCAGGCATTGGCGTTACACTGACACAGGAGATAGTGGATAGAATCCTCCCCAATGAACTTCCACTGAGAAATGAGCAAGGTATAGGAAGTGCTGTGCTCCCAGGGATCATCCAGGAATCTGTATAAGCTGATAATATTTTATTTCCTTAAAAACTACAACGCATTTCGGCCCTTTCAGGTAAAACTATAAAGATTTAAAAACAAACAAACATTTTTTTAGCAGAATACCATAGTAATAGTTTTACCTAATGAAGGCTCTCTTAGGGCCGAAATGCATTTTAGTTTTTAAGGAAATAAAATAATATATTATAAGCTTATACGGATTCCTGGATGAACCCTGACAGTCCTGAGTTTGTGTTAGTAGACCCGTGGCTATTCCTTACATTACTAGGATCTTTAAATGCGGCCTAAGAATGTGGTAGAGTTGGGGAGGCTACCTATGTTAATATTTTAATTGTTTTATATTGAAAAGTTATTGTGGGATTGACCTTTCCTTCCCGTCTGTATAGGGGTTATGCTTGAGCATGCATGTAGTGACGGGATTTTGGGGGTGACAATATTACAGTCACAGTCACAGTCAGTGACAGAATTTACTGGACAAAAAAGAGACAGTTGCACTCTGCAGTGCCAAGACACGTGGAACAATGACTATGGAAATATAGACATGCATTACTGCTATGAAAAACATGTAAAAATTGAGATTCTTAGCACACAAAAATGGCCAGTTTCATGTGAGCCCAACAGCCAGTGACAAGGTGACCTAATTTTTGTTGGGTCCTTATCAAACTAATGCCTCTCTTAAGATGTGGCATCAGTCTTTTTTTAGGCTTTACTGGACAGACAGGTGGTTACAAGAAGACAAGAGTGTAGGAGTTTTTTAAGAAAAGCCTGAGCTTTGATAGATGTGTGCTTTTCCAATAAGACAATAAGATAAAACACTCAATTGTTGTATTTCTGAAGGACTGTGTGAAAGTGATTTAGTGACCAAGTGTCTCCTGATCTGAACCCAACCAAACACCTATGTGGAATTTTGAAGGGACAAGTTGTCATCACTCTCCCTCCAGCATCGAAGGCTCTAAAATAGGTCATTCTTGAAGGATGGAAAAAGATAGATGTTGCCATATGTCAACTTGTTCATTCCAGGCCTAGAAAGAAGACTTGGCGCAGTCCTTAAAAATCATGGAGGTCATACAAAATACTAGATGTAGAAAAAACAAAAAAGCAGCACCAAATGTGCACTACAGCACTAAACATTCCAAACTGTACTTATTTTAAAAATTTTGAGATTTTTGGCAAAAAATTGCAATTTCTTGAGCTGCTTCGCCACGTCACGGCAAATCTCATTTGAAGCAGTCCTACACTAAAATATTTTTATAAAATGTGCCATACGGCCTCACATATGAATAGTAGAACTGCTCTTAGCAGCACTCACCTGGTCTATTTCAATCCCGTACCCATGACTGAGTCATGGCTGTGGGCGGGACAGGTCCAAGCAAATGCTGCATGAAGTAAATAGCCTGTGGACAAAGCCTGATGACTTAATGTGAACAGTCACCAACCGCCAAAATCTAGACAGATGGAATACATCCCAAATTGGGGTGCAAAGCAAGGTGGAGGTCAACCACCGACCAATTCAATGAAGAAAAAACAAAAAAGCAGCACCAAATGTGCACTACAGCACTAAACATTCCAAACTGTACTTATTTTAAAAATTTTGAGATTTTTGGCAAAAAATTGCAATTTCTTGAGCTGCTTCGCCACGTCACGGCAAATCTCATTTGAAGCAGTCCTACACTAAAATATTTTTATAAAATGTGCCATACGGCCTCACATATGAATAGTAGAACTGCTCTTAGCAGCACTCACCTGGTCTATTTCAATCCCGTACCCATGACTGAGTCATGGCTATGGGCGGGACAGGTCCAAGCAAATGCTGCATGAAGTAAATAGCCTGTGGACAAAGCCTGATGACTTAATGTGAACAGTCACCAACCGCCAAAATCTAGACAGATGGAATACATCCCAAATTGGGGTGCAAAGCAAGGTGGAGGTCAACCACCGACCAATTCAATGAAGAAAAAACAAAAAAGCAGCACCAAATGTGCACTACAGCACTAAACATTCCAAACTGTACTTATTTTAAAAATTTTGAGATTTTTGGCAAAAAATTGCAATTTCTTGAGCTGCTTCGCCACGTCACGGCAAATCTCATTTGAAGCAGTCCTACACTAAAATATTTTTATAAAATGTGCCATACGGCCTCACATATGAATAGTAGAACTGCTCTTAGCAGCACTCACCTGGTCTATTTCAATCCCGTACCCATGACTGAGTCATGGCTGTGGGCGGGACAGGTCCAAGCAAATGCTGCATGAAGTAAATAGCCTGTGGACAAAGCCTGATGACTTAATGTGAACAGTCACCAACCGCCAAAATCTAGACAGATGGAATACATCCCAAATTGGGGTGCAAAGCAAGGTGGAGGTCAACCACCGACCAATTCAATGAAGAAAAAACAAAAAAGCAGCACCAAATGTGCACTACAGCACTAAACATTCCAAACTGTACTTATTTTAAAAAATTTTTGAGATTTTTGGCAAAAAATTGCAATTTCTTGAGCTGCTTCGCCACATCACGGCAAATCTCATTTGAAGCAGTCCTACACTAAAATATTTTTATAAAATGTGCCATACGGCCTCACATATGAATAGTAGAACTGCTCTTAGCAGCACTCACCTGGTCTATTTCAATCCCGTACCCATGACTGAGTCATGGCTGTGGGCGGGACAGGTCCAAGCAAATGCTGCATGAAGTAAATAGCCTGTGGACAAAGCCTGATGACTTAATGTGAACAGTCACCAACCGCCAAAATCTAGACAGATGGAATACATCCCAAATTGGGGTGCAAAGCAAGGTGGAGGTCAACCACCGACCAATTCAATGAAGAAAAAACAAAAAAGATTTTGGCGGTTGGTGACTGTTCACATTAAGTCATCAGGCTTTGTCCACAGGCTATTTACTTCATGCAGCATTTGCTTGGACCTGTCCCGCCCACAGCCATGACTCAGTCATGGGTACGGGATTGAAATAGACCAGGTGAGTGCTGCTAAGAGCAGTTCTACTGTTCATATGTGAGGCCGTATGGCACATTTTATAAAAATATTTTAGTGTAGGACTGCTTCAAATGAGATTTGCCGTGACGTGGCGAAGCAGCTCAAGAAATTGCAATTTTTTGCCAAAAATCTCAAAATTTTTAAAATAAGTACAGTTTGGAATGTTTAGTGCTGTAGTGCACATTTGGTGCTGCTTTTTGTTTTTTCTTCATTGAATTGGTCGGTGGTTGACCTCCACCTTGCTTTGCACCCCAATTTGGGATGTATTCCATCTGTCTAGATTTTGGCGGTTGGTGACTGTTCACATTAAGTCATCAGGCTTTGTCCACAGGCTATTTACTTCATGCAGCATTTGCTTGGACCTGTCCCGCCCACAGCCATGACTCAGTCATGGGTACGGGATTGAAATAGACCAGGTGAGTGCTGCTAAGAGCAGTTCTACTGTTCATATGTGAGGCCGTATGGCACATTTTATGAAAATATTTTAGTGTAGGACTGCTTCAAATGAGATTTGCCGTGACGTGGCGAAGCAGCTCAAGAAATTGCAATTTTTTGCCAAAAATCTCAAAATTTTTAAAATAAGTACAGTTTGGAATGTTTAGTGCTGTAGTGCACATTTGGTGCTGCTTTTTGTTTTTTCTTCATTGAATTGGTCGGTGGTTGACCTCCACCTTGCTTTGCACCCCAATTTGGGATGTATTCCATCTGTCTAGATTTTGGCGGTTGGTGACTGTTCACATTAAGTCATCAGGCTTTGTCCACAGGCTATTTACTTCATGCAGCATTTGCTTGGACCTGTCCCGCCCACAGCCATGACTCAGTCATGGGTACGGGATTGAAATAGACCAGGTGAGTGCTGCTAAGAGCAGTTCTACTGTTCATATGTGAGGCCGTATGGTACATTTTATAAAAATATTTTAGTGTAGGACTGCTTCAAATGAGATTTGCCGTGACGTGGCGAAGCAGCTCAAGAAATTGCAATTTTTTGCCAAAAATCTCAAAATTTTTAAAATAAGTACAGTTTGGAATGTTTAGTGCTGTAGTGCACATTTGGTGCTGCTTTTTGTTTTTTCTTCATTGAATTGGTCGGTGGTTGACCTCCACCTTGCTTTGCACCCCAATTTGGGATGTATTCCATCTGTCTAGATTTTGGCGGTTGGTGACTGTTCACATTAAGTCATCAGGCTTTGTCCACAGGCTATTTACTTCATGCAGCATTTGCTTGGACCTGTCCCGCCCACAGCAATGACTCAGTCATGGGTACGGGATTGAAATAGACCAGGTGAGTGCTGCTAAGAGCAGTTCTACTGTTCATATGTGAGGCCGTATGGCACATTTTATAAAAATATTTTAGTGTAGGACTGCTTCAAATGAGATTTGCCGTGACGTGGCGAAGCAGCTCAAGAAATTGCAATTTTTTGCCAAAAATCTCAAAATTTTTAAAATAAGTACAGTTTGGAATGTTTAGTGCTGTAGTGCACATTTGGTGCTGCTTTTTGTTTTTTCTTCATTGAATTGGTCGGTGGTTGACCTCCACCTTGCTTTGCACCCCAATTTGGGATGTATTCCATCTGTCTAGATTTTGGCGGTTGGTGACTGTTCACATTAAGTCATCAGGCTTTGTCCACAGGCTATTTACTTCATGCAGCATTTGCTTGGACCTGTCCCGCCCACAGCCATGACTCAGTCATGGGTACGGGATTGAAATAGACCAGGTGAGTGCTGCTAAGAGCAGTTCTACTGTTCATATGTGAGGCCGTATGGCACATTTTATAAAAATATTTTAGTGTAGGACTGCTTCAAATGAGATTTGCCGTGACGTGGCGAAGCAGCTCAAGAAATTGCAATTTTTTGCCAAAAATCTCAAAATTTTTAAAATAAGTACAGTTTGGAATGTTTAGTGCTGTAGTGCACATTTGGTGCTGCTTTTTGTTTTTTCTTCATTGAATTGGTCGGTGGTTGACCTCCACCTTGCTTTGCACCCCAATTTGGGATGTATTCCATCTGTCTGGATTTTGGCGGTTGGTGACTGTTCACATTAAGTCATCAGGCTTTGTCCACAGGCTATTTACTTCATGCAGCATTTGCTTGGACCTGTCCCGCCCACAGCCATGACTCAGTCATGGGTACGGGATTGAAATAGACCAGGTGAGTGCTGCTAAGAGCAGTTCTACTGTTCATATGTGAGGCCGTATGGCACATTTTATAAAAATATTTTAGTGTAGGACTGCTTCAAATGAGATTTGCCGTGACGTGGCGAAGCAGCTCAAGAAATTGCAATTTTTTGCCAAAAATCTCAAAATTTTTAAAATAAGTACAGTTTGGAATGTTTAGTG
The DNA here is from genome assembly GCF_048569485.1 of Anomaloglossus baeobatrachus. Lineage (NCBI taxonomy): Eukaryota > Metazoa > Chordata > Amphibia > Anura > Aromobatidae > Anomaloglossus > Anomaloglossus baeobatrachus. The sequence continues at coordinate 85,820,604 of NC_134353.1, forward strand.
CTGTAGTGCACATTTGGTGCTGCTTTTTGTTTTTTCTTCATTAAAATACTAGATGTAGTAGTTTTTGATATGGTGTGCACTCATTTCTGCATCAACTACTTTGAGGAAATCTGAAGATTTTTTTAATGATACTTATATAATTATCCTTACTATCATGTTATGGGTCAAAAGATGTTCTATGAAACTCAATATTGTAAAAAAAAAATTGAAATTGTTCTTGTGTTCAGTGAGATATTGATTAAAATATTACTTTTCAAACTTTCTTATGCTGAACACTGTACCATGAAATAATTCATTTTTTTTCAGTGGAATTTCGACAACTTCGTTTTTGTAGGTGACTCACCATTTTATTAAAGGAAAGATGGAATTTGTACTAAAAAGTGACCCATTAGTGCTCGGTGTACTGTACAGGAGAATGAAGGTTTCTACTCGATTCTTGGTTATCATATGATAAAAACATAATGCATTCTGCATTTCCAGAATAAAGGCTAGTGAACAATCTGTCCGATGTTAAGAACACATAGGCACATAAATAATATATATCTAGTAATTACGGCTGCATTGACAAGCATTCACACGCCATATGGATTGCGCTGGTATAGACAATACTTTTGTTCACTCTGTATTTAGAAAACAAAATAACATTAATTCATTAAGGTAATTATTCAGTCAATCATCAATAACAGAATGTCAATCAATACAACACTGAAAAAAATGTCTCCTTGGCTGAATTACAGGTTAGAATATAGTCCACGTTGCTTAATGTTTAACTAATCTTTTTGCAGTTTTACCACCCCAACAATGATAAGAATACATAAATACCATATTTTTCGGATTATAAGACTCGCTTTTCCTCCCAACAATTTGGGAGGAAAATGAGGGGTGCGCCATATAATCCGAATGTAGCTTACCGGGGGAGGTGGAGGGGGTTCACAGGAGATGTTGCGGGCTGTGGGCGCTGTGCTGTGGGCTTACTGCTGGCTGTGCTGGAGCAGCGGGCTGTGCTGAAGCTGTGGGCTGTGCTGTGGCTGTGGGCTGTGCTGCTGAGGGCTGTGAGGCAGAGGCCACCATTTTGAAAATGTCGGTAGTGCCAGCATCAAATAATGGCGCCCTGAGTCAGCATGTGCGCAGATGGCGCTCTCAACTCAAGATCTCATGTGCATACAAGCCGACTCCAGCTCACTGATCTCCCTGCAGCGGACTTAAGGAAAAAAGCACAGAAGGTGGCATGTGCGCAGATGAGATCTCAGCTTGTCATTGAGCCGAGAGCTCCATATGCACACAGACTGACTCCGGGCACCATTACTTTAAAACCCACACTGCCGACAGTTTCTGGATGCTCCTCCTGCCTCACAGTGCTTGCAGCGAGCATCTGGGAGACCCGCTGCACCACCTGCAGCATCGCCCTACTCCAGCACTGCCCCTGCCTCCTGTAACCCCGTTCCACCACCGCTACCCCCCCCCTCCAATAAAACACCACCGGATTATAAGATGGATGCCATATTTTTTTCCCTTTTTTTCTTAAATTTGTGGTGCGTCTTGTAATTCGGTGCGTCTTATAAAACGAAAAGTATGGTACATGCTTTATATAAAATGAAGGGCTGGAGATGAATGGCCAAAAATGACTCATAAAACAGGGATAATATCCCAGAATCAGCAAATTTCCTGGGTACCCCACATAATACCAGTCGCTGAAAGATGACATTCCCTGTGGGGAAAGTGCAGGAGTGTGGAGATGTATCTAAATGTTTCTTCAGAGGTCTATAATAGGGTAGCTACCTTTGATGGCTCCCGCATCGGGCGTTCTGCATCCGCTGTTGCTAGATCCCTTCACTATTCTGCGCATCAGGGTTCCATGACAACCTGATGCACTTTTGTATTGTCACCTCATCAGGCTGGACGCCACCTGAGTTTTCAGGTACTTGACATCTTACGTCTCCTTGGTACTGAAAACGTTTTGTTTGCCTCAACTTTGTTGTTCTATGGTTTCAGTGCTGTCACCATAGTCTCTGATTTGCCAACTCTGTTACATTACTGAGCCCGCTCTGCTATATTAAACCTCAATTGCCAACACAAGTCTGCTGCATTGGTTCCTCTTTGCTTTGTCAGCTCTGCCGTATCACTTTACTAGCCCTGGTACTCTGCTACAACAGTTTGTTTATTATTACTGTATCAAATTTGCTACATCACTGATCAAGATCTGCTGCATTGATTTTACAATAAAAATTCAGACTTTGCTGCATTTGTGCATCAACTCTCCTACATCAAGGTGTCTACTCTGATTCTTCATTGATTGCAATTGTTCGACATCTGTTGCTCCAACTCAACTACTTCTACTGTCAATTATCCAGGCCAGCTACTCCAGTTGCCGTTGATCTATCACTACCACATCTTCACCATAGATCCTAGTAGATTGCAATTCTGCACCAGTACCATCTGTACGTGGTGCTTCAAAATTGATTAATCGGACCAAGTGCTTTGACGATCCTCCTCACAGGTGAAATATAAGTGGCAATTTGGGAATCATCTGGTGTCTATAAGCAAGAGACCTCTGGTTGAGGTCTGGAAACAGTTATTTTGGTATAGTGTCTGCAAAATGGAAGGAAGTCTGGTCCATGATCTGTAAACAGGACATGGGGATGGAGGGGGTACTACTTTGGTGTGTATATTATTTAGGGGTTTTGGCTCTATATATTTTCTGCGGCCAAGACTGTGATTCATATTTTTTGAGATTCTGTTTTTAAAGTCCTCAGTAGAGATGGTCGAGTACTAAAATGCTCAAGTATTTTCTCCTCGAGTTGAGAAGGTCAGACGCTCTGAAAGTGCTCAACTCTAGTAACGAGTATAATGGAAACAATTCGGCTCTCTGCCCACATACAACCAGCCATAAAGATAGCATTTCCAAGGCGAGGGAGGGCAGTTTCTTTTTTTCATTTGAGACACTACATCTGAAAACGTTGGCTCTCCCTAGGGTGCATGCACACATCATGCAGTTGAGCAAGCCTGTGTATTGTGGTCATTGTTTCACAGACGAAACATCTGAGCACAGCGATACTCGGCTGAGGTCCACAAGAACCCGATCACCCCAATGCTCAATTGAGTAACGAGCAGTGGTGAGCACACTCATCACTAGTCCTCAGTCTTCACTGTAAATGATGAAGGATTTTATGCATTGAAATTAAAATCTAACAAAATATATATGTAATGGGTAGAGTACTCGGAGGGCTAACATATAACCTCAAACCTTAGTTAAAATGTACGTTTTATTAATATTCATTAAAAAATACCAAATTTTCCTCAAAACACAAAAATAACACACACTGGATCAGGTGGCTCTTGTAATTACTCAATTTTTTGAGCAACAAGGAAATAAGGGGGGGGGAAGAAGGAGGGTGTTAAGCCTGCTTTACACGTTGCAATTTCGCATACGATATCGTATGCGATTTGCAACGCCCCCATCGTATGTGCGGCACGTTAAATTTCTTGAACGTGCCGCACAAACGATTAACCCTCGTCACACATACTTACCCTTCCATACGACCTCGATGTGGGCGGCGAACGTCCACTTCCTGGAGTGGGAGGGACGTTCGGCGTTACATCGACGTCACGCGGCAGCCGGCCAATAGAAGCGGAGGGGCGGAGCTGAGCAGGACGTAAACATCCCGCACACCTCCTTCCTTCCGCATTTTGGGCCGGGAGCCGCAGGACGCTGGTAAGATCTGTTCATCGTTCCCGGGGTGTCACACACTGCGATGTGCGCTACCCCGGGTACGATGAACAATCTGACGTGCAATTCTAGAGAAAGGTACGATGTGTATGCGATGAACGTTTTACCGTTCAATCGCAATTGCACGTACCTGTCACACACTGCAATGTACCTTACGATGCCGGATGTGCGTTACTTACGACGTGACCCCATCGACACATTGTAAGATACATTGCAGCGTGTAAAGCGGGCTTTAGTTGGGAGGGAAGCCCTGATGACCCTAGATGGAGAGGATATATCCCTACCTTCCAACGAAGGGTATGACACCCTAAGTTACCGGGCGCCCTCGTTCCACGTCGACTTTCCCTCTCCCTGACCCTGATATAAGGGAAGACAGGGAAAGTCCTGATCAATTGGTACAACTGCACATATAATACAATTAAGCAGTTATATCCCCAAATAATATTTCCCCATTCCTGATCCAGAAAAAATACAACCGCAAAAAATCAGAGTCGTATCACCTCAACAAAAATCTTGCAAAAGGTTTTCTGAAACCAATTTTAGAGTAACATCCATATAATATGTCACAGAGCTTATATCAATATACTCCTGACACATTCTCTCCAAGGTTTTACAGAAAAATAGACCACCACTCCAGAATCATTTAAGGTAGATATATCAAATAGCATCTATCCCAATCAAAGATACCGGATAATTATGGAATAAAAGATAATACACTTGCCTGAAAAAGCAGGTCTTCAGGCCTGCCTGGCCTCAACGCGTTTCTCCTCTCCCGTCAGAGGATCATCAGGAGGCTTAGGGGAGACGGCAGCGAGTTCTGTTTAATACCGATCCATGGCTGTAAGCTTACAGCCATGGATCGGTATTAAACAGGACTTGCTGCCGGGCGCCCGGTAACTTAGGGTGTCATTCCCTCCTACGGCAGGTATTGATATATCCTTTCCATCTAGAGTCATCAGGGTTTACCTCCCAACTAACACCCTCCTTCTTTCTCCTCCTCCCCATTTCCTTGTTGTTCACAAAAAAAGAGTAATTACAAGGTTCACCTGATCCAGTGTGTGTTATTTTTGTGTTGTTGTGTTTTGTGGAAAATTTGGGATTTTTTAATGAATATTAATAAAACGTACATTTTAACTAGGGTTTGAGGTTACATGCATTGAAATTACCATAAAATTTGATATTATTAATACCTTGTAAGATGGCAAACAGACACATCATGGAGGGGAGATATGTACCACAGAGGTGGTTATCCTCAGTGATTTGAGCCTGGAAGCAGCTCCAGAATGTATAGTACTGAGAGTGCTAATAGGGTGTGACAAGAGGTGGGTGTGACTGGCTGCTGACACATGCCCATGTTTTTTGGTCTGTATGTGTATAGTGGCTATAGTGTGTGGTCTTTGTCCATTGTGCTGAAGGGGGCCATGTTTACACAGTGGCACAATTCCTGTGGTTGTCGCTGCTAGACACCCTCTGAGGCCTCATCCACATGGTGGTATAGCGACTTTGTACCAGCTCAAGGTTGCATGGAGCTGCAAAAAGCCATAAAATCCTATGGGACCACACTACCTCAATCTTTTACAGCCATACACAGGTTCACATGGATTTCCGCAGAGCACAAATGGCAACAAGCTCCAGGAGATGCCAAACAGCTTTGAGCTTTGATCCAGTTAGCTCTTGCTATAAACTAATAGCCAAAGTTACTATTACCCTATATTCACTAATGTATAGGAAAATCTCAATAAAAATAGATGTATTTGTTGAAGTCTAATTTGCAATGGGCTTAATAGGCCATCAGCAATCAGTCATCGCATTTCAGGATCACCCTGTGCGTCCCCGTTTGTACTGAGTATCTGACTCTGCAGTTATTAGTATTTACGGTGGGGGCTGGGCCGTCTTGGGATAGGCGTCCTTTGATGCAAATAGCTGTAGTTTGTGATCATAGTTGATGGCCTCAGGCAGTATAGTCAGGATATAAAGCTGTCTATTCATGCATCTTTGAGCTGATCCCAACAACGTTTGCTATATGGTTAAATATTCTGAATTGAAGTCTCCATTAGTGATGAGCGAGTACTAAAAAGCTCGGGTGCTCGAAGCTCGGGCCGAGCCTCCCAAGATACTCGTGTACTCGGGCCGAGCAACGAGCCCAATGTTATCCTATGGGAGACCCGAGTATTTTTGTGAAATGACCCCCCGACAGCATGTAGAAACCCTAAAAATGGCACAAAAGTCTCAGAAGAGTGCTCAAATGACATGGCAACAGCATGGGGAAGACCCCTTGAAGCATTTATCACTGAAAAGTCACAGCTGTGAACAATTTTGTCCGCGTTTTACGCCATTTTTACGGACTCACCAGAAAACCTTCCAAAATGACCCCAAAATGATTTTTCATGGCGGAAATGTTAAGGGCACATACCCAATAGTGAGATAGAGCTGGTGTATGTTACTTTTTGAGATTAATACATGAAAGATTTTACGTGAAAACATTGTGTGGCACTCCGATGTCCCTGAGAAGAGACGTACATGAAGGCCTCTTGAGTCTAATGTGCCCATTTTGAGGAAGTGAGTCTTTGTAGTATTTTCCTTTGCCAGGGCAGTCCAAAATTGTGAGGTTCACCAATGCCCCTGCATACAGACGTGCATGAGGGCCTCAAAACATTAAGTGTCCATTGTCAGGAAGTGGGTGTATTATAGTATAGCCCTTAGGCAGGGCAGCCAAAAATTGGGAGGCTCCACGTTGTCCCTGGATAGAGACGTGCATGAGGGCCTGTAAACCTGAAGTGCCCATTGGAAGGAAGTGGGTGTATTATAGTATAGCCCTTAGGCAGGGCAGCCAAAAATTGGGAGGCTCCACGTTGTCCCTGGATAGAGACGTGCATGAGGGCCTGTAAACCTGAAGTGCCCATTGGAAGGAAGTGGGTGTATTATAGTATAGCCCTTAGGCAGGGCAGCCAAAAATTGGGAGGCTCCACGTTGTCCCTGGATAGAGACGTGCATGAGGGCCTGTAAACCTGAAGTGCCCATTGGAAGGAAGTGGGTGTATTATAGTATAGCCCTTAGGCAGGGCAGCCAAAAATTGGGAGGCTCCACGTTGTCCCTGGATAGAGACGTGCATGATGGCCTGTAAACCTGAAGTGCCCATTGGAAGGAAGTGGGTGTATTATAGTATAGCCCTTAGGCAGGGCAGCCAAAAATTGGGAGGCTCCACGTTGTCGCTGGATAGAGACGTGCATGAGGGCCTGTAAACCTGAAGTGCCCATTGTAAGGAAGTGGGTGTATTATAGTATAGCCCTTAGGCAGGGCAGCCAAAAATTGGGAGGCTCCACGTTGTCCCTGGATAGAGACGTGCATGAGGGCCTGTAAACCTGAAGTGCCCATTGGAAGGAAGTGGGTGTATTATAGTATAGCCCTTAGGCAGGGCAGCCAAAAATTGGGAGGCTCCACGTTGTCCCTGGATAGAGACGTGCATGATGGCCTGTAAACCTGAAGTGCCCATTGTAAGGAAGTGGGTGTATTATAGTATAGCCCTTAGGCAGGGCAGCCAAAAATTGGGAGGCTCCACGTTGTCCCTGGATAGAGACGTGCATGATGGCCTGTAAACCTGAAGTGCCCATTGTAAGGAAGTGGGTCTATTGTAGTATAGCCCTTAGGCAGGGCAGCCAAAAATTGGGAGGCTCCACGTTGTCCCTGGATAGAGACGTGCATGATGGCCTGTAAACCTGAAGTGCCCATTGTAAGGAAGTGGGTGTATTATAGTATAGCCCTTAGGCAGGGCAGCCAAAAATTGGGAGGCTCCACATTGTCCCTGGATAGAGACGTGCCTGATGGCCTGTAAACCTGAAGTGCCCATTGTAAGGAAGTGGGTCTATTGTAGTATAGCCCTTAGGCAGGGCAGCCAAAAATTGGGAGGCTCCACGTTGTCCCTGGATAGAGACCTGTTAGGTTCTTAGTGCCTCCGTGCTTGCATTTAAAAACCGCACGTGTGCGCCTGTTGGTGGCAGCTTTCCGCTGCATTTGTGTGAGTTTTGCAAAACCTTGGATATAACGCACAAGTCTAGTGAATACACATCAGCACAGCATTGCAAAATGCGCAAGGGCGTTGTCAACGAACAAGGAAGTGGACGTGATGGTGGTGCAGGCAGAGACCGAGGTTGTGTGCAAGCTCTAATTTCGCCACAACAAAGGGCCACATCTAGTCGCTCGCACGTCCTGTCCCAAATTCTTGGGGACCGCAGCAGTACACCGCTCTTGAACCAAGACCAGTGTCAACAGGTTGTTAGTTGGATAGCGGATAATGCTTCCAGTCAGATTGGCACCACCACAAACACTCTGTCTTCCACACGGTCAAGTGTCAGTAGCCGTGATACTGCACCGCACATTTCAGAACCTGATCCTCCTTCCTACCACCAGGCCGAGTACACGTCCACGGACATTACTGATCCCACACTTGGACACTCGGAAGAGCTGTTCGTTCACGTTTCCATTCACAAATTCTGGCCTCTCGCCAGCTCCTGTTGAAGTGGGCCATGACGAGATTGTATGTACAGATGCCCAAATATTTGAGCAGCCACGTTCTCACGAAGTTGGCAACGTGTCTCAACAAGGGGTGGACGATGATGAGACACAATTGTCAGGAAGTCAGGAGGAGGAGCAGGGTGCGGAAGAGGAAGACGACGTGGTGGATGATCCAGTAAATGACCCAACCTGGCAGGAGGATATGCAGAGCGAGGACAGCAGTGCACAGGGGGAGGGAGGCGTAGCATCACAACAGGCAGTAAGAAGCAGAGTGGTGGCCCCAGGCAGACGTCAGGCAACTGTTCCCCGGAACAACATGACACAAGGTGCCTGTACAAATGTTAGGTCTTCCCGAGTCTGGCTGTAATACTATTGTATGTATTGAGGATTTCGATTGCGTTAGGGCAATGACAACCAAAGACGAGTTCTTGGTGCAAGACGTTTATAATATGCAACCAGCAAATATGTACATAAACGGAACAAAAACACAGTAGAACATAAATACAGGAAATACCTTCCAGGGACGGAGCGAAAGGGAATTCCCGGGACCGCGCACCGGACTCCCCCAGGGAGACCACCAAGAGCGAACCCCTATACAGGGACTGTCTGGCAATCACCCCAGAAGCCCTAAATGCGCAGCAGCCGGGACACAAAAGGGCAATAGGTAAGTCCAAAAATGTCCGTACGTGATGTGAGTCCAGAGTGGTATTAAACGGAAGGAACCGGGCAGAAGTGCCGACCAAAGACGGCAAACGGAGTCCGGGCACAGCTAGATGATACCAGATGAAGTCCAGAGTCGGTGTCGGTTGTTTTCCAAGAGGATCCGAATAACAATCAGGAACCAAAAGCAGCAGGGCAGGAGCACACAGGAAGCAGTATACTCAGGCACTGGACTAAGCTTTAGGGGCGGCTTTTAAACAGATGGACAGGAAGTAGGGCAACAGAACAGAAAACTCCATGTTAACAAAGGGCAAGCTCTTTCAAAAGAAAACTGGAAAACCCGGAACTCTGACACTGGCAGTTTTTTAAGTTGGCTCCAGATGATTCTAAAAAGGCCATTTGCAACACCTGCCATGCCAGCATCAGCAGGGGTACCAAAACTAGCAGCCTGACCACCAGCAGCATGATCAGGCACATGTCAGCCAAGCACCCGACTTTGTGGGAAGTACAACAGAGTCCAGGAGCAGTGCTTGCTGATGTCACTGCTACGTCTTCGCTGGTTGTGCATGCGAGCCAATCCCCTGTCCATGCTGCCTGCGAACAAGCCTCCTCCACTCCTGCACCTGCAGTTGCCTACGCAGAAAGAACACCATCATCAAGCACGTCCTTGTCCCAGCGCAACGTTCAGTTATCCATTCAGCAAACCTTTGAACGCAGGCGCAAATACACTGCCAACACCCCACATGCCACAGTTCTAAATGCTAACATTTCGCGACTGCTTGCGCTGGAAATGTTGCCTTTTAGGCTGGTTGAGACAGAAGCATTCCGCGACCTGATGGTGGCAGCTGTCCCACGTTACTCGGTCCACAGCCGCCACTATTTCTCCCGGTGTGCCGTCCCCGCATTGCATAACCACGTGTCACAAAACATCACACGTGCCCTGAACAACGCTGTTTCAGCCAAAGTCCACCTAACCACAGACACGTGGACAAGTGCATGTGGGCAAGGCCGCTACATCTCGTTGACGTCACACTGGGTTAATATTGTGCAAGCTGGGACCCAGTCTGAGCGAGGGACGGAACACGTCCTTCACACACCAAGTTTTGCAGGCCCTACCTCAGTCAGGGTTTCACAGACACTCTACAGCTCCGGAATGTCATGCTCCTCAGCCTCCTCCTCCTCCTGCGCATCCTGATCCACTTTACCCTCCACACCAGTCCCAAGCTGGAAGTGTCGCGGGCGGAGGAGGGGACGGTGCGCTCTCCCACTGCTCGGGTCCGGCTGACGCTGCTCTACGGCTGCTGCTGCTCGTTGGCTCGAGCGATGGCCGGATCCCGGGGACTCGAGCGGCGCTACTCGCCCGTGAGTGAAAAGGGGTGGTTTGGGTTTTGGGGATATTGTCCGTGACGCCACCCACGGTTGTGGTGATTGTGTGGACACCACCGCTGCTCTGGACGGGGATCCCGGGAGCCTGTGACAGGGAGCAGCTTTGTTGTTATTTCTCCCCTCCGTGGGTAGGGGGGTTGGTTGTCCCGGGGCCTGGTGATGGGGTAGACATGGATGACAGGCGGGTTGCGGGGCCTGATGAGGTGCAGGGTCGCAGGGGCAGCGCTGTGCCGCACGGCACGGAGGTACTCACTCAGCCCAATGATGATGACACAGTTCACGGTTAAACAAGTGGCTGGATGGACGGGTCACTCGGACGGCTGCGGTTGTTCCTCCCTGCAGGTTAGTGATGACTGTCTCTCCCTGCACCTAAGTTAAGTGTTGGTAGTGATGGTTTCCCAACGGTAACCCGCTCCCCGACCTGGATATGGGCCGGAGGAGCCCCTTTTGCCCACAGGCGCTGGCCCTGGGAGACGGTTGCCCTTGGCGGTGGCTGTGTCTCCCCTTCACAGTTGTACGGTTGCCTTCTATCTGGACTTGGCTGTTTGGAAACCCTGAGGTTCCCTTCACTAACGGATTTGGCAAATTCACGGCGACACCAAGCCTTGCCGGGATCTGAAAGTCCTCTGCCAATGGTGCTGGCTTCTCTTTGTATACCGGTCCGGTACGGCCGGGTCACCACCCGTCCACGGTCCTTACAGCAGACTCCAATCGGCCTCCACTGCAGACGGTCACCACATCCTGCCAACCTTGCTGTCCTGTCCGGGCCACACACCCGGACCAACTTCAGGCTCTTTGCTGTCACTTTTCTCCTCTCTACTACTTTCCTCCTTCCACTTCCTTAGCTTAACTCTCACTGCCTGTGTTTTCCCTCCTCCTCGGTGGGTGGAGACCAACCGCCTGGCTCCACACCCTGGTGTGGACAACAGCCCCTGGGGAAGGCAACAAGGATTTTGTGTTTTGACTATGATATGCCTGCAGGGAGTGTGGGGTGTTTAAGTGTTGTGCTCTGTGGCCCCTGGCTTGTCCAGGGCGACACAGAAGCACTGCAGCACTGCCTCGGCGAAGCAGCAACAGGCAGTGCTGAAGCTAATCTGCATAGGTGACAACAAACCCCACAATGCAGAAGAGGTGTGGACAGCTCTGAAACAGAAGGCAGATCACTGGCTCACAACTCTGAACCTAAAGCCAGGAAAGGTCGTGTGTGACAATGGCCGGAACCTGGTGGCGGCTTTGAGGCGAGGCCAGCTGACACATGTTCCATGCGTGGCCCATGTGCTCAACCTCGTGGTTCAGCGGTTTCTAAAGTCATACTCAGAGCTGTCTGATCTGCTGGTAAAAGTTCGCCGCCTGTCTGCACATTTTCGAAAGTCACCTACTGCTTCAGCCGGCCTTGCCGGCTTAAGACGCCGTTTGCATCTTCCGGCACACAGACTGGTGTGTGATGTCCCCACGCGTTGGAATTCAACTCTGCACAAGTTGGTCAGGATATGTGAGCAGAAGAGGGCAGTTGTTGAGTACCTGCATCACCTAAGCCGTCGGGAAATGGGTCAAACTCCACACATAACACCTGAGGAGTGGAGATGGATGTCCGACCTATGCACCATCCGCCAAAACTTTGAGGACTCCACCAAGATGGTGAGCGGCGATGACGACATTATTAGCGTCACCATACCGCTTCTCTGCCTTCTAAAATGGTCTCTGCTCAAAAAACAACCATGATGCATTGCAGGCGGAGCGCGATGAGTTTGAGCAAGAAACAGTAGTGGGTGTGGGTGATAACACACAGCCCAGCCTCGTCTCATCACAACGTGCAGTGGAGGACTATGACGAGGAGGAGGATGAAGACATGGAGCAACTCTCTGGCCAAATTGAGGATATGACATGCAGTCATATCCTCGGTTCAGCGTGGACCAGAGGACAGGGTAGATGATGAGGAGGAGGAGGAGGAGGACAGCATGTTCAGTCATCGTGTTGGTCAGGATACTGAAGTGATGGCTGTTAAGAGTCTGGCACACATGGCTGACTTTATGGTAAGCTGCCTGTCTCGTGACCCTCGCGTTAAGAACATCTTGGCCGACAATCATTACTGGTTGGTAACACTGTTAGACCCACGCTACAAGGAGAACTTTTTGTCTCTTATTCCCGTGGAGGAGAGGTCAACCAAAATGCAGCAGTTCCGGAAGGCCATAGTCACGGAAGTAGGCAAAGCATTCCCCTCACAAAACGCTAGCGGCATAGGTCAGGAATCAGTGGACAACCGAGGCGTACAGCCGAGAGAGGCACAAGTCCAATCCGCCAGAGGTAGGGGAACAGTCTTTAAGATGTGGGACAGTTTTCTCAGCCCCTCACGTACCACAGCCCCTGAGGTGCGGGGTAGTGCCACAAGAAATCCTAAGTTTGCCCAGATGCTGAAGGAGTACCTTGCAGATCGAACAACTGTACTCCGACATTCCTCTGTGCCTTACAATTATTGGGTATCCAAGCTGGACACGTGACATGAATTGGCTCTCTACGCCTTGGAAGTCCTGGCCTGCCCTGCTGCTAGCGTTTTGTCAGAGCGTGTTTTTAGTGCCGCAGGTGGAATCATTACAGATAAACGCACCCGCCTGTCAACTGAAAATGCTGACAGGCTGACTCTGATCAAGATGAACAAGGGTTGGATTGTGCCAGACTTCACCACACCACCAGCAAATGAGAGCGGAATTTAAAGTTTGCCATGTACCTCCACTCACCCATGGGTACACACTTCTGGACTTTGGATAATCGCTGGACTGCTCCTCCTTCTCCTCAGGCGCCACCATGATGATGACCGTTACAAATTGCAATACTTAGGCCTTTGTTTCAGGTATACCCCCAGTGGTAAATTTTTTCGCCCATTCTTTGCAGAATGGACATTACAACGACAGGAGACCCGCTCCTTTGCAATGGGAACAATGTTTTGAGGCCCTCATGCACGTCTCTACCCAGGGACAACGTGGAGCCTCCCAATTTTTGGCTGCCCTGCCTAAGGGCTATACTACAATAGACCCACTTCCTTCCAATGGGCACTTCAGGTTTACAGGCCCTCATGCACGTCTCTACCCAGGGACAACGTGGAGCCTCCCAATTTTTGGCTGCCCTGCCTAAGGGCTATACTACAATAGACCCACTTCCTTCCAATGGGCACTTCAGGTTTACAGGCCCTCATGCACGTCTCTATCCAGGGACAACGTGGAGCCTCCCAATTTTTGGCTGCCCTGCCTAAGGGCTATACTACAATAGACCCACTTCCTTACAATGGGCACTTCATGTTTACAGGCCATCATGCACGTCTCTATCCAGGGACAATATGGAGCCTGACGCTGCCACCGACTGCCACACACATGCTGTTTTTAAATGCAAGCACGGACGCAATAAGAACCTAACTGGTTTTTAGGAGCGACAATTACTGAGAAGTCTGACACTATCAGACACTGCTGACTGACGTGAATTATACACTAGACTTGTGCGTTATATAATAGTTTGTGCAAAACGCGCACCTGTCCCCTGCCACCGACTGCCACACACGTGCTGTTTTTAAATGCAACCACGGACGCAATAAGAACCTAACTGGTTTTTAGGAGCGACAATTACTGAGAAGTCTGACACTATCAGACACTGCTGACTGACGTGTATTATACACTAGACTTGTGCGTTATATAATAGTTTGTGCAAAACGCGCACCTGTCCCCTGCCACCGACTGCCACACACGTGCTGTTTTTAAATGCAAGCACGGACGCAATAAGAACCTAACTGGTTTTTAGGAGCGACAATTACTGAGAAGTCTGACACTATCAGACACTGCTGACTGACGTGTATTATACACTAGACTTGTGCGTTATATAATAGTTTGTGCAAAACGCGCACCTGTACGCTGCCACTGACTGCCACACACGTGCTGTTTTTAAATGCAAGCACGGACGCAATAAGAACCTAACTGGTTTTTAGGAGCGACAATTACTGAGAAGTCTGACACTATCTGGACTGTTTTACACTGTGTACACCAGCCCCAGATATGATGAAGGCTGGTATACGGTCACCACTACCCTGCCTGCCTGCCTGTATACTGCTACAATAGTCCTGACAAGGACTCTTCTGGTCACTAGCCTGTATTCCGACCTGGCTATACCCTGCCTGTATATAGCAACAATAGTCCTGAGAAGGACTCTGCTACTGTACTCCGACCTGGCTATACCCTGCCTGCCTGTATACAACTAGAATAGTCCTGAGAAGGACTTTTGGTCACACTGTTTGCAGCCCTGCTCCGGAACTAACTATAAAGGGCCGCAAAGCTTTCCCTGAATCAGCGACACTCTCCCTGCACTGACTGTCTGGATAGTTGTGAGCAGAGCACAGCGCGCCGGCCGATATAAAGGCTCGGTCACGCTGTGCAGGCCGACCAATCACTGCAATTCCACAACTAACAGGGCTGTGGCATTGCAGTGGTCTGCCAGCCAATCCCTGCATGAGGGCTGGCTCTCAAAAGAGCGCCAACATGCAGAAATGAAGACCACGAGTACAGCACGAGTATCGCGAGATTACTCGGTCCCCGCCGAGCAGCCCGAGTACAGCGATACTCGTGCGAGTACCGAGTAGTGACAAGCATGCTCGCTCATCACTAGTCTCCATATGTTCATTAGGCCACAACTCAATGAATGGTGCCCTGCTGGTTCTGGAGTCACCATCCTTAATTGTTCCCAAGTAAATTACCTACACTATTGCACCCACCATAAAGATCCATATAAGGGGTAAACATCGCGGTCGCAGAGGGTGCGACCGTCACTGGGCTCATGCAGGAGGGAGCCACTGACCCCAGAGCCTATTTCATCTAGATGTGCATCGGAGGACGCACATTCAGCGAAAATGCATTGTGGTGCAGATGTCGCGGGCGGAGGAGGGGACGCCGCGCTCTCCCACTGCTCGGGTCCGGCTGCCGCTGCTGCCGCGGCCTGCTGCTGCTCGGTGGCTCGAGCGATGGCCCGGATCCCGGGGACTCGAGCAGCGCTCCTCGCCCGTGAGTGAAAAGGGATTGGTTTTTGGGATTGTTTATTGTCCGTGACGCCACCCTCGGTTGTGGTGATTGTGTTGACACCACCGCTGCTCTGTATGGGGATCCCGGGAGCGGTGACAGGGAGCAGCAAAGTTGTTGGTTCTCCCCTCCTTGGTTAGGGGATAGTTGTCCCGGGGCCCAGTGGTGAGGTGGGTGATGAGGGATGGTGGGGCCTGTGCAGGGCTTGACGGAATGCAGGGACGCGGGGGCAGCGCTGTGCCTTGCGGCACTGTGGTACTCACTCAGCCTGAGACAGAGACACAGTTCTCGGTAAAACACACGGCTGGAAAGACGGTTCCCACGGACGGCTGCACTTGCTTTTCCCCAGTAGTTGACGGTGATGGTCCCTTTTCCTGCACCTAAGATGATGTTGGTAGCGATGGGTTCCCACCGGTAACCCGCTCCCCAACTTGGATATGGGCCGGAGGAGCCCTACTTTGCCCGCAGGTGCTGGCCCTGAGAAACTGGTGCTCTGGCGGTGGCGGTGTCTCTCTCTAACGGTTGGACTGTTGCCTTTCAATCGGGACTTGGTTGTTGGGAGACCCAGAGGTCCCCTTCACTGACGGATTTGGCAAATTCACGGCGACTCCTAGCCTTGCCGGGATCCGAAAGGCCCCTGCCAATGGTGCTGACTACTCTTCGTATACCGCTCCGGTACCGCCGGGCCACCACCCGTCCACGGTCCTTTCGGCAACCTCCAAGCAGCCTCTCCTGCAGACAGTCACTGCCGTCTGCTGACCTTGCTGTTCTCAGTCCGGGGCACACACCCGGACCAACTTCAGGCTGACTCAACTGTCACTTTTTCTGTCACTAATCTCACTTAGTCTTCCACTTTAACTCCTCATTCAAGCTCCTCTACCACTTCACTTCCTTCTACTTCCTCCTCCCTAGCTTGAATGCTGGTTTCCCCGCCTCCAGGGCTGTGAACTCCTCGGTGGGCGGAGCCAACCACCTGGCCCACCCCCTGGTGTGGACATCAGCCCCTGGAGGAAGGCAACAAGGATTTTTGGTTAGCTTTGGTGTACCTATCTGGGGTGTAGGGTGTGGTGGTGTCATGACCTGTGACCCCTGGCTTGCCCAGGGCGTCACATTCCCCCTTAGCAAAATGCAGACCGTCCGCGGGCTGCCCGTCCAACACCGGTTTTATTTATTGAAAAGATATAAAACATGAACATGTAGAAAAACATCATCCCACATCGGGAGGTTCATTTCTTAAACGTTACTAACATTTTTAACGGTTGCGGCTGCCGCTCTCTCCCACCCAAGTAACCTGGCCCTGATGCTGCCCCTAAAACCCAGGCAGCACCCCTTGACCTCAGTCCTGAACCAGTTACCCGAGCGGGATCTGTCCTTCCCCTCCAGAAGGTAGCCACCGATTCCTGTGGTGGCTGGGCCCCAGCCTGCTCCACTGCGGGCCCTCCCTCCAACCTGCCTCTCCGGAGGCGGTAACGGTAGCTGCAACAAAAGATTTTTATTTACATGCCACTAATGTTTGTGGTTGCCCTGCAAGTTCACGAGCTTGTCCGTAAGGAGTCCCTTACGCAACTTCAGACGGTCCCCTCGGGGACAATGGTGCCGACAACGAGCGGTTTCAAATCAGGGTGCAATCAGGTGACTTTTCACGGTTATCATTGACTTATCATTCTCATCTTTAAACACTGGTGGTCCCAACGGGGACAACTTTTAGGCGGAAGACCGCCGGCTTAGCAGTCCATCCTCAATCGCGGGGCTCTAGTGCCACCTTCACATGGTGCACCGCTGTGGACCCCGATGGTAGCTTGCTGCGGGTGATCTTCCTCCATATTCATGCGGGCATGCACATCCGCTCTACACCCCTCTCGGGCATCGATCTCCCTGCGCAGCTGCCGTTGCCGCCGCTCCCAGCCGGGAGCACTTTCTGTTTGCTCCGGTTCAGCGTGTGCGGGGGACGGACCCAGCCAGAGTCCCTCCGTGTCGGCTACGACCGGCACCTTCAGTAATGAGGGACCCCGCTGTGACATGGCCTGCTCTGCCTCCTGGCAGCTGCATTCCCGCCGTGTCTCCGGTGGATCTTTGCTGACGGGCTCAGCCTTCGGCTTCTTCCATGGAAGCGGATCAGGGCGGTCATGAGCTTCTGCTGCAGGTCAGTCCACTGGGGCGGATTGGCAGGGTACCGCTACCGGTGGTGGTGGTAGCGGGCCTAGTGGCGGGGCAGCAGCAGCCAACACGGGTAGCGGGGGAGGTAGCAGGGCGAGCGGGTATGGACCGGGTCCCTCAGTCGCGATGACTGACCCACTAGGGGTACAGGGGCGTGGGTCACTTACCCTCCCTTCCAAGACTCCCTCCACCTCGCGTCTCCGTATGGCCGCCACCACTTCCGCCATGTCGGCCTCCCACTCCTCCAGGAGGAGCTGCATGCGGACCTGCAGACGGCTGCTTAGCTGGACGGCCCGGACTTCCACCCACGCTGCGAGGCCAGGCGCGGGGACCACGGTGTTATCGGTCAGACTCATCATCTTTAGCGGCGGCCTCTTCCAGGAACCAGTCAGTGGCCGCAGGGTCCTCGTGTCCCTGCTTTTATAGCCGCGCTCACATGCGGCTAGCTGCCATTCCGTCTCCTTCAGCCTCTTTCCGGCCCCTCCTCTCTCGGGGCGGGGTTTTGGCCTTCGCGCCTCCACTACTCGAGAAGACGCTCGAGCGGGAACTTTTCGCGCCAAAGATGGCGGCTTCTGAAATTTTCTGGCCGGACACCTCCGGCGGTCACAAGGCGCACCTCTACCCAATGGCAGAGTGGTAAGATCCTGTTCGTGATGCCAAGTTGTCGCGGGCGGAGGAGGGGACGCCGCGCTCTCCCACTGCTCGGGTCCGGCTGCCGCTGCTGCCGCTCGGTGGCTCGAGCGATGGGCCGAATCCCGGGGACTCGAGCGGCGCTCCTCGCCCGTGAGTGAAAAGGGATTGGTTTTTGGGATTGTTTATTGTCCGTGATGCCACCCACGGTTGTGGTGATTGTGTTGACACCACCGCTGCTCTGTATGGGGATCCCGGGAGCGGTGACAGGGAGCAGCAAAGTTGTTGGTTCTCCCCTCCGTGGGTAGGGGGTAGTTGTCCCGGGGCCCAGTGGTGAGGTGGGTGATGAGGGATGGTGGGGCCGGTGCAGGGCTTGACGGGGTGCAGGGACGCGGGGGCAGTGCTGTGCCTTGCGGCACTGTGGTACTCACTCAGCCTGAGACAGAGACACAGTTCTCGGTAAAACACACGGCTGGAAAGACGGTTCCCACGGACGGCTGCACTTGCTTTTCCCCAGTAGTTGACGGTGACGGTCCCTTTTCCTGCACCTAAGATGATGTTGGTAGCGATGGGTTCCCACCGGTAACCCGCTCCCCGACTTGGATATGGGCCGGAGGAGCCCTACTTTGCCCGCAGGCGCTGGCCCTGAGAAACTGGTGCCCTGGCGGTGGTGGTGTCTCTCTCTAACAGTTGGACTGTTGCCTTAAATAGGGACTTGGTTGTTGGGAGACCCAGAGGTCCCCTTCAATGACGGATTTGGCAAATTCACGGCGACTCCTAGCCTTGCCGGGATCCGAAAGGCCCCTGCCAATGGTGCTGACTGCTCTTCGTATACTGCTCCGGTACCGCCGGGCCACCACCCGTCCACGGTCCTTTCGGCAACCTCCAAGCAGCCTCTCCTCCAGACAGTCACCGCCGTCTGCTGACCTTGCTGTTCTCAGTCCGGGGCACACACCCGGACCAACTTCAGGCTGACTCAACTGTCACTTTTTCTGTCACTAATCTCACTTAGTCTTCCACTTTAACTCCTCTCTCAAGCTCCTCTACCACTTCACTTCCTTCTACTTCCTCCTCCCTAGCTTGACTGCTGGTTTCCCCGCCTCCAGGGCTGTGAACTCCTCGGTGGGCAGAGCCAACCGCCTGGCCCACCCCCTGGTGTGGACATCAGCCCCTGGAGGAAGGCAACAAGGATTTTTGGTTAGCTTTGGTGTACCTATCTGGGGTGTAGGGTGTGGTGGTGTCATGACCTGTGACCCCTGGCTTGCCCAGGGCGTCACACAGAGACTCTCTGGGTCCCTGTGCTGCAATACATGCTGCTGGCCAATCAGAGGCTTGCAGCTGACATTGGCATGTCAGGAGAATAGCAGTGATGTTATGCATTACAGATACCAGGCATGCCACTGTCAGCCGCTGGCTTCTGCATTGACTACAGAAGAGGATGCCATATGCTGTGGGAGCGGGGGAAGGTGAGAAGAATGTGTTTATTGTGTTTACGTTAGAGAAGAGCAGCAGAGTGGGGGACATATACCAGGATGGGGGACATATAAAACAGGAAGAGGACCATGATGGGAAACCTACAGTATATACCAGGCTAGGAGACATATATGCCAGGAAGGGGCCCAGGATGGGGGACTTATATACAAGGAATGGGCCCAGGATAGAGGCCATATATACTGGGAAGTGGCCCAGGATCGGGGACATATATATCTGGAAGGGATCCAGGATAACGGACATATATACCAGGATGGGGGCCATATATACCTCGAAGGGTCCTGGATAGGGGACATTAGTACAGGATGGGGGACAGTAATACATAATCGAGGGGAAACA
The DNA here is from genome assembly GCF_048569485.1 of Anomaloglossus baeobatrachus. NCBI lineage: Eukaryota > Metazoa > Chordata > Amphibia > Anura > Aromobatidae > Anomaloglossus > Anomaloglossus baeobatrachus. Next base: position 85,840,557 of record NC_134353.1, read on the forward strand.
AGTATGTCTTTATAGGATTTGCAACGCCAAAAGGGTCCATACATCTGACCATCAGACTATAGTTACACCACTGATCCATAGTAGGGTATCAGCTATATAGTAGTGCCTGCAAATTGTTTAGTGGTACAATAGTGCCAATACAACTATGACTGGCACAGTAGTCATATATTAGAACAAAATGGGTCGCTTTTATAGGTCACGATTCACGACCAATCAGTAGACTATAAAAGGGAACTGGAGCTGCCTGAATATACTGCAGTTGTCTCCTCTAGGGTGAACGAACCAGATCTGCAAATTTTGCAACACAAGTGGAGCCTAGTAGGTGATTGTACTAATTTCCACCATAAAAATATATCAATACATCCTACTACCCACTAGCTTGAATGCATTGTTGGAAACATCAGTAAGCTTAGAGCGCCATGAGATAAATTCTTCCTCACCCTTGAATGATCGGTTGGGTAGCATGAGGTTCATATAATGTCCAAACATATGTGGTCCCTTATGTCCTGTGTCTGATCTCAGCAGTAAAAGGTTATCATTGGGATGTTGTACTGTATAGAAGTAGGGAATATGTTGCTGTGCAGGTGCTGATATATCATTGCTTCAACTGGTGTGGTCACACAGGGGCCCAAGAGGTAAGGAGGCCTGTTTCTACCTCCAAAGCAGGTGGAATTTTGATGAGCTCTTGAACTGCCCATATATTGTTCTCGCACAGGAGCCCTTTTCTGTCTGTGTCCACCAGTGTCGCGGTCAAACACTTTTTCTAGTGTTATATTCCTCGAGAACAAAAGTATTGAGTGTGTTGAAATTCAGCATGCCAATTCTTTTTCCTTCTAGCTAGTGAATGAATGAATGCCGGCCGAACATGGTACGCATATCAAACAGTCGCTGGTTCCATAGAAATTGGCACTTTTGTCTGATGTAAATTTAAAGTGGTATTACCTCCATTAAGGCTTGTCTCTCAGGCCTAGTACATCAGATGAATCTCTGGGGAGAATGAAGGAAGAATAAGGTCTCATTCAGATGTCCATTTTGTTGTTTGCACACAAGAAATATTTTACTGTTTTACTGTCAGTGTCCAGGATTTGATTTTTATAAATTTTTGACCCATGTGACCAGATTTAACTTGGTGTTGCATGAATTTTTCTCGCATGCAAAAGCAAGAAACATTTCCAAGCTTCTCCTACCCATTAAAAAGTCAAAACACACATCATCAATGTACTGTCTATATTTCTTGGACCCATACACTTCTGTAAATCTGACCAATAACCAACCTGTCTCCATTTCTTTTGTCCACAGAAAGCAAACATGTGAATAGACTTTAATGGGTACGTGTTCTATCTGTGAAAACACATATAGAACATGTACATGAAAATGGACATCTGAATGAGGCCTAACCCTGTAGCGTGAAATGATTTATCACGGAGTATGAAATAACCATATAGGGACAATTATACTGGCCCTCACACTGGGGTCCATGCACTGTCCATTATCTCAGAGGTACGCTTTATGGTAGCGAGGTCTGAGCCCCCAGCGTGACCCTGACTCCTGTTCCAGCCTTACTATCCCTCTCCCCCACCCTTGGGACAGTCTGGACATACCATAACAAACCCCACAGAAATGACACGGACAGGGGAAAAAACAAAACTCGTACATACTGCACACAAATACAAAGGAGAGACTGGACGTGTATGGGAGGGAATAAAGTATAAGGAAAGAAGTAAACACACAACTGGGAAACTTCCACACCACTCACACAGCAAACTACGGGTCACCAAGAATGGGTGCGCAACAAAGACCAGAATCGCAGGAGCATAAGCTGAAGCTATTATCGGCAGCAACAAACAGACTCCCAAACCTTAAATAGGGAGGAGACAGCTGAATAGGAATTACCAATCTTAGTCTCAAGAAGCTGCACACCACTCCACAGGAATTATCTCCTGCAGGACTAGAAAACTGTAGAAAAGACTTAGCCAACGCCCGGCTGAGGCTGAGCAACTAGGAGAGATCATGTTGCCTGTCAGACTCTGCAATGTGAGCAGAGTTCGACACCACTGCGGCTCCCAGCAAGTGTCGACCTGAACACAGGATGACATGATTGAGTCCCATTAATTCACACTTTGTTAATTAATTTGATAAGAGTAAAACTTGATTCACATTGCGTTACAGTAGCCCTTGATTTTAAATGTCTGGAAATGCTACATCTCTAAAAGCTTTCTATGCAGCTGGGCACCACAATATGTTTTAAACAATAGTGGCCTATGGGCAAACTTTGCAACTGTATTGCATAGCATAGAGTCCATTGGGTGAATGACATCAGAAGCAATCCCACACATACAGTGCCTACAAGTAGTATTCAGCCCCCTGCAGATTTAGCAGGTTTACACATTCGGAATTAACTTGGCATTGTGACATTTGGACTGTAGATCAGCCTGGAAGTGTGAAATGCACTGCAGCAAAAAAGAATGTTATTTCTTTTTTTATTATTTTTTAAATTGTGAAAAGTTTATTCAGAGGGTCATTTATTATTCAACCCCTCAAACCACAAGAATTCTGTTTGGTTCCCCTAAAGTATTAAGAAGTATTTCAGGCACAAAGAACAATGAGCTTCACATGTTTGGATTAATTATCTCTTTTTCCAGCCTTTTCTGACTAATTAAGACCCTCCCCAAACTTGTGAACAGCACTCATACTTGGTCAACATGGGAAAGACAAAGGAACATTCCAAGGCCATCAGAGACAAGATCGTGGAGGGTCACAAGGCTGGCAAGGGGTACAAAACCCTTTCCAAGGAGTTGGGCCTACCTGTCTCCACTGTTGGGAGCATCATCCGGACGTGGAAGGCTTATGGAACTACTGTTAGCCTTCCACAGCCTGGACAGCCTTTGAAAGTTTCCACCCGTGCCGAGGCCAGGCTTGTCCGAAGAGTCAAGGCTAACCCAAGGACAACAAGGAAGGAGCTCCGGGAAGATCTCATGGCAGTGGGGACATTGGTTTCAGTCAATACCATAAGTAACGTACTCCACCGCAATGGTCTCCGTTCCAGAGGAGCACGTAAGGTACCTTTACTTTCAAAGCGTCATGTCAAGGCTCGTCTACAGTTTGCTCATGATCACTTGGAGGACTCTGAGACAGACTGGTTCAAGGTTCTCTGGTCTGATGAGACCAATATCGAGATCTTTGGTGCCAACCACACACGTGACGTTTGGAGACTGGATGGCACTGCATACGACCCCAAAAATACCATCCCTACAGTCAAGCATGGTGGTGGCAGCATCATGCTGTGGGGCTGTTTCTCAGCTAAGGGGCCTGGCCATCTGGTCCTCATCCATGGGAAGATGGATAGCACGGCCTACCTGGAGATTTTGGCCAAGAACCTCCGCTCCTCCATCAAGGATCTTAAGATGGGTCGTCATTTCATCTTCCAACAAGACAACGACCCAAAGCACACAGCCAAGAAAACCAAGGCCTGGTTCAAGAGGGAAAAAATCAAGGTGTTGCAGTGGCCTAGTCAGTCTCCTGACCTTAACCCAATTGAAAACTTGTGGAAGGAGCTCAAGATTAAAGTCCACATGAGACACCCAAAGAACCTAGATAACTTGGAGAAGATCTGCATGGAGGAGTGGGCCAAGATAACTCCAGAGACCTGTGCCGGCCTGATCAGGTCTTATAAAAGACGATTATTAGCTGTAATTGCAAACAAGGGTTATTCCACAAAATATTAAACCTAGGGGTTGAATAATAATTGACCCACACTCTTATGTTGAAAATTTATTAAAATTTAACTGAGCAACATAACTTGTTGGTTTGTAAGATTTATGCATCTGTTAATAAATCCTGCTCTTGTTTGAAGTTTGCAGGCTCTAACTTATTTGCATCTTATCAAACCTGCTAAATCTCCAGGGGGTTGAATACTACTTGTAGGCACTGTATATGTGAGTAACATACCATAAATGGAATGTCAATGGATCCATACAGTATGGGTACTATGCAGTGACTCTTGGCTAAAAAGTGACAGCCCATAGGGAAGTGTGGACCCTTCCATTGGAGTCATTAATCTGAACCCTTGGCTGTGGTACCTTATGTTCTGGCCTGGTGGCCCTGTTTCTTACCTTGCCTGTTTAAATGTTATTAAAAGGGGTTGCCCAATGAAAACAAGTTGTCAACTATTTATAAGATAGGTGATAACATGTTGCTTGGTCCAACAGCTGGCACTGATCGCAGAACCTTCGGCTTGACCACTGCTCCATCCATTCCCTCTGGGGGCTGCTGAACTTTCTGCTCAACCTTTTATAGCAACACCATAGAGAATAAATGGAGTTGTGGTTGGGGTGTCCAATGCTGCTCCATTTTATAATGGAGTAGAAGTCCCATGTCGGAGATTAAAAATTCCCCAATTGGTGCAAGTGGGAGAGGTGGGACACCTACCGATCTGCAATTTATCATCTCTCCTGCAGGTAGGTGATAATTAGAGTTGGGCAAGCACTAAAATGCTCAGATGGTCGTCCCTCGAGTCAGGCAGGTCAGATGCTACGAAGGGCTCAACTCAAGTAACGAGTATAATGGAAGCTAATGATTGGGCAGTTCAGTTCTCTGAGCATTTCTGAAAGGTGAGCTCTTTTTTTCTCTTGACACACTACATCCAAAAATGTTGCTTTGTCCCCACTGAGAGACATTCAGATACTGAGAATGGCTCTTCCTGGAGTTCCGACACACATCATGCAGTGAAGCGAGCCTATGCTTTGTGTTCATTGTTTTACGAATGAAACATCTGCGATACTTGGCCAAGCTCTGCGAGTTCCTGAGCTCCCCAATGTACCATTGAGCAATGAGCAGTCCCGATCACGCTCGTTCAAAACTAGTTATAACCTCCTTTCACTGGACAGCCCTTTTATGGTTTCTTGGCGCAATTCCATGGAGCACCAGATGCTCAATTGAATCACTAGTGATAACTTCTTTTCACTGGACAATCCTTTTATGGTTTCTTGGGGCAATTCCATCGAGCACCCTGATGCTCGATTGGGTCACTAGTGATAACTTTTTTTCACTGGACAACTCTTCAATGGTTTCTTGGGGCAATTCTATTAATAAGACTCTATTAAAAAATTACTATTTATACACTTGATATTATATACAAAACATTCCAGACCATCAATAATATTATTCCGCTGCGCCGTCTGATGCTGCCATGTGCCGTTTGTTACTATCTCCTCCTTATTATTACTATTATTATTACTATCAGCACAAAGCGCGCCTCAGTTATTACCCGATCATCTATCTTCTCCACTCGAAATATTCCCCGCTCTCACTTATTCTAGGAAATGGCTTTTCATAATGGATCTGGTCGGAGCAGAATAGCTTCAGTTACCTCGTATAATCGCTGTCTATGGAAAGCTGCACAGATAACGCCATTTCCACAGCACAGTTTCATTTTCCATTAGACATAATGACATTCTGTGCATTCGCTCTTGCTGTGAATGTGAAAAATACACAAACAGCGGCCTTCTTTCTGAGACGTCGTGTCCGGCAATATCCAGATTGGCAGTGAGTGGCAATGACCTTAGACACGACTGTCATATTTTAAATCTCTCATTTTAACCCAAATGTTTCCTTAACGGCACATTTATCTGGATGTCCCTGGAAATGTAACCTTGGCTGCTCACAACGTGTCATAGCAACAATAAAGCGAGAGCGAGGATGACACATTTAATCATACGATTATCACAGGATGCAAGGTCGTTTCAACTCTTAAAATAATTGCTTTCTGTGATCGAAAAGTGGGTGGTGTCACCGGGGCTGTGTCTGACGCCAACATTATAAAGGGCGGCTCATACATGGAAGTTATCACATTATCACAACGAGTTTTCTGTTTCAAAGAGATACATTAAATATTAGCAGCTCCAGAAAACTGGAAGTAATAACTCAAATAAAACTTAAACATTAAAGGGGCACTCCAGCTAAATTGGTACTAGTGCAACTGCTGTCTAAGGCTCCATTCCCACAATCAGCTTGTGCTGTTGGAGACTTCTTGCAGCATATCTGCACCTATTATATAAATTAGGTTCTTTGTGTTTTTTTCATTGTGTTGTCGGTTCTCTCACCTGCCTACATGCCTGGTCGTCCGGCAGTGGCTGACTCATCCTCAGTTCATTCTGCTGTCTCCCAGGGCCTGCACAGACCACACAGGACTCATGGGAATGCCTGTAGGGTGCACGCACGCACCCCTTTTCTTAAATGGCCAGGACACCCTGACCCGGAAGTGCCTCTGAGGTCAGCTGAGAGATTTCAGGTATTTAAGGCACCTTCCCCTTTAGGTAGGTGCCTGGGCAATAAGTTCCTAATCTTCTAATTCTCAGGTCTCATTGTGCTTCTGCTGTCAATGTGCTGATTTCTACTGCTGACTCGTATCTGTGTTTCAGTACTCTACCAGTCTGCTGACCTGCTGACTGGTAGTGACATCAGCAAAGCCTGTGGATCGTAGCTTTAGCTCCTTCCTGAAATTGTATAGGTTGTTGGTTCATGTACCAGAGACACTCACAAGCAAATGAGAAAATTACATTTTTGCAATTGGAAAGAAAATGATATTTTTTTCACTTGGAAATTAACATTATTACAATTGTGTATTTTTTAGCAATTTTATAGGAGCAAAACAATCTGATTTTTTCTTCACGTCTAAAATACAAGGACAGAGATATACACTGCTGTGTACAGATGTATCTCTGTTTACCTGTATAATCTGATTCACAGATCACTGCCTGCAATACAGCTCAAGATTACCAAACATTTCATCAGTGTAAATTGAGGCTCATTGCTAGAGCTGCTTCCTTCAAACAAGGCGTTTACAAGTTTGTGTCTTGGTGAAACCAAAGCAGAGAATTGTTTATTTAAATTATTTTTCCCTCATTTCTTCCAGATCCATTGCACCAATCAGAGCTTAGTCTGCTGACTTTGCCTCATCCCTCCAAATCCCCCTTTTCCAGTCTTTTACTGAACACTTTTCTTACTTTTTTGAAAAGTCGAACTGACGCTTCTTTTGAGGATATTGAAGTCGAGGCTTCCTCACCTTTTTTCAGGCCACCATTCCAGACTTGTGTAACATGCATCACACGGTGCCTCTGTGGCATCCCTGAGGCTCAGTCGCCACAGGAAATTACATCTGGTTTAAGTTGTAATTTTCCCCTGGGTGAGAAGAGGTTAACCACTGTTTTCTGCCACTTACACAGAACATCTAGCATGAGTCACCACATACAGTAAGCCAGACTGCAAGTGGGCACCATAGCAACAGGTAATTCCCCAGCACTGTTGAGTCATTCCAGAGGGTGGGGACTACTCACAGTGAGTGAGTAGAAAGAGACAGTTTCACTTTAGTAGAGAACAGTCTGAGACAGCGAAGAGAGAACAGGTCCCCTTGGGGGAGCATTACACCCAGCTCCCCTCAAGGGGACTACCCGGGATGCATGCCTGGGAGCTATCTCGGGAAAGGAGGAGAGAGTGCCAGAACATCATGGGACTTGTAGTACCACGGCTTCTATAGAGAGTGCTTCACTGAACTTCTATAGCTATGGCCGGCCAGACTGGAAGAGGGCGAGAGACAGAGGCAACCGGTGGAGTTGGTGAGACAGAGGAGACATGGCAACTGGGGGTGGAGCTTAACCGCTTCCACAGTGCCAGAGCAGTCGGGGTGCAGAACCCTCGGTTGGGGAAACCTTCATGGACTCTAACAAATCTGCAGGGGTTGGGGATTTCATATCCCATCGCCCACCACCCACTTTCCTGGAGCACAGTGACATATAGGATCCGGGGTCGGGTTTACAGTCAGGCCCCATGGCGAGGACCCACATCACCTGCATACGGGACGGGACACTTAACACAGGCAGTGGAGTCCCCAAGTTGCTTCAGGCCTCCGGGAGCCGCAAGTCAGCGCAAGGAGGAAGGTCTCACACATTTCTACAGACACCAGTGATTGCCTCTGATTCACCTGGGACCGGCTGGAGCCCATCCATGGCGGCGGAAAGGGACCTCTGGGGAGCTTTACGAACTGTGAGTAAATGGAACATCAGTCCTGGAGGAGAGCAACACCTCACAGCGGCGGCTAATCCCTGGCCGCACACCACGGGTGGTGCTACAAAGCATCCCCCATTCCCATCCAACACCGCCCCTGGGAGAGGAAAAGTTGCAGGAGGGGTCGGCGGTTGAGACCCCAGTCACCACTGCAACTGGAGACGCCATCCAGGTACAATTCGCCCTCCTTCCGTCCCCCTCTACACCGGACAACCGTTAGTTTGTCCTTTACATGAAGCCGATGGGGCCACAGTCAGGCCAGTCACAGCAACCCAACAAAACCACTGGCTCGGTGACGAGTAACCCCTGAGGCCCTGTGGGGTGCTACACCTCCATGGATGTCTGTGATCTCCTATTACAAAGCATTTGAGCCACCTTCACTGCCATGTTTTTTGCTCCAGACCTGATAGATCTTGTCATGAGCTGACTTGTTGACTCCGATATTTTGCCTGGATGTCCACCTCTTGGTTTTTTAATGAACCGACTTCATATCATATTCTTCCAACTGCCATGGCCTCACATGATGCATGTCACAAACCACCGGGGGGGTCACTCACAAATCCCCCGCGCTGGCTACCAGTACGTCACAATCGGGGGGTAACAAGTGGGTGTCACCCCTCCTTTATACCTCCCGACCGACAGACAGAGCACGTGACGCGCTCTCTAGCGCCCCTCTTATAGTCAGGCCAATTATGGAATTGCCCGACAATAAGCAAGGAGGCCGCTATACTACTTATGCCAATTATTGAAGGGTCCCCAGTGAGAGTAGGGTATATATTCCCCCGACCTCCGCGGGCGGAATATATAAAATCTCCCCGAATCTCACTGGCCTCCCCACAATAATCCTTGGCACAAACTCGCTGCCACCAACCGCTTCACGGTAACTATTAGCCGAACACACAGACGTGGGATTCAAGATCGAGATAACAGAACAGCCCAAGATTAATTATATAATTTAATCAGCCTAAAGCACACTAGAACTACAATATATACAATAGGGAATCTACAGAATATACATATGTCAGAGTACAGTTACAGATAAAGCATGTTTTACAAACAGGTATGCAATTCAATCAGTTACCTTGTGCGTCTGGCCACAGGGGGGCGCTGTAGACCAGGTTTCTAGGATCCTTCCCACAGATGTTTCCTACACGTGCCCCCAGCGAAAAGAACACTGGAAAATGGCCGAAGTAGGGTTATCAACCTGGACAAATCCAGGTCCCCTCCTACCTTCGTGACCTCAGAGGGAGCACTGCTCCACCCCTGGCTTGAGTTATGGACAATCCACAACATGGAATATGGGCCATAACTTTGCCTGGGAGCGTCGTAGGCGGACGCCAATGCTCTCATTGTGACAGTTATGAATTTAGCTACAGAACGAGGGGACTCATGACCTGTCTGCCAGTTCCCCATTGGCTGATATCACGCCTGGGGCATTTCCCAATGTCCTGCTCCCATAAAAAGGGTGTGCCGGCATCGTCCGCATGCGGAGACACCATTTTTATGGTTGCCATATTTATCGGAAATATGGCTTGCGAGATATGAACCATTTTTTACTGGAGTCGTTCTGTCTGGCTATTTCCATAGCCTTGCTAACTAGCTAGCAGCCCCCACTACAGGGTCACGGCAGGGAGTCATCCTGTGTCCATTGTCCCTAAGCCACCTAATTTCCATATCACAGGACATGGCCATGGAGGTGTAAGTGGAACACTGAGAACAAGAAGGGAGGGGGCACTGCCAGGGAGTGATGAGGGATTATGACTGGAGTCATAATTCATCTTCATATCCCGGGATTTGCCTCACACCTCCCCCCTTTTGAGGGCGCTAGGGGGCAGCACACTCCGGTGTTCCCCCGTGCGCCCGTCCGCGACCTCTCCTTGTCGGGACAGCCCGTCTGCGTTACCGTGGTCACGGCCCCTTTTGTGGCGAATGGTGAAGTTGTATTGCTGGAGCGCAAGGCTCCATCGCAACAATCGCCCATTCGTCCCAGAGACGGTGTGCAACCAGCTGAGGGGATTGTGGTCCGTCTCCACGATGAAGTGGCGCCCGTATAGATAGGGTTGCAGACGCTGCAGGGCCCACACTATGGCCAGGCACTCCTTCTCCATCGTGGAATAGGCAACTTCCCTTGGTAACAGCTTCCTGCTCAGGTACAAGACCGGGTGCTCTTGGCTCGCAGAGTCCACCTGGCTGAGCACCGCACCGAGGCCGAAGTCACTGGCGTCGGTCTGTACTACAAACGGCCGCGTGAAGTCGGCTGCCTGTAGCACGGGCGGGCTGGACAGGGCGTCCTTTAGGGCCCGGAAGGCTGTCTCGCAGTCCATTGTCCAATCGACTGCAGAGGGCAGCTTCTTCTTGGTGAGGTCCGTCAAGGGCTTTGCCAGGCTACTATAGCATGGAACAAACCTCCTATAGTACCCAGCGGTCCCCAAGAAGGACATCACCTGCTTCTTGGTCCTGGGGGTGGGCCAGGATGCGATGGCTTCCACTTTCTCAGGCTCGGGCTTCAGTGTTCTCCCACCTACCCGGTGACCGAGGTACTGGACCTCGCTCATGGCCAGCTGACGCTTTCCCGGCTTGATGGTCAAACCTGCCCGGTGGATCCGCCTGAGCACCTGTGCTAGATGCTCTAGGTGGTCCTCCCAGGTGGGACTGAAGGCGGCAATGTCATCCAGGTACGCGGCCGCGTACCCTTCAAGTCCCTTGAGCAGGGTGTTGACCATCCGCTGGAAAGTGGCAGGGGCATTCCTCATCCCGAATGGCATCACCGTGGACTCGTACAGTCCAAATGGGGTAATAAAGGCAGAGCGTTCCCTGGCCTTGCGAGTCAGGGGGATCTGCCAATATCCCCGGCTCAGATCCATGATGGTCAGGTACTGAGCCCCGGCCAACTGATCGAGCAGGTCATCGATGCGTGGCATTGGGTACGCATCGGCGACCGTGACCGCATTGAGCCCCCTGTAGTCCACGCAGAACCGAGTGGTTCGGTCCTTCTTAGGGACGAGGACTACAGGCGAGGCCCAAGCGCTGTTGGATGCCTGGATCACCCCCAGCTTCAGCATCTCGTCAATCTCCTGGCGCATGTGTTGCTGCACCTCCAGGGAGACCCGATATGCTGAACGCCGGATCGGGGGATGATCCCCAGTGTCCACGTGATGGACAGCCAAGTCAGTCCTTCCGGGCTGGTTGGTAAACAACCCCCGGAAGGGGAGGAGGGTGGCCCACAGCTGGGACCGTTGGTCCTCCAAGAGCTGGTGGCCAACCTCCACATCCTCAATGGATCCGCCTGCCCTAACCTGGGCTAGCATATCCAAGAGGGTTTCCGCTTCTCCCTCCTCTGGCAGGTTGCACACGGGGAGCGCACATGCCTCCCGCTCATGATGTGCCTTCATCATGTTCACATGGAAGGGCTTCCGCCTTCCACGGGCAGGGTCCAGGGTGACCAGGTACGTCACAGGGTTGAGCTGCTGGTACACGAGGTATGGGCCTTCCCAGGCTGCCTGAAGCTTGTCCTGTGGTACGGGGACCAGTACCCACACCTCTTGACCCACTTGGTAGGTCCTCTCACAAGCGTTCTGGTCGTACCAACGCTTCTGATCGGCCTGGGCTTGAGCCATATTGTCGTGTACCAGTTGCGTCAAGGCCTGCATTTTGTCCCGGAAGCGCATGACATACTCGATAACCGACACTCCAGGGGTGGCCAAATCCCCTTCCCAAGCCTCTTTCACCAGAGCCAGGGGGCCCCGCACACGTCGCCCGTACAGGAGCTCAAACGGTGAGAATCCTGTTGAGGCCTGTGGAACCTCCCGGTAAGCAAATAACAGGTGTGGGAGATACCGCTCCCAGTCACGCCCATGGGAGTCGACCAACATCTTAAGCATCTGCTTTAAGGTGCCATTGAACCGCTCGCACAGGCCATTAGTCTGTGGATGGTACGGGCTGGCCACCAGATGTCGCACCTGGACTTGCTTACAGAGGGCCTCCATCAGCTGGGACATGAATTGGGTCCCCCGGTCAGTGAGCATTTCCTGGGGAAAACCCACTCGGGAGAAAATCTCCAGCAATGCGGTGGCCACCTTGTCAGCCCGAATGGACGACAAGGCCACTGCTTCTGGGTACCGGGTGGCATAGTCCACTACCGTCAGTATGAAGCGTTTCCCGGAGCCGCTGGGGATGGCCAGCGGGCCGACCAGATCCACAGCCACCCTCCTGAAAGGCTCATCGATGATTGGCAGAGATACCAGTGGGGCTTTGGGGCGTGGCCCCGCCTTCCCCACTCTCTGACAGGTTTCACACGAACGGCAGTAGGCAGCCACATCGGCCCCCATTTTTGGCCAGTAGAAATGCTGGTTTAACCTGGCCTTGGTCTTAGCGATCCCTAGGTGTCCGGCCATCGGAATCTCATGTGCGATCCGCAACAACTCCGTCCGGAACGGATAGGGTACCACCAACTGTCGGTCCCTGGGCCACGCCTCCGGTGAACCCTGCTGGACCGTGGCCCGGTACAGCCGTCCTTGGTCCCAGACCACTCGCTCCGGGTCCGAGTCCGAGGGAGGCTGTGCCGCCTGCTCCTTAAGAGCTTTCAGGCTGTCGTCAGCTTCTAACGCTGCCTGAAACCCCTGACTAGATGTGGCCAGAATCGACGAGACTGTCACATCTTCAGTCAGTACCCCGGGACCTGTGTCCTGGCCTCCACCTGACTCGGCTGCCACTTGGTCAGAAGGGGAAGAGCTATCGGACCTCCGGGAGGCCCCTTGGCTTCCAGCACTCCCACTGCGGGTGACAGCGGCCACAGCCGCTGCGACCGTGGGTCGTGCCTGCTCCTCCTCCGTTCCTGACCAAGTCGCCGGTTCAGGCAGACCTACCTGGCTTCCTGACACCCCGGTTGTGGGGGAACCATGCACCGAGATCTTACCTGGGAGCACTTCCGCTCCTGGACCGGCCCCAATCTCACCTGCCTGTTCCCCTCCTGCAGCAACAGAACCCCGCTGTGAAATCTCTGGGGACCCCACATTTGCTGTGGTAGCCCCCACCCCACACACTGGTCCTCCCCCTGCAGCACCCTGCTCTCTGCTTATCCCTGCGGAGGGCAACAGATCCCAGCTCACAGGCTGGTTACTTGTAGAGGCATTGTCACACCTTTCTCTGACCCCCTCCCCTCCTGTCACAGCTGCAGCTGCGTGTGTGTCTATGGTGTCTGTGCAAGCAGAAATATCAGAGTTCACTCCCTCCTCCCTTACATCATTCATAGATAACACATTAACATTGTCCGGAGGCATGTCAGTACTGGCTGAAGGTTCAGCCCTTGGTTGGGGCCCAAACTGGGAGGTTATCTGCCCCAAATCTGTCCCAAGTAGCACGTTTGCGGGGATCCGATCAGTTACCCCCACCTCCCTCACCCCTCGCCCTGCGCCCCAGTCCACAAAAATGTCAGCAACAGGCAGCGCCGGGTCAATGCCTCCAATCCCGGAGACAGCGAGGGTTTTTCCAGGGATCAAGTCTTGGGGGGACACCATCTCAGGCCGCACCAGAGTCACCTCCGAGGCGCTGTCTCGCAGTCCTATGGTCACAGACCGGCCGACGGTGACAGGTTGGAAGCTGTCCAGGGACCTACCACCACCCCCACCCACACAATACACCTTGGGCGGCCCTTGGGACGGGGACGGAGCCGGGGCCTTGGGGCGCTGAGGGCACATGGCCTTGAAGTGTCCAGGTAGGTTGCACTGGTGGCACCGTCTTGGTTCCGCCACGGGCCTGGAGAGGGGAGTTGAGGGGGACACCCCCTGCAGTCTAGGGGCAGGTGGGGCAGTCGCAGAATTCATCTTACCCCCTCTCCAGGTGCTGCTGGTGGCCGCTCTCCTGGCCTCAGGGGCCCGGTTGTTGGTGTAGTCATCGGCAAGGGCAGCTGTAGCCGTGGACCCCTTTGGCTTCTGGTCTCGGATGAACTGGCGGAGATCCTCAGGGCAGTTCCACAAGAGTTGCTCCGTGATGAACAAGTCCAGGATCTCCGGTCCGGTGGAAAGCTGCAGGCCTTGGGTCCAGTGGTCGGCAGCTCGGGCAAGTGCCCGCCGGTGGTCAGCCCAGGAGTCCTTTGGTCCCTTCTGTAGGCTCCGGAACTTCTTGCGGTAGGACTCTGGAGTGAGGTTGTACTGTTGGATCAGGGCCCGCTTGATGGTGTCGTAGCCCTGATCTGCCTCAGCAGGCAAGTCCCCAAGGATATCCAGGGCCTTACCCCTTAAACGGGGGGTCAGGTATTTGGCCCACTGGTCCTTGTCCAGATGGTGCTGCAAGCAAGTCCGTTCAAAAGCAGTCAAGAAAGAGTCCAAGTCTCCATCCTTCTCCAGCACTGGGAAGTCCTCAACACGGACCTTTGGAAGTTTGGTGTCTCGAAGGTCACGTGTGGCTGATGAGGGCCGGAGCTGAGCTAGCTGCAGCTGGTAGTCACGGTCTGCCTGTCGCTCTCGCTCTTCACGCGCTGCCTGCCGCTCTCGCTCCGCAGCCTCACGCTCTGCGTGCCGCTCCGCAGCCTCAGCGTCACGCGCTGGCTGCCGCTCTGCCCTGCGCTCTGCCAGGAGTTCCTTGTAGCCCTTCTGGTCTCCAGCCTGGAGAAGGGCCATAGCCATTTGAAGAAGGCTATCCGAGCCTCCCAGGCTCGGTGGAATGGCACGTGGTGATCTGCGGCACGCTGCAGAGCTAGGCGATTCACTGTCCCTTTCAGAGCGGAGGGCTGGCATCTGGCTCGTTGAGGAACCTTGGGTGAGCTCTTCCTCATCTTGTCCAGCAGTGCCAGGTTGTGCAATGTCCTCGGCAGAACGGTTTTCTGGCGTCGAGCTCCTGGAGGACTCGTGGGCAACCTCCTCATTGCTGTCCACAGCACCGTCCTCCCTCTCTTCGGCTCCTGCCTTAGCATTGGCCAGTTGCATAGCTCTGCTCCTGGTGCCATCAGCCATTCTTGCAGACTTTTGGTCACTGACACAGAACTGACACCTGATGCCTCCACACACCTTACAGTATCTGCACTCTGACACTCTAGTGTTGAGCTAGTCTGAAGACCCCAGCAGCCACAGCTGCTGCAGGCAGTCTTTAGTGTCTGGGAGTATGGGTCTCACACTCACACACACTATTATCTCGATCCCACCGCTTGCCACCAATATGTCACAAACCACCGGGGGGGTCACTCACAAATCCCCCGCGCTGGCTACCAGTACGTCACAATCGGGGGGTAACAAGTGGGTGTCACCCCTCCTTTATACCTCCCGACCGACAGACAGAGCACGTGACGCGCTCTCTAGCGCCCCTCTTATAGTCAGGCCAATTATGGAATTGCCCGACAATAAGCAAGGAGGCCGCTATACTACTTATGCCGATTATTGAAGGGTCCCCAGTGAGAGTAGGGTATATATTCCCCCGACCTCCGCGGGCGGAATATATAAAATCTCCCCGAATCTCACTGGCCTCCCCACAATAATCCTTGGCACAAACTCGCTGCCACCAACCGCTTCACGGTAACTATTAGCCGAACACACAGACGTGGGATTCAAGATCGAGATAACAGAACAGCCCAAGATTAATTATATAATTTAATCAGCCTAAAGCACACTAGAACTACAATATATACAATAGGGAATCTACAGAATATACATATGTCAGAGTACAGTTACAGATAAAGCATGTTTTACAAACAGGTATGCAATTCAATCAGTTACCTTGTGCGTCTGGCCACAGGGGGGCGCTGTAGACCAGGTTTCTAGGATCCTTCCCACAGATGTTTCCTACACGTGCCCCCAGCGAAAAGAACACTGGAAAATGGCCGAAGTAGGGTTATCAACCTGGACAAATCCAGGTCCCCTCCTACCTTCGTGACCTCAGAGGGAGCACTGCTCCACCCCTGGCTTGAGTTATGGACAATCCACAACATGGAATATGGGCCATAACTTTGCCTGGGAGCGTCGTAGGCGGACGCCAATGCTCTCATTGTGACAGTTATGAATTTAGCTACAGAACGAGGGGACTCATGACCTGTCTGCCAGTTCCCCATTGGCTGATATCACGCCTGGGGCATTTCCCAATGTCCTGCTCCCATAAAAAGGGTGTGCCGGCATCGTCCGCATGCGGAGACACCATTTTTATGGTTGCCATATTTATCGGAAATATGGCTTGCGAGATATGAACCATTTTTTACTGGAGTCGTTCTGTCTGGCTATTTCCATAGCCTTGCTAACTAGCTAGCAGCCCCCACTACAGGGTCACGGCAGGGAGTCATCCTGTGTCCATTGTCCCTAAGCCACCTAATTTCCATATCACAGGACATGGCCATGGAGGTGTAAGTGGAACACTGAGAACAAGAAGGGAGGGGGCACTGCCAGGGAGTGATGAGGGATTATGACTGGAGTCATAATTCATCTTCATATCCCGGGATTTGCCTCACAATGCAGTTTGGCAATTTTCTTGGCTGGGAGAATGCTATCGATGAGCTGGATTATGCTGTTTGTCTTGGGAAATCTTCTTCATGGCTGCTCCTTGATTTGAACCAGTGACCTTTCTCTTAGGAATCAACCTAATAACACTCTCAGCTATTACTGAATGTGAGATCAGGTTGTAATTTGTAGTATACAGGAAGAAAAATATTTTTCAAACGCCAGGAACAAAACAGTAACAATGCAGTAACATGGTTAGAATCTGCATAATTAATCAAATGCTAAACACTTTCCTGTCATATTTATGTATGAGATAGACAAGACGATTGTCTATAAAATGAAGGTCGTCTCATTCTCAAAACTGTAGTGGATTGTGAGATATAGAGCTGGAAATTGAAAAGTTCACACCATTGTTACCCTTTTGCTCGTCACTCTATGTGTGCAGAGAGATATCGACGGCGCATCCCAAGGTGGAGGAGTTATGGAGCCAGCAAAGAGAGTGAGAGGAAGTTGAGACAAAGTCCTGATGTGCAAGGACAGCGAGACTAATGCCTCAAATCAGGACAGTCCCACTGAATTTAGGACAGTTGTGAGCTATGCAATAGGTATGTGCAGTATCCGTGAAAAAAATGGATACCACACAAACTGTAAATACAGACATGTGAAGGAGGCCTAAAAGAAAACACAGTAGGCATGAGATTTCTATAAATCTCATCCACTTTGCTGGAAATGTAAGAATCTAGGTTTTATGGGCAGCAAAATAAATGCATTACAAATAGTCATTCTGGCAATTTAACCTAAAATAGTGAACTTTTTCCTCCCCTTCCTCACTCATATAAAAATAGTAAGAATATACTTATAAATTAACCGCTGTGTTGTACAGCCAGCACCCGCTTCTAACAGGAGCAATCAGAGCTAACTCACAGGAGAACACCATTTTTACTGTACAGAGCAAAATTAAAGTATTGCCCTGATCAGCACATGCGATGGGTCAGTGCAAGCATAAAGTCCTCTAAGGGGACTAATAAAATCAGTAAAAAAAAGTTAAAAAGATATAAAAAAAGTTAATGCAATAACAGGTGATCAAAACAGCCCATCTGCAGAAAAATGAAAAACGCCAGCTCAAGACACAAAAAAATAATCCGTCGCTAAGCCCCAGATCCCGAAAAATGACAACACTACAGGTCTCAAAAAATGGCAACAAATTTCTGAGTTTTTTTTCACCATTTTTTTTACAAGAAAGTAAATCTGGTAAATAAAAAAATGAAAAAACAATTGTGGAATTGCACTTTTTTTGCGATTTCACCGCACTTAGAATTTTTTTTCCCAAATTTAGGTACAATACGGGACAGAATGAATGGTGTCATTCAAAATTACAACTCGGCCCGTAAAAAACAAGCCCTCATATGAAAAATTAAAAAGTTATGGCTCGAAGAAGGGAAGCAGAAAACGAAAAACAGAAAAAGGGGTTAATAGATGGGCCAGTCCCCTTCTCTGTCATAGCTAGAGCATTAACTGAAAAAAGAGCTTTCTTAGTGATTGAAATGAGAGGTCAGCCAGCCCCCTTCAGCCACAGCTCTGGTCTCATGCCAATATAAAAAATATTGTCCTGTGTCTGATCCACCCAGACTAGGAACTGGAGCTTATTTCTTCAAAGACATTTAATTATAATTTTTGTTAATATATCAAGTTGTTAAAAAACAAATATTAATGTGAGAAATGTTATTGTTATGAGTGTGTCACAGGTGTCAGACAGTCCCGTGGTGTCCGGCTATAGAAGGTTGCAACATTTGGCTGAGCAAACTGCTCCCTGACCTCCTATTATTCTTGCTTGATGTATATGGTATCTTACAGTTAGGTCCAGAAATATTTGGACAGTGACACAAGTTTTGTTATTTTAGCTGTTTACAAAAACATGTTCAGAAATACAATTATATATATAATATGGGCTGAAAGTGCACACTCCCAGCTGCAATATGAGAGTTTTCACATCCAAATCGGAGAAAGGGTTTAGGAATCATAGCTCTGTAATGCATAGCCTCCTCTTTTTCAAGGGACCAAAAGTAATTGGACAAGGGACTCTAAGGGCTGCAATTAACTCTGAAGGCGTCTCCCTCGTTAACCTGTAATCAATGAAGTAGTTAAAAGGTCTGGGGTTGATTACAGGTGTGTGGTTTTGCATTTGGAAGCTGTTGCTGTGACCAGACAACATGCGGTCTAAGGAACTCTCAATTGAGGTGAAGCAGAACATCCTGAGGCTGAAAAAAAAGAAAAAATCCATCAGAGAGATAGCAGACATGCTTGGAGTAGCAAAATCAACAGTCGGGTGCATTCTGAGAAAAAAGGAATTGACTGGTGAGCTTGGGAACTCAAAAAGGCCTGGGCGTCCACGGATGACAACAGTGGTGGATGATCACCGCATACTTTCTTTGGTGAAGAAGAACCCGTTCACAACATCAACTGAAGTCCAGAACACTCTCAGTGAAGTAGGTGTATCTGTCTCTAAGTCAACAGTAAAGAGAAGACTCCATGAAAGTAAATACAAAGGGTTCACATCTAGATGCAAACCATTCATCAATTCCAAAAATAGACAGGCCAGAGTAAATTTGCTGAAAAACACCTCATGAAGCCAGGTCAGTTCTGGAAAAGTATTCTATGGACAGATGAGACAAAGATCAACCTGTACCAGAATGATGGGAAGAAAAAAGTTTGGAGAAGAAAGGGAACGGCACATGATCCAAGGCACACCACATCCTCTGTAAAACATGGTGGAGGCAACGTGATGGCATGGGCATGCATGGCTTTCAATGGCACTGGGTCACTTGTGTTTATTGATGACATAACAGCAGACAAGAGTAGCCGGATGAATTCTGAAGTGTACCGGGATATACTTTCAGCCCAGATTCAGCCAAATGCCGCAAAGTTGATCGGACGGCGCTTCATAGTACAGATGGACAATGACCCCAAGCATACAGCCAAAGCTACCCAGGAGTTCATGAGTGCAAAAAAGTGGAACATTCTGCAATGGCCAAGTCAATCACCAGATCTTAACCCAATTGAGCATGCATTTCACTTGCTCAAATCCAGACTTAAGACGGAAAGACCCACAAACAAGCAAGACCTGAAGGCTGCGGCTGTAAAGGCCTGGCAAAGCATTAAGAAGGAGGAAACCCAGCGTTTGGTGATGTCCATGGGTTCCAGACTTAAGGCAGTGATTGCCTCCAAAGGATTCGCAACAAAATATTGAAAATAAAAAATTTTTTTTTGGGTTTGGTTTATTTGTCCAATTACTTTTGACCTCCTAAAATGTGGAGTGTTTGTAAAGAAATGTGTACAATTCCTACAATTTCTATCAGATATTTTTGTTCAAACCTTCAAATTAAACGTTACAATCTGCACTTGAATTCTGTTGTAGAGATTTCATTTCAAATCCAATGTGGTGGCATGCAGAGCCCAACTCGCCAAAATTGTGTCACTGTCCAAATATTTCTGGACCTAACTGTATATATCTACTCTGCTTGGGGTTCATCTCTTTCCTGCTGTTTGTGTCTTTAAATTCACTCATTTCGTTCTGGTTTGTGCGGGTGATAGCTTTAACTACCTACAGATCCTGAGTGCAAGCAGTCGTCCATTCCTCTGGTTTCAGGTGTTATATTAATATTGCCCACACCTGTTACTTGCCACAGATGACTTTGAACAAGCATCACATGCTTGCAAAAAGTTGTTTACCCACAATTTTGGAAAGGTGCCACGACTATAGCAGATTTTCAATAGAAAATAATGTAGTAGAAAAAACACATTACCCGATATATTAAGACCAGTGTTGTTAATGTCAGTATTTGACGAGTGGCTGTGCTAGCGACAGAGGTGCACATCACTTAATGAATCAGCATGTCTGAAAAGAAGTGTGATCCTTTGTGTCAACCATTGGAGTAACGCGGGCGTCACACGAGACGATCTATCGTGCGATATTTCGTCGGGGTCACGGTTTTCGTGACACACATTTGGCATCGTTTGTGACGTCGTTTCGTGTGACACCTACGAGCGTCTCAGAACGATCGCAAATCACTCACAAATCGTGTATCGTTTACACGTCGTTTATTTTTAAAAAATCGTTTATTTTTCTTTGCGTCGGTTGTTCATCATACCCGGGGTAGCACACATCGCTCTGTGTGACACCCCGGGAACGATGAACTGCAGCTTACCTGCGGCCGCCGGCAATGCTGAAGGAAGGAGGTGGGCGGGATGTTTACGTCCCTCTCATCTTCACCCCTCTGCTTCTATTGGCCGGCGGCTGTGTGGCATCGCTGTGACGCCGAATATCCCACTCCCTTCAGGAAGTGGATGTTCGCCGCCCACAGTGACGTCACTCAGCAGGTAAGTACGTGTGACGCGGGTTTAACGACTTTGTGCGACACGGGCAGTGATTTGCCCGTGACGCACAAACGACGGGGGCGGATACGATCGCTCGTGCGATCGCACGATAGTTCGTACCGTGTGACGCCCGCATAAGATTTATGGTTAAAGGAACACCACAGCTTATAGTGATTTAGATGAGCTGTGGCTTCACACCCTCTCACGCCCCGTTCTGCACCCAGAAATATTGCTACCAATGTATTTACGATATGTGGAAACATGGCAAAATTGCTAATTAGTGCAGAATCTTAGGCATCAAAACGGCGCCAAATACGCATTGTGGAAACTTAGCCAAAACCTTATAGTAGTGATATCTATGCAATATAACACTGGGAACAGAAAACCTTGATGAGAACAAACTTTGGCAAATTCCAGAAGAACTGAAATAAAGAAGACTTAATAAATCATATTCGGCAAACACAATAATATCCATGAGAATTGCTTCACGGTCATGAAAATCACCGTTTCTCTCCTTATACGGCTGCATTGGATGTGATGCGTCTTTCCATCTTCTGAGGACAGATATTTTATTTATCGTGAAATCTATCTGATCCTGAGATAGGCCTGTGGTTCTCAGATCACTGGATACACAACTGAATGCTATATAATCCACAAATTCAGTCCCCTCGGGCGATCAAATAGCATCATTTTCCAACAAGTGTGCAAATTATTTGACTATTCTAGCAGATTTTGTGTCATCATAAACCATCATTGCGAAGAAATGGCAACCAAATCCTTGTAGACTGCGTATATATTGCTAAAGACAGCGAAACAAAAATATTGAGACCTTATTATTTTGACGTTTTCTGCAATGTCCGGTTTGAGTTTCTCTGAAATGTTCGGTTTCACGTAGTTCTCTTTTATATTTTATGTGTTAAAATATAATTTCATATTAACATTTAAGTAAGAACACGTCAGACTGTTCCATCAGTTGATGTTACTGTTTTGTATGTTGTAAATTCCCAAATGTCCTCCAAAAATTGTCAAAAACTTAAACTAAAAGTATTGTTTCAAACTTTTTTTTTGTCACCAGAAATGAATTGAAATTGTCAAAATCATAATTTTCATTTGACTATTCATAGTTTTACACCTGATATTACTTTGTAAAACATCCTAAATCCCTTCAAGACTTGCCAATTTTGAGCTTTTAAAACAAAATATTGTATTGTTTGTCTATGTAGCTGTAAGATCAATGTTTAGGGCAGATCAAAATATTTTAAAGTGCATGCATGGGTGGTCTCTTACTTTTCCCAGTGCCTGCGCATTACAGTACTTTTCTCTGCCCATCGCAGGGCAGGTCAAAGTGTGCATGTGCAGGAGCATAATGGCGGCCTCTGTGTGGATGACGCAGGATGTATAGCGCCCCAAGGGGCAGGTGTTTAACCTAATCGTTGCCAGGCAGTCACGGGTCGAGTCAGGCAATGTCACTGGTGGCCTTGCTTGGTTCCTTTGCCCCGAGGCGTACAGCAAATGGAGAGGAAAGCGGGGATATTGGGAGAGCTTGTCGTGACGCCAACTGTGGTATGCGGCCAGGGATTAGCCACCGCTGCAGAATTCCTCGCCGGAGCAGGTGTTATGGCAGCCGGGATGGTGTCGCTCCCCACAGGCACCCCGGGTGGATGATGGGTATTTGGCAGTCTCCTGGAGAGCCGGAGTGCGGGGCGACGGCATCGCTAATCAGAGTCTGAGTCGGGAACTGTGGTCCAGGTTCTTTTATGTGGCGCCCTGGACAAGCCAGGACGTCACAGGTACAGCAATAACACACCCCACACCCCGGTTAGGAACACCAGAGTCACACACAAATCCTTGTTGCCTCCCTCCAGGGGCTGATGTTCACACCAGGTGGGGCGGAGCCAGGCGGTTGGCTCCACCCACCGAGGAGTTCACAGTCCTGTAGGCGGGAAAAGGAAAGGAGAAGAGTGAGAGACAGGGAGAGTGAAGGAGTGAAGTGGAAAAGGAGCAGTCTGACCGTGTCCGGGTACGTAGCCCGGGCACCTACAGCAAGGTTGGCAGACGGTGGTGACCGTCTGCAGGCGAGGCCGATTGACGCACAACCGTAAGGACCGGGGTCGGGCGGTGGCCCGCCGGTACTGGACCGGGGACCGAAGAGAAGCCAGCACCCTTCGGCAGGGCCTACGGACGCCGACCAGGCTTGGAGTCGCCGTTAAACCGGTCAAATCAGTCAGCGACGGGAACCTCCGGGGTTTCCCAGCAGCAAAGACCCGACTGAAGGCAACCGCTCAACCGTGAAGGGAAATACAGCTACCACCACAGCTAGAGTTCCCAGGGCCAGCGCCTGCGGGCAAAAGGGGCTCATCTGGCAAATACACCGCTGGGGAGCGGGTCACCGGTGGGAAGCCATCGGGGCCGAAAACACATCAAAGGTGCAGGGAGAGACAGTCACCGCCAACCTACTGGGAGTGACCACCGCAGCCATCTGTGGGACCCGTCCATCCAGCCATTTGTTTTACCAGAGACTCCGTGTACGTTACTGGCTGAGTGAGTACCACCGTGCCGTCTGGCACTGCGCTGCCCCCGCGACCCTGCACCTCCCCAACTCCTGCCATTCACCCTGCAGTCGCTATCACTGGGCCCCGGGACCACCAAACCCCCCTACCCACGGAGGGGAGAGAAACATCTCAGCTGCTCCCTGTCATCGCTCCCGGGATCCCCGTCCAGAGCAGCGGTGGTGTCCCATTATCACCACAAACCGTGGGTGGCGTCACGGACTACATCCCCAAACCAAACCATCCCTTTCACTCACGGGCGAGGAGCTCAGCTCGAGTCCCCGGATCCGGCCCACCGCTCGAGCCACCGAGCAGCAGCAGCAGCGCCGAACCCGAGCATGGTGAGCGCAGCGCCCTCCCCGCCCGCGACATATACTCACTGCTTCAAACCTGCACCCAGGTGCTGGTCTCTGCTGTCGCGGGCTCCAGTCAATCCCAAGCAAGTAAGGGGGCCACCACCCCTGTTTTTTGAAGAAATAGAGAGAATGTCCTTTTCCTAGGATGTCCCCCTCAGTAGTTAGGTACCCGGGGTGAGCTCCCGCTCCAAGCCCGGGCAAAGTAAAGACAAAAAAGTTCCAGAGATGTGTTGTCAGAACTATGGTCCCGACTTTGTCTGTCTGTATGTTAATGTGTTGCGCCTACTTCTATCCCCAAGTGGAATTCTTCCCCCAGGTGGCTGGCTTCAGTGACTGGGGAAGTCCCATGCATCGTGTTGGCCACCCACCAGCCTACCCTGAGCCATCTCACCCTATGGGAAGGCTCCTAAGCTGTATGTAAAGTATGAATGTGGAACAGCGGTGATTAAACCCGCCTTACCTGAGATGGATAAAGCACCTTAATTGAGGTGCAGTACCCTTTGGCGACCAGAGCCAGAGGGGCGCCACATTCTCCCATGGCAAATGGCAGCACTCCTGGGCTGCAACAAAACATAGTTAATACCGCAATTTTAATATGCATGTAACCAGTTAACAAGAAAATATTTAGTGCTGTCTTTCTTGTTTTTTGTTCATTGAATTGTTCGATGGCTGACCTTGCTATGCACCCCAATTTGGGTTGTATTCCACCTGTCTTGATTTTGGCAATTGGTGGCTGTTCACATTCAGCCATCAAGCCCTACCCACAGGCTGTTTACTTCAAGCAACATTTGCTTGGGCCTGTCCCGCCCACAGCCATGATTCAGTCATGGGTACGGGCTTGAAAAGCACCAGGTAAGTGCTGCTATAAACAGTTTTACTTTTTTCATATGTGAGGCCGTATGGCACAATTTACATAAAAATAACTTAGAGTAGGACTCCCCCAAAGAGATTTGCCATGATGTGGCGAGGCAGCTCAAGAAATTGCAATTTTTTTTGCCAAAAATCTCAAATTTTAATAATAAGTACAGTTTGGAATTTTTAGTGCAGCACTGCACATTTAGTGTCGGCTATCTTGTTTTTCTACCTTAATTGGGGTACAGTACCCTGTGGCAACCAGAGCCTCAGGGGTGCCACAGATGCATCATCCACGCGAAGCATAGAAGGAGGATGGCAATGGAAGGAAGATATGAGGCAGTATACTGAGACCAGCAATGCCCATTGGACTGGACCGCCCCGCAGGTGAATATAATGAAAGCTAACCACATTGGTGAGTGTGAAATTTAATGGGGTTTTTTATGAATCG
This sequence comes from Anomaloglossus baeobatrachus, assembly GCF_048569485.1. Taxonomy (NCBI): domain Eukaryota; kingdom Metazoa; phylum Chordata; class Amphibia; order Anura; family Aromobatidae; genus Anomaloglossus; species Anomaloglossus baeobatrachus. The sequence goes on from NC_134353.1 coordinate 85,865,617, forward strand.
TGATATGAAAAAAAACTGACAAAAATAAATAAAATCTAATACAAAACCTGGTATGAACAAAAGGGCAATTTCTGATGACACATTCCCTTAAAGAAGAACTAAAGCTTCTATGTTAGACTGGAAAAAAGAACACAGAAGGGGTTATAAATAGTTTCTGTCCTGCACCTGTGGTACCTCTCTGAGGACTCAACCTGCCCCTACTACATTATGAGAGCAAGAGCATTAACATAGCTAAGGCTACTTTCACACATCCGGTTTTTGCTCTGCGGCACAATACGGCGCTCTGCAGAAAAACCGCAACCGTTTTTTTTGCCGCCGGTTGCGTTTTTTTTGCATAGACTTACATTAGTGCCGTATTGTGCCGCATGGGCTTGCGTTCGGTCCGTTTTTTGCCGCATGCGGCAGATTTAGCAGATGCCGCGGCCGGATGGAAGGTTGCCTGCAACGTTTTTTGCTCCGCCAAAAAAACCGCATCGTGCCGCATCCGGCCGCTGCGGCGCATTTTTCAATGCATGCCTATGGACGCCGGATGTGGCGCGATGCGGAAAAAACGCATCCGGACGCCGCATGCGGTTTCTTCCACTGCGCATGCTCAGTAGCATGCCGCAACCGGAAAAAAACGGACTGGCCGCATGTAAAAACGTATGCAAAGGATGCGGTGTTTTCACCGCATCTGTTGCATAGGTTTCACAGCCGGATTGAGCCGCACGGCTCAAACCGGATGTGTGAAAGTAGCCTAAATCAGAAGATGTTGCTGCAAATTTAGATCCCACACCACCTGCTATCAAAAGACAGTGGGGGGTCGAGAGATAAAGCAGCTTTTCAACTTAAGACTTTGATGATACATTGACAGGATATGATTGAGGGGGACGTAGAGGAAGATCATGCTGAGGAAGATCATGTTGCAGACAATATGTAGAGGCTGCCTTGCTCCTTTCTTGAATTGGAGCTACTCTAGCACTATAGTAGAGGAATTACCTCTCATTGTAATTATGTACAATGATGGTAATGAGATAACTCATTGTACACAGTACAAGACTAAAGGGTGCTTTCCAAGCTGCGACATCGCTAGCGATTGCTAGCGATGTCGCGAGCGATAGCACCCGCCCCCGTCGTTCGTGCGACATGTGGTGATCGCTGCCGTAGCAAACAATATCGCTACGGCAGCGTCACACGCACATACCTGTTCTGCGATGTCGCTGTGACCACCGAACAATCCCTCCTTCAAGGGGGAGGTGCGATCGACGTCACAGCGACGTCACAGCGGCGTCACAAAACGGCCGCCCAATAGAAGAGGAGGGGAGGAGGAGATGAGCGGCCGGAACATGCCGCCCACCTGCTTCCTTCCTCCTTTCCAGTGGACGCAGGTAGGCTGATGTTCGTCGTTCCTGTGGTGTCATACACAGCAATGTGTGGTGCCGCAGGAACGTCGAACAACCTGCGGAATGAAACACCAACAAAATTATGATTAGGAGCGACGTGTCAACGATCAACGATTTTTGCCGTTTTTGCGATCGTTGATCGTCGCTCCTAGCTGTCACACGCTGCGATGTCGCAAACGACGCCGGATGTGCGTCACAAACACCGTGATCCTGACGATATATCGTTAGCGATGTCGCAGCATGTAAAGCACCCTTTAGGCCTCAGTTCCACTTGAACTTTGCTTTCGATGCGAGAGCAATATGCTAATGACCCTCTGCTGCGAGTGTGAGCCAAAGGTCATGCAACTGTGATCCGATCTTGTAATCACATCACAGCTGCGGAGGAGAGGGGGAGGGAGTGTAGCGCTCCTGAGCCCCTCAGGGCACTACAGGGAACTGCATCCCCTTGGGGATGCAGGACCTACCCCATGGGACCTGGAGTACCAGTTCCGATTCCACCAACACATCTAAAATCCTAGTTATCCTCTCCACACTGGGCATAGAGGGTTAACCATGTAAGGGGATGGTCACCATGGGAACGAGTCCCTGGGTGTAGCCAGCCTGGTGGGAAGGGTCAGCAGTCAGTCAGGAGTAGTGAGAAGAGAGTGAAGCACACAGGAGAGGTGTGCGGACGTGCCTGAGCTGGGTCCGTGTAAAGCGGGCTTTACACGCTACTATATTGCTAGCAATTGCTAGCGATATTGTATGCAAAAGTGTCAAGGGAGGAATTTTGGGTCAAGACTGCTAATGGAGCCTTCATTTAGGATCCAGAGACGGTGCCCCATTAATGCTGTATACCAGTGCCGATCTATATCAATGTATATAAGACAAAGAACACACAGACAACATGCTCTCTCCTTGAGTCAGCAATACCCACTGAGCTCATTATTATATTGAAAGAAACTTAATTATTACAGAAGGCACCTTCGGCCTTGAAAATGATACACAGAGTTTATGGGAGTGTCACTCCCCTATTTCTCCCCGCAGATGTTCATTAAAACATTCTTTCTGTGTGGACACTACTGATAAGAGTTTGTAGCTTCACATTTTGGCTTTATTATCTTTGGTTAACCCCTTCATGACTATACAACTTTAAATTATACTATAGGTCTGTGCAATGGCTACATAGACAGACAGATAATTTTGCATCTACATCTACATTTTGATTTAGTTAAATACACAGATATTCTTATTACGTTTGAACAAACAAGCTATAGCTCAGTGCCACCTCCACAGTCCCCCCTTTAATAAAATATCTGTGAATATTATTAACCTTAAATTTAAAAATTTCCCCCATTTAGATATATTTTATTATTTGGGACTTATTTGGGACCTACTGCTTTTGGGACTTTAATTATATCTATATCTATATATGCGGGCTTTCTATGGGATTGTTGTTTAATTTAACACTACAGGCTTTAGCTCCCCCCTTAAATACTTATTTTTATTTATTAAACATAACTCTATGATTTATAGGGGCTATTAGAATTGGCGTTATTACTCTCATTAGGGCACATTATCCTGATTAAGAAAAATTGAATCTAAACCTTATTTAAAAATTAGCACATAATTAAAAAAAAACACAAAAGGACATTTGGAACTTGTCCATGGTTCTTCTTTCCGGATATGAAACAAAAAGGAGGATGCTTAGTCAGTGCTAGTCCACTTAGGGCCACTTTGTGAACCTGGATAATCTGCTCTTGATAAAAAAAACAACAAAACATGATGAGACTTCATGTGAACAGTTTGTGGTGCAGACTTGGAAAAACCTTCTGGGATAATGGGTAGAATAGCGGCCGCTTTCTGCTTCGGTTGTGTCGCGTCCATTGGTTTTTGAGATGTGACGTCAACTCGCGTGTCACTGCCAGTGCTCAGCAGACTAGGCCGGAGAGACATCAGCCTGATGGGATAGGCTCTTCTAAAACTTTTCCTGAGATGAGAGAATCCATATCTAGCATTTTGTATTAAGGAAAATCACTGAAATTTGTAGGAAACAAAAACATTTGTAAATGGTTAGATTACATTAACCAAACCACATTTTTTGGGTCTATGAAATGGCTGAATTAAGTATTTTCGACTACTCAATTCGTACCCTCAACAGTCCCCCTTGACTTACTTCTGCCATTTCCAAATACTAAGGGTACTGTGTTCCCTTAGGAAAAGAGGAAGAAAGATCTGTTGGGAAATCCTGCCTGACTGAACGTTGAGGCATGGGTGGAGAGGGAAATGGAATTTCTTCACCGGTTTGAGACCAAGGACCCCTAGGCGAGTCCTCACCCTTTGTAGTTGGACTTTCCCATGTCTCAAGGTTCTCTAAGTCCTCTCTTCTAACTGTTTCGGCAATGATGGCTTGGGACTGTACAGGTTTTTTTGTAAAGGATAAATATAAGCAGGACGCTCAGTGCAGCTCCGGTGGATCGACCCTTCTGCAATGCGGGGCGTGAATCTATGTTGTCCTGCCGTTGAGCTTTATCGAAATTTCTTAATCAGTCTCCTGACCGAAAACCATATACTACTAACTCTGATTTAAGATCTGGAATTAGAAAATAGACTTGTTTATTTCTCTAATTAGTCAATCAAATGAAAATTATACATGGTTTGCGCTAGACCAAAGAAAAACATTTTTCATTGGAACCTGTTTATTACTAAAGAGAAACACAACACGCACTAAAGAGAAATACAACACGCATTGATTTATAACTTATCAGTTTGTTTGTTTGTTTACATACCACTTGCATTATGTGGATTTTCAGCAATGACATCGTTTTCTGCACTGGAAAGCCTCTGACCAGACCTGGAAAGAAATCTACACAACACGCACAGACTTGCATACAACGTGCTCATGATAAACATCTATAATCAGTTTGCAGTCTCTAAGAATGGGTAGAGCAGGTGCAGGGTGTTTCTACGGACTCTTTACAGTTTTTCCTCATTGTTTTAAAAACGTGTTTCACAAGACCGGGTGAGTTTGTCTACCTGGGTACTGAACCCTGGCGTCACCAAAGCGCACACTGATATCCAACTTTCACAGATATTAGTCCATGTTACTTGGGCCATCATTAAGAAGAGATCTCATGGCAGAGAAAGCTTACCGCCCTTCATCCACAGACCTTCCTCAGTCAGCCGGCTCCCTGCGTCTCGCACTCCACTTCTTATTGGTTCACTTTTTCCTGTAGGGGTTTAAGAACACAAGGAGTGACAGAAGTCACTGACGTGACCGGTGTCACCGAGGCATGGTCTTTATACATGGTAAAGGACTCCTCAACTCTAGGTCCGTTCACTGCTTCTTGGTCAGCTGCACCTGTACGGGGATCTCCATCCGATTCCATCAGCTCAGATCTAGACTTTCTTTTCGGCGTACCTAGCTTATTTGACAACAGGAAATATCTACATCCTACATACATTTTGACTATCTTACCTACCTCTGCTCCACCCATCTAGAGAGGCACTTACGTCACTTCCTTCCGTACCAATAGGAGGGGAGGGAGTGGCCTAAATTTAGACTACCTCATGTTGTGCAAATTGTAGCATATCCAGTGCAGAATCGACCACCATCTGGTTTCATCTATAAAAACAAAAACTAAAAGAAATATAGATTAGATCATTCCTATAACAGACATATATTCCTATATTCATAATAATCCAATAAACATGACATAACTGTTGCAAAAGAAAGGCCAACTTTAAAGCCTGCTTTAAAGCCTATCCAATATATCTGCTGCTGGGAAAAATGCAATAGATATCTACTTCCTCCCTTTTTATAAACTACTGTGGCAAAATATATAGGTCTATAACAGTAAACAATATGATTAACTAATAAATAAATATAACTTATACTCTACTGGGAAATTTTGAAACCTTACAACAGGGTTCATAGATATTCTGTATCTACAAAAGAAAAGGAAAGTAATCAATATTGGCATTTTATATGCAAAAATAATAGAAAACAAAAACATAACCATAAAAACAAAAAAACCTAATTTGTATATTTTAAAAAATATACTTTTCCCTGCAAAATTAATTCAATTATTTAAATAGCAGCAGAATACTATTGATAATCTCCTATGAAATTTGGAACTTTAAGGATTAAACAAAATCCACTCCACTAGCCGGAAAAAGCACTTGTTAGTACATAAGACAGAAACTGCTTTGTAAATCTGCTGAAACTACTTTTTTTTTTTTTTTTTTTTTCTTTTTCCTCTGCTCTCTACAACTTGTGATTAGCAGCAGCTTACTGATAATACTCCCACACATCCCTGCACTAACTTATGCCCCCCTGTCTCCTTCAGGTTGCGCGATGTTAGAACAGCTGGTGGACAAAACAGATACAAGAAAAAAAACATGGGCAGAACTTTCACTATAGAAATATATAAAATATATTTCTGTACCGTGTCAGCCAGCAGAAACAAAAGTACTACAGAAACATATATTATAGAAACCTTAAGATTGATGGAATGGAATAGAAAACATCATTAAAGCGGGTAGCTTGGGATTGGAAATCACTGCAACAAAAACAAGCAGTCCGGGGCTCCCCCCTGTGTCACTAGGGAAGGTTGGGGCAGACTCCTGGGTGCAGCCGGACTGTGGGCAGTATCTTGAGAAATCTCCTAAAACTGATTTAAAGGGATACTGTGATACTCTGGGAAAAGGCACACCTGGCTTCAGGTAGATCATTACTGAATCTACAGGGAACACCTTTATTATAAATTTATGTGTTGCAAGTTTTGGTTACGGTTTTGAGGGTACCTGGCCAAACACTGAGATTTGGGGGTGTGACACTTTCTTTGATAGTGACCGGGCTGACCACAACGCCAACAATTCTGTTGCTGGCTTTGTTGATTGGGAGCTACGTATACGGGGTTTGGACTTTGTTGGGGCATGGGCTGTGGCGGGGGCTGCACCAGCACATTTGTATATACCAATTGATCTTGAGCCCATCTTTTTAAAGCGGCACAATACTGTTGTCCACTTTGGAAAATGGTGTCATCAGTGCCTGGGGGCTCCATTAAGGGCCAAAAACTGTCTCCTGCTTTTACTTTGGTGAGATTAACAAGGTCCTTCCGGGCAGCTGAGTATAACTGATGGACCTGTAGCATCTTCCTATAAAATCGCATAAGGTTAATTTCGGGATCTGGCAGGCAGAGGATTAATGCCGATGACTGGGTGGGGTTGAAGGGGACATTTAAATGAGGGCTGTTCCTCGTCAGGTTCGGGGTAAGGCTCACTATGTGTCCTAAGGGAAAAAGGGGGATCCAAGGGGAGGGGATTGGTAATTGGGGAGTGTGACGGCAGACTGGCCGGTATGGGGAGAGACGGCATTGCAGGTATGGAAGGGAAAATGGGTATGGGTGTGGAAAGGGTTAAGGGATGCTGTCTAGTGACTGCAGCATCTGTGAATATCTCCGGGACGGGGAATAGAATGGGGATCAGGTTGTGGGGCAGCAACTAAACAACCTATCGGAGGACCCTCAGATCTGTCCTCAGACTAGGGTAACATACAGTAAAACACAACATCTCCTCGCTCATCTTCATCTTGCCAAACAATTCTGCATCATTCAACAATCTCCTGTCTTTTAACTTGCCCTTTTTTGCTTTCAATGCTGTTGCCCATAGTGACGGTTGTAACCGACCTCCTTTTGGTAATTCTAACATTTTAAACATCTCCAAGGCATGGCGTACAGCTTTCTTCCCTTCTCTCTCTGCAACCAGCTCTAACACATTCTGTGAACCTTCAGGCCTCTCAGCTTTCGGTCTCCTCTGTCTGAACATTTTTGCTATGTTGGTGGTGTCTGGATTACACTAATATAACTATGCGGTGAACGTTAGAGTCCGGCCGGCACCTAAGGCTACACCTCTATACTAGCTGGCAACTCCTCAGCTATATAGTAATAAGGGTATCCCGTGATATGGAGGAGGGGTACAAAATGTATTCCCTCCGGACTTGATCAGCTGCACCAAAATTAATGTCCTAATCCCTATCTTCAGCCACGGGAACCCCCTAATAAGGGTATCTCGTGATATGGAGGAGGGGTACAAAAGGTATTCCCTCCGGACTTGGTCAACTGTATCAAAATTAATGTCCTAATCCCTATCTTCAGCCACGGGAACCCCCCCCCGCGTCTTTAATTACAGACCGGGTCAGTCTAACTAGCTATATCCAGCCACCACCGTCTTTCCTGCCCTAACAACCGTCCTCTGGATCCCGTGTGACACTCGATCCACACCTCAGGGCTGGGATCGTGCTCTGAGCTCCAGCGGGCACCACCCCTGAGTCACAATCAGGTACCTTTTAACACCGATAAGGACACACAGCCCGTCACTCCCTCCTCTCCAAGAACAACCACAACGGCAGTGAATACAAAATATGTAACACTTACCGAGGGTTGTAGGTGATCAGCCTGGTTGGAGCGGAGGGAGGTCTCAGTCCGTGACATCCAAACGATCGGTATTTGCAGGTCGGTAATGCGTCCTTGAAGGAGCTCCACGTTGGTGCGCCAAACTGTCAAGGGAGGAATTTTGGGTCAAGACTGCTAATGGAGCCTTCATTTAGGATCCAGAGACGGTGCCCCATTAATGCTGTATACCAGTGCCGATATATATCAATGTATATAAGACAAAGAACACACAGACAACATGCTCTCTCCTTGAGTCAGCAATACCCACTGAGCTCATTATTATATTGAAAGAAACTTAATTATTACAGAAGGCACCTTCGGCCTTGAAAATGATACACAGAGTTTATGGGAGTGTCACTCCCCTATTTCTCCCCGCAGATGTTCATTAAAACATTCTTTCTGTGTGGACACTACTGATAAGAGTTTGTAGCTTCACATTTTGGCTTTATTATCTTTGGTTAACCCCTTCATGACTATACAACTTTAAATTATACTATAGGTCTGTGCAATGGCTACATAGACAGACAGATAATTTTGCATCTACATCTACATTTTGATTTAGTTAAATACACAGATATTCTTATTACGTTTGAACAAACAAGCTATAGCTCAGTGCCACCTCCACAAAAGCACCCGCCCCCATCGTGCATGCGATTTTGTGTGATCGCTGCCGCAGCAAACACTATCGCTACGGCAGCATCACACGCACTTACCTGGTCGTCGTCGTCGCTGTGACTGCCGAACAATCCCTCCCCCTGTTCGGCATCACAGCGACGTCACCGCGACGTCACTAAGCGGCCGGCCAATCAAAGCGTAGGGGCGTAGATGAGCGGGACGTAACATCCCACCCACCTCCTTCCTTCCGCATTGCGGCTGGAGGCAGGTAAGGAGACGTTCCTCGCTCCTATGGTGTCACACACAGCGATGTGTGCTGCCGCAGGAGCGACGAACCACATCGATAATCAACCATTACCGATTTTTGGTTTTGGGACGACCTCTCCATGGTGAACGATTTTCACCATTTTTGAGGTCACGTAAGGTCGCTGGTAAGTGTCACATGGTGCGATATCGTTAATGACGCCGGATGTGCGTCACTAACAATGTGACCCCGACGATAAAACATTAACGATATTGTAGCGTGTAAAGCCCCCTTTACAGTGACCCCGAGGCTGAGGAGAGAGGTCGCCAGGATGGGTACTGAGATACCGCTGGGACCGCGGCACGCACAGAGCACCGGGCCCTCAGTCAAATGCAAGTTTTAGACTGTTTGGCAAATTCCTGCACGGTGAGGACACCTTCACGGACTTCATCAAACCAAATAATCCGGGGGCATCAGCAGTAAACTAGGATCAGGGTTCGGACACGTACCTCCTCGCAGGGTCCGCACTGTCCGATGTACAGAGAAGGAGACTGTACCGCAAAAGGGAAGGGACAGTCGGGGTTCCCAAACGCTCCATGCTATGGGGACTCAATCTACAGAGAGTGCTGGGGAAAGAGCAACCTGGGTCACTACATTGGCACTGGTCCTCCTGGGACCTGAATGAGCAACCCCTAGGTCCACAGTGAGTACAGACTGTTAAAGACAACCTGGTGTGGTCTCCATTATTGCCCCATTACATCTCCCAGGCACAGCCCTACCTGCGGAGGGCCTACCATCACAGCTGCTACTACCACCATCCCTGGGAGTACCCACATTGAGCAGCGGCAGTTCCCATCCTTAATTGCAACCCGCAGGTGGCGTCACATGATAAAAACTCTTATCTCCCCTGTAAATACACCCCATTAACAAAAGGGGCCCAGAGCACGGGACGGCTACCAGAGTGACATCCCCGTCTGTTACCGCCCGGGACCAAGTACCCCTTTCTCTGGGTACTACTGGAGCACTTTCTCCATCTCCTCCCCGACCTGTCTCTGTGTACACCACACTGCGGTCGGATAACATGTGAGTGCAGTGCAATGTTTCACACGCACCCATAGATTTGTATGGGTGTGTGTGAGCCGAGACTTGCTGCCAAAAGCAGAATGCTGCAATTTTTTTCTCATGCCAATATGTCATGAGAACTCAACTGCAGATGGATACTGCCCTATAGTTTTGTACTGGTGCAAATGCAATCCGGTTTTTATCAGAATGCACTTGTCCGTGCAAAACGTAAGTGAAACCGAGGCCTAAAAGTGACCTCTCGATTTTATGACATACAATGTTATTTGAAAAAACCCCACAGATTTTGTAAAACAAAAATATATAGTAAATCTATCATCAGGTGTTTGCAATGTAATGTGGAGACATCAGGAGATAGGGGTTGAGACACTGATTTCAGCTATGTGTTACTTATTAAGCTGTGTGCTGTTGTTTACTTCCAGCGAAGGCTTTATCACTAGAACATTATCATTGCTGAGATTAGCTTCCAAGTGGTCCTCTGATCAGCATCTCACTGTCAATAGACAATGTACAGAGAGTTATGGTGTGGGCAGGGTTTAAATTCTGAGCTACATCTAAGAAATCTGATTGTTTCGCAACTGTTGCACCCAGTAAACTAAATGATACATTGCTGGAATTAGGGTCTCTAATAACAGATTCCCTTTAAAAATGTGATCATCAAACAAGGTTATTTTTTTAAGCTATATTCCCTTTGCTATCACATAAATACCAATATAATGAATATAATTAAGTGAACGACTCAATGTGACCTATAAATCCATTGTAGATTTTCTGAAGGCGAGCAGGGGGTATTGAAGCAAATGATGCCCATATAGCAGGAGGAGAGTGAGTGGCGGTTACTACTGGAGACAAATCTTATTAATTCCCCGTGCGCTGTTTTAGGCAGCTCTTTCATAACTCTTTTCTGAGTATGACAAATTAACGCCACTTACAGGGGAAAATTACACCCTTATGTCCTGTTCCAAAACCATTATCTTTGCAAGAAAATTAGAAAGTTCTCATTCATCACATTGTACAGTCTATAAATACGTTCTCGGCACAATTCATATTGATATTTCCTAGCTGTGAACACCAGCCTGATTTGCTAGCTCCATCTAAAAAGCCAACATGACAATATACTGCTGCGTAGTCACACTTTCTTTTTTTTTTGTAATATAGCATTTCTTAAAGGAATATTGTCAAAGGAATGAATGGGAAGAAGTATTTAGTGGCTGGTCATTCTGCAAGACTTTTTGCACTTTAAAGAAGTTATCCCCTACACTAACTCAGTTAATTTAATTTTTTTTATTCATCAATCGTGCTATTAACATACATACTCTTATTATATTAATATAAACCTTTTATCATGCAGAGCATCACTTGGTGTCTGCAGTTCCAGCTCTGATGTTTACATCCATCAATTCTCCTACCCAGTCTTTTTGTGCTCTATTACTACAAATTCCATCATGCATTGCAGTGGCCTGTCAGAGATCACTTAGCATGCCCCCTCCATTCTCCACCCAAAATTATTGCCATAGAAACAGTCCTGACAAATATATTGGGAGATACCAATTGTCAGAGTGGCCCAGTGTACGTACCAGTCCTCTGGCAATTCCAAGATGGCAGGTACAGCCCTGTTACTGCCTTTGTTAAGCAAATTTTGGCGCTTTTCAGCTGTCCACCTCAGTGATTAGATTCCCTAAACCATTGCTTTTGAAATGCAGTTTGCAGCACTTCAATAGCAAAGGTGTCGGCCCCTGCTGTTACTGCTGAATGAAACTGTTAGCTCAGCTTGTGTGAGGTGGACTAATTGTGTCTTCTGGATGCATGCTCAGGAAGATGTCATTCACTCCTTATTGTCCACACCCACCAGCAGGAGCCTAGCAGGGATTAAGCAGTCTTGAAATTGCCAAACTTTTGAAGCGTGATCACCGAACAATCAAGTGTTTCATGGCAAATAGTCAACAGGGTCGCAAGAAGCGTGTTGGGAAAAAAAGGCGCATAATAACTGGCCATGAATAGAGGAAAATCAAGCATGAAGCTGCCAAGATGCCATTTGCCACCAGTTTGGCCATATTTCAGAGCTGCAACGTTACTAGAGTATCAAAAAGCACAATGTGTGCCATACTCAGGGACATGGCCAAGGTAAGGAAGGCTGAAAAACTACCACCTTTGAACAAGAAACATAAGATAAAACGTCAAGACTGGGCCAAGAAAAAGCTTAAGACTGATTTTTCAAAGGTTTTATGGACTGATGAAATGAGAGTGACTCTTGATGGGCCAGATGCATGGGCCAGAGGCTGGATCAGTAAAGGGCAGAGAGCTCCACTCCGACTCAGACGCCAGCAAGGTGGAGGTGGGGTACTGGTATGAATTGGTATCATCAAAGATGAACTTGTGGGATCTTTTAGGGTTGAAGATGGAGTGAAGATCAACTCCCAGACCTATTGCCAGTTTCTGGAAGACAACTTCTTCAAGCAGTGGTACAGGAAGAAGTCGTTATTGTTCAAGAAAAACATGATTTTCATGCAGGGCAATGCTCCATCACATGCATCCAACTACTCCACAGCGTGGCTGGCCAGTAAAGGTCTAAAAAATGAAAAAATAATGACATGGCCCCCTTGTTCACTTGATCTGAACCCCATAGAGAACCTGTGGTCCCTCATAAAATGTTAGATCTTCAGGGAGGGAAAACAGTACACCTCTCAGAACAGTGTCTGGAGGCTGTGGTGGCTGCTGCACGCAATGATGATCGTAAACAGATCAAGCAACTGACAGAATCTATGGATGGTCGGCTGCTGAGTGTCATCATAAAGAAAGGTGGCTATATTGGTCACTAATTTTTTGGGGTTTTGTTTTTGCCTGTCAGAAATGTTTATTTCTAAATTTTGGGCAATTATATTGGTTTACCTGGTGAAAATAAACAAGTGAGATGGGAATATATTTGGTTTTTATTAAGTTACCTAATAATTCTGCACAGTAATAGTTACCTGCACAAACAGATATCCTGCTAAGATAGCCAAATCTAAAAAAACAAAACGCTCCAACTTCCAAAAATATTAAGCTTTGATATTTATGAGTCTTTTAAGTTGATTGAGAACATAGTTGTTGATCAATAATAAAAAAAATCCTCTAAAATAAAACTTTCATAATAATTCTGCACACGGTGTACTGTATATATATATATATATATATATATATATATATATATATATATATATATATACATATATATATGTATGTGTATATATATATACAGTGCCTACAAGTAGTATTCAACCCCCTGCAGATTTAGCAGGTTTGATAAGATGCAAATAAGTTAGAGCCTGCAAACTTCAAACAAGAGCAGGATTTATTAACAGATGCATAAATCTTACAAACCAACAAGTTATGTTGCTCAGTTAAATTTTAATAAATTTTCAACATAAAAGTGTGGGTCAATTATTATTCAACCCCTAGGTTTAATATTTTGTGGAATAACCCTTGTTTGCAATTACAGCTAATAATCATCTTTTATAAGACCTGATCAGGCCGGCACAGGTCTCTGGAGATATCTTGGCCCACTCCTCCATGCAGATCTTCTCCAAGTTATCTAGGTTCTTTGGGTGTCTCATGTGGACTTTAATCTTGAGCTCCTTCCACAAGTTTTCAATTGGGTTAAGGTCAGGAGACTGACTAGGCCACTGCAACACCTTGATTTTTTCCCTCTTGAACCAGGTCTTGGTTTTCTTGGCTGTGTGCTTTGGGTCGTTGTCTTGTTGGAAGATGAAATGATGACCCATCTTAAGATCCTTGATGGAGGAGCGGAGGTTCTTGGCCAAAATCTCCAGGTAGGCCGTGCTATCCATCTTCCCATGGATGCGGACCAGATGGCCTGGCCCCTTGGCTTAGAAACAGCCCCACAGCATGATGCTGCCACTATCATGCTTGACTGTAGGGATGGTATTCTTGGGGTCGTATGCAGTGCCATCCAGTCTCCAAACGTCACGTGTGTGGTTGGCACCAAAGATCTCGATCTTGGTCTCATCAGACCAGAGGACCTTGAACCAGTCTGTCTCAGAGTCCTCCAAGTGATCATGAGCAAACTGTAGACGAGCCTTGACATGACGCTTTGAAAGTAAAGGTACCTTACGGGCTCGTCTGGAACGGAGACCATTGCGGTGGAGTACGTTACTTATGGTATTCACTGAAACCAATGTCCCCACTGCCATGAGATCTTCCCGGAGCTCCTTCCTTGTTGTCCTTGGGTTAGCCTTGACTCTTCGGACAAGCCTGGCCTCGGCACGGGTGGAAACTTTCAAAGGCTGTCCAGGCCGTGGAAGGCTAACAGTAGTTCCATAAGCCTTCCACTTCCGGATGATGCTCCCAACAGTGGAGACAGGTAGGCCCAACTCCTTGGAAAGGGTTTTGTACCCCTTGCCAGCCTTGTGACCCTCCACGATCTTGTCTCTGATGGCCTTGGAATGCTCCTTTGTCTTTCCCATGTTGACCAAGTATGAGTGCTATTCACAAGTTTGGGGAGGGTCTTAATTAGTCAGAAAAGGCTGGAAAAAGAGATAATTAATCCAAACATGTGAAGCTCATTGTTCTTTGTGCCTGAAATACTTCTTAATACTTTAGGGGAACCAAACATAATTCTGGTGGTTTGAGGGGTTAAATAATAAATGACCCTCTGAATAAACTTTTCACAATTTAAAAAAAAAAAGAAATAACATTCTTTTTTGCTGCAGTGCATTTCACACTTCCAGGCTGATCTACAGTCCAAATGTCACAATGCCAAGTTAATTCCGAATGTGTAAACCTGCTAAATCTGCAGGGGGTTGAATACTACTTGTAGGCACTGTATATATATATATATATATGTATATATATATATATATATATATATATATATATATATTTACTTGTATATATATATATATACATATATATTAAACTTTGCATTGATATATCAGTCAGAAACCAGAGGAGGGTATATATTATGTTAGCATTTTTTACAACATTTGTCTAGCTTATATCGCTCACTAAAGAATAACTCCTTGTATCAGGCACCAATTCCTCAGACTCTGCATTAGGAAAAACAGTGCATTAGTACAAGCTGAAAAAAGAAGTGTATTAATAGAGATTGGATATTAAAAATACTACGCATTCCTATAAGAATAGTAAAAATAGAAAATTTAGCACATTTTTTAATTACAGTTGTGAGTCCTTGTGGATTTCTTAAAGGAAATTGGTCAAGTTGTAGACATAGTCTGATCTGTTGGCCTCATGTTATAAGAGCAGAAGTTGGGTGGACTGAGATATACCATGTTTTATGTTTTATAAGACCCACGGGATTATAAGACACACCCCACATATAGAGAAAGTAAAATGGTAAAAAAAAATTGGGGGTGAAAATGGGGTCCGTCTTATAATCCGGTTGTATCTTACCAGGGGGGAAGTAGAGCAGGGTCACAGGAAGGCAGGGGCAGTAGTGGAGTAGGGGCAATGGGTGTCTTGGCTGCGGGCGCTGTGAGAAGAGACATCCTCGGTGATTGTAGGTAACAAATTGTCTGCGGTGCAAGCTTCAAGAAAATTGCACCCAGACTCAACGCGTGCGCAGATTGAGCTCTTGGTTTAATAAAGAGCCGAGATCTCAGCTGCACTCGCACCACCTCAGAGTGAACGCTGCTGGAAGATCAATAGGCCGGAGGCAGCACATGCGCAGATGGGCTCTCGGTTCATCATTGATCCGCGAGTTCAATCTGCGCATGTGGCGACTTCAGGCGCCATTTCTTTGAAGCCTGCACCGCCGAAATATTCTTTAATCACTGGGGATGGCTGCTGCATTGCAAGGACACCAGTAGCATCGCTCTACTCCTGCCACCGGTTCCCTGCACCCTCCCACTCCCCAGTAAGCTACAACCAGATTATGAGCTGCACCCCCCATTTTCCTCCCAAATTTTTAGGAGGAAAAGCACGTTTTGAAATCCAAAAAATACGGTAGGTTTGTGGGGAAAAGATTTACAAGAGTTTGCATTTTTCTTTATATATTGGAGTCCAGTGGGTGGGATTACCCTGTGATTGACATCAGTGATCTCAGTCATACAATTTTAATTAAAAGCAACATGTGGGCAAAAGTAGTGGTGGTGTTGTTGTTTGCAAGAAAAAATAGGACCCTCTTTTTTATTCTCAGACAGCTTTATATTTAAGAATTCATTCTTATTGTTCTTTTCAGTGGGAATAAACTGATCTAGGTTACAGTGTTTATATTGAAGACATTTTCCTATTTATACGCAAAGCATTCTTCAGCTCACCAGACATCATGTTGACTGTAATCTTTCCGTTTATGTGTAAGAAATAATAATGAAACCGGTTGGGTTAGATAAACAACTCACCAGCATGTTGGAAAATATAATTTCAGAGCAAAAAAGGAATTTAATTTGTGCATGTAAATAGCAGCTGGCTGAGCCATGGAAGCAATCTTCACAATTGGCAGCTGCAAACACAGTAAAGTTATGAATTGAAGTCATATCTTTCTAAAATTTGGCTGTCTCAAAAAAACACATGTTCAGCTGTTGGCTTAAATGGAAAAATGGGAAAATGTTTGATTTCAGAAAAATTGTCCAATTTAATTTTATTTTTTGATAAGGTTCTCAAAAGATATCTTGTTGGAGGTCATAATTAAGAGAAGTTTCAGGATGAGATGAAAGAAGGGGACACCTTCCAAATTTCAAAGAGTTGGCAAATTTTTCAAGCCTTGGAATCTTTTTTAAAAAAAAGCAGCACCTACAGAGCATTTCTTTCATTGAGAGGACTTGTACAGGGAATATCTCCATAATATGTTGTTGTATATGACAACAATGTGAAGAACTAGACACAGTGACTGCTCGTTCTGTATTACAGGAACCATTGTCTTCTGATGGAACCTAAAATAGAAAAATAATAGTCAAGAAATCTATCTTTTTATCCTGTCTTGTTCCAATTACAAATTTTTGTTTCTATAGATAAATTCCCTTTTTTTATTCTCTGATTCATCCTGCCAATCTCTGAACAGGAGGCAAGTACCCACCACCATGGTACAATTTGTGAAAGAAGGCAAAGCAAGCCACAATCTATTGGCTAAAGGCTGCTTTACACCAGACAATCTATCGTGCGATAGATCGTCGGGGTCACGGTTTTTGTGACGCACATCCGGCATCGCTGGCGATGCCGGCCTGTGTGACACCTCCTAGCGACGCAGTATCGCTCACAAATCGTGAGTCATGTACTGCTCGCTAGGTTCCATAATATCGTTTAATTTAGTTGTTCAACGTTTCCGTGGTAGCACACATCGCTCCATGTGACACCCCGGGAACGATGAACAGCAGCTCACCTGCGTCACGCGGCCACCGCCGGCTATGTGAAGGAAGGAGGTAGGCGGGATGTTTACGTCCCGCTCATCTCCGCCCCTCCGCTTCCATTTGCCGGCGGCCGTGTGACGTCACTGTGACGCCGAACGTCCCTCCCACTCCAGGAAGTGGACGTTCGCCGCCCACAGCGAGGTCGCACGAGAGGTAAGTATGTGTGACGGGGGTTACAGACTTTGTGCACCACGGGCAGCGATTTGCCCGTGACACACAAACGATGGGGGCGGGTACGATCGATTGTGAAATTGCACAATCGGTCGTACCGTGTAAAGCCCCCTTTAGTCTCATGTGGCACCCCAGGGTTGCCACAGTAACAACACAAAGGGTTAACTCCCCACACACAACACCAAGACCTCCTGGCCAGAAGGGGGAGACCAAGCTGCTTCCCTGTATATTCTGGTGGGGGGAGGAAATGGTCAGTAGTTTCAGTTTGGAAGTTCAGTGCAGAGCACTGAGGAGAAAGGATCTCTGCAGGTTGGAAGCTGGCTTTAGCTCACCTCAGGATCCACTGACCATTTCCAGGCCTAGCTGAGGGTCTGAGGAAAGGAGACAGATTACACAAAGGAACATTCCTGGGAGACAGAGCATTGCTGAGCTCATCCCAGTGGAGCACACAGAACGGATGCTGGATCCAAGACTGCAGGTTACATACAGTACAGTTACCACCAGAGAAGTGAGGATTCCAGATCTTTCACCTGTACCACAGACACAAGCAACATAGGAGAGTTCAGGAACATACAAGGAAGGACTCGAGTTGCCTGTCAGGTCGGTACCTAGGAGCAGAGCAGAGCAGAGCCGGCTGCATAGTTCACACAGCAGCAGGGCCACAGACACACAGTGCAGACAAGGAAGCCAAAACGGCCCGGCTGGGTGGGAGAAGCCCTGAACCCCTCACAGACTCCGTGGACAGTACTCTGCTGAATACCATCATCAGTAAAGGACAAAGAAACTGCAAAACCGTTAGTCTGCCTGTTTATTGTGCTCGTGTCCTGCGCTCCCCCCATAGACTACTATCACACTGCCCCGGGGAAAAGGCTCTACCCGTGGGGAGCCGTCCCATCTCAAGCTGCTTTCCATCACCCCCGGAGGTTCTGCAGCAGCGGTGGTCATCTCTGATCACATTCCATGGGTGGCGTCACGAACATAACCCCCCTTTTTATTGTGGAACCAGGGAGCACAGACCGGGTCACGACACCGTGATCCCCTTTCCAGAAGCAACCCCTTGGCCCGGTTCTGGGTATCTCCTTAACCCCTGGCGACACAACTTTGGCGTCACGAACAGGATGCGGACTGGACCCGGCTGCAACCCGGGTGACGTGTGCCTGTAAAGACTTATTGCATCGCGTAAAAGACTTGCACTGTGAATTGTTGCAACAAAGAACGGACTTTAAACTTTGCAAAGATACCTGGAAAAATCCAAAAACATCATTGGTAAAATTTTCCAGGCGCCATCTTTAATCACGCCATTACCTGCTACGCGCGGGAAAACATCGCGCTTAAACTAAGACTCCGCCCACCGCTTGCAGAGGAGGTGCGCTCGGTGCTGCGACCCGAACGAAAACGCAGAAAAGTGTCCCAGGCTTGCTGTCAAGAAGACTGGTGAAATTAACTAAGGGGGCGCAAAGATGTCGCAGCAGGGAGACGCTGTTGTACCCGGCGGTGCAGGGGCACCTATCATGCCGTTCCTGATGCCGTACACCCCGGGTGCAGTGTGGCTGCCGCAGTACTCAGGTGAGCCCAACACACTTAATGACTTTATCGGAAAGCTAAAAATCTACTACAGCATGTACCCCCTGACAGAAGCTCAGCATGTTGGTATGCTTATGGGACAGTTAACTGGCAATGCCCAGCGGGAGGCTACATCCTGGCCGGACGATGCAAAGGACACTGTAGAGCATATAATAGCTGGACTAAAAGCAGCTTTTGAATCCACTGCTGGCAGCCGGGCTAAAATGAGGTTCTTTGGATGCAAGCAAAAACCTAGAGAGAGCGCAAGAGACTTTGCCTTAAACTTGCAGGAGGCGCTCAGAGCACTTAAATTAGCAGAACCTGCCTTAGCCCCTGGAGCAGATAAGCTGCTGATAGACCAATTCCTGGATGGACTCTCATCCCCTTCCCACCGGGGACAACTGAGCATGATGGTGATCCAGGATCCAGGACTAACATTTGCCCAGCTAAAGGATAGAGCCATCCGCCTCCAGCAGGTGGAGGAGCCGCAGGATATAGACTCTGTTCAACACCCTACAGTGGCACCCCAGCAGCCAGTAGTGCCGGTGACATCGGCCATGTCAGCGGCTGCTGCTAACCACCTGGAGCCCATCACTAATGAGGCTCTACATCAAAAGCTTGAAGCCCTTACAGACACTGTTGCTTCCATGGCTAGAATCGTCCAGGAGCTGCGTGGATCCAAGTCTGCACCCAAGATTGAGCTGGCGACCAGCAAGGAGGATGTCCCATGGATGAGGCCTAGGAGATACCAAGCGACGAGAGGACGACCCAGCGACCGCTACCAGCCGGATGGACAGCCCATTTGCCGCCGTTGCAATGAGCCAGGTCACTTTGCCCGTGAATGTGCTTTAAATGGGGATCCCCTGGGGAGGCGGGCCGCTCCTCAGGAATGAACTCTCAAGGTCCTTCACCCTGGCACGACAAGTATGTGGGGGGACGTCCAGTCATCCCCATCGTGCTGGATGGCATTCCGCTCAACGCCTTGCTGGACACTGGTTCCCAAATATCATCAATTCCGCATGTCCTTTATAAGAGGTACTGGGCTGATTCAGACGTTAGCAGTGGTCCATCTAATGTTGCATTGAATATATGGGCTAGCAATGGTGAATTAGTACCACAGGTTGGTTTCAGAGAAATGACCATTAAGATTGGGAGAGTAGAATTGCAGAATCAGGGTATTATCATTGTTGATGTTGACTGACGAGAACGTGAACCAACTATGTTGCTAGGAATGAATGTAATTGAAAATTGTTTTGCAGAGGTAATTACTGTCTTGCAGCAGATCGTCGAGACTGCCAAACCTGGGCAACAGAGACTCCTGCAGAAGGAAATTAAAGCCTTGATGCTGAAGCAGCAGGTAGAAATGTCAGGAGGTGAAATTGGCAGTGCAAGGGTAAGTGACCCAATACCTATTGTAATTCCTCCCAAAACGGAAATGCTGGTCTGGTGTAGAGCTGCAATAGGCATCAGAGGGCGAGACTATCAGGCCCTGGTAGAACCCGTGTACTCAGACAGTAGGCCTACTGTACTGACGGCCAGAGGAATAGTTGAGGTACACAGGGGAAGAGTGCCAATACGCCTTCTAAATTGTGGGGAAGATGAGGTCACCCTACCAAAGTATGCTACCATGGCTAAGCTATATACGGTTGATAACAACGCCATCACCACCGTTGAGCCCTTGAAGCCGTCAAGTCAGGCGGAAGACAATGGCTCAGAGGGAAAGCTGGAGGATTGGTGCCAAAAGCTACATGTAGGCACCGATTCTACACCCTCCCATCAAAAGCATGGAGTATACAGGGTAGTGAAAGAATATGAACAAATATTCAGCAAACACCCATTAGACTTTGGGCAGATCAAAGGGGTAGAGCACACTATACCCACAGGTAACCATCCACCCATAAAGGAGAGGTATAGACCAGTACCACCGGCTCACTACCAATGCGCCAAAGACATGCTCAAAGAAATGAAAGAAGCAGGGGTAATAAGAGACAGTTGTAGCCCCTGGGCAGCCCCACTAGTGCTAGTTAAGAAAAAGGATGGGACCATGAGGATGTGCGTAGACTACAGACGGATCAACCGCATTACACACAAGGATGCATACCCATTACCTAGGATAGAGGAGTCATTGGCTGCATTAAAATCCGCTACTTACTTTTCCACCCTAGATCTGACTAGTGGGTATTGGCAAGTTCCTGTGGCAGAGGCTGACAAGGAGAAGACAGCGTTCACCACGCCGATGGGCCTCTGTGAGTTCAATTGTATGCCGTTTGGACTCTGCAACGCACCTGGAACCTTCCAGCGACTGATGGAGTGCTGCCTAGGACATAAGAACTTTGAAACTGTCCTCCTGTACCTGGATGACGTCATAGTCTACTCCAAGACCTATGAACAGCATCTACAAGACCTGGCAGAAGTGTTTGAAGCCTTATCCGGATACGGCATGAAAATCAAGCCATCCAAGTGTCACCTTCTAAAGCCAAGGGTACAGTACCTGGGACATGTCGTGAGCTCAGAAGGGGTAGCACCAGATCCTGAAAAAGTTACCGTGATCAGAGATTGGTCAAGACCCACCAGCGTGAAAGAGGTGAGGCAATTCCTGGGACTGGTGGGCTACTATAGAAGATTTATAAAAGGGTTCACGAAGCTAGCAGCTCCCCTACAAGACATCCTGGTAGGACAGTCAAAGAAGTCTGCAGCCTGAAATCCTCCTTTCCAGTGGAGTGATGAGAGAGAAGAGTCCTTTAAGAAGTTGAAGTGGGCACTGACAGGATAAGAGATCCTGGCATATCCAGATTACCATCAACCCTTCATTTTGTACACGGATGCCAGTAGCGTAGGACTGTGAGCAGTATTGTCTCAAAAGCAGGAAGGCAAAGAGAAAGTTATTGCCTTTGCAAGCAGGAAGCTCCGGCCTACAGAAAGAAACCCTGAGAATTACAGCTCCTTCAAGTTAGAACTACTGGCAGTAGTTTGAGCTGTAACAGAGCGTTTCAAACACTACCTGGCAGCTGCAGAATTTACCATCTTTACTGACAACAATCCGTTGACCCACCTGGACTCGGCCAAATTAGGTGCACTGGAACAGCGGTGGATAGCCCGACTGTCAAACTACAACTTTGTCATCAAGTACAGGGCAGGCCACAAGAATGGGAATGCAGATGCCTTATCCCGGATGCCACACTCGGGGAACGTGGAAGAGGAACCGGAGGGACTGGAAGAAATTGAGCTGCCGGCCTTTCACCGTCCTAAGGTGGGACAGTATCAACCAATTGTCTACCAAAAACAACAGCAGGCAACTCTCAACCCATTAGCACACCACGGATGGGCTGACACACAAGACAGCGATCCAGCTGTGAAGCTAGTGAAAGAACTGCTTACACAACAAGGTGCATACCCTAATCAGAATGCCCCAGCTGAGACACAACATCTCTGGAAAGAGAGAGGTAAATTGTTCCTGTACCAAGGGAAGCTCTGTAGAAGGCACACCAATCCAAAAACACATGAGTTGGTCTGGCAGATCATCGTGCCCAAGAGAGACGTCAAGATGGTTCTGGAAGCTTACCACGACGGTGCAGGTCATTTTGGTTGGAAAAAGTT
This sequence comes from Anomaloglossus baeobatrachus, assembly GCF_048569485.1. Taxonomy (NCBI): domain Eukaryota; kingdom Metazoa; phylum Chordata; class Amphibia; order Anura; family Aromobatidae; genus Anomaloglossus; species Anomaloglossus baeobatrachus. The sequence goes on from NC_134353.1 coordinate 85,888,064, forward strand.
GGAAGTGCTCTTAAGAGAAAGATTCTACTGGGTTAGCATGAGAAAATCAATTGAAGATTGGTGTAGAAAATGCGGACCGTGCAACCTCAGAAGAAAGGATCAACAGAACCAGAGAGCCCCACTCCAGCCCATAGTAACCAAGCAACCACTCGAGCTAGTCGCATTAGACCACGTCAAGTTGTCACCAAGCCGGTCTGGCTATGTCTATGCCTTAACCATCGTGGACCATTACTCACGCTTCTTGGTGGTGGTACCCGTGAAAGACCTTACAGCTAGAACAGCAGCTAAAGCATTCCAGACGTACTTTTGCAGACCCCATGGTTACCCAGAACAAGTCCTTGCAGATCAAGGTCCAGCTTTCGAATCACAGATCTTCCAAGAATTCTGCAACATGTATGGCTGTAAAAAGATCCGCACAACAGCATACCATCCCCAAACAAATGGCTTATGTGAGAAGATGAACCATATTGTGATTGACCTGTTGAAGACCTTACCAGAGTCAGAAAGAAATCAATGGCCAGAGAAATTGCCAGACTTGGTGGACTTGTACAATCATGTCCCGGTGAGTTCTACAAACTGCACTCCTGCTTACCTCATGCGTGCAAGGCCCGGTAAACTGCCAATTGATTTAGATATGGGAATTCTGAAGCCAGATGCGGAAGTTCAAGAATCCAATTGGGATACCCTACGTCAGCAGCAGTATCGCAAAGTACAAGAGTGCGTAGAGAAAAGTCTCCAACAAGCTAGGGGAAGACAAGAGAGAAACTTCAACCAGCATGCTCTAGCAACCCCATTGCAACCTGGTGACCAAGTTCTCAAGAGGAAACGACGCACAAACAAATTGGATAATCAGTGGGAAACCACCCCATATACAGTCTTACCATCCAGTATGGATAATCCCAAAGTGTGTCTCATCAGTAAGGATGAAGGAAGGACATCAGCTGTCGTGTCAAGAGATCAACTCAAACCGTGTCCTGAAACCCTGAAGACACCAGAAGTCACCTTACCCGTACAGGTACAACCTGTCAAGAAGGAAGAAGATGTATTCCATACAGTCTTAGGAGATTTCCCAGAAACATGGCCAAATTACTATGGAGCAGTAGTAGTCCCAATGATCGCCTTCCCTCAAGTGGTGGAACCACAATCAGAACCCATACCACAAGAAGTCTCAAGACAAGAAGAACTGGAAGTTGAAACCGTAGAGGAAGAACAGATTCCTGGTCCCAGTGAGCTTGCCAGTCCTACAGTCACCCCCCCATCCTCACAAGTACCAGAAACACCAAATAGGTACACTTCCACTCACACCATTATGCTAAGTACACCCAGTACACCAGCAGTACGCAGGTCACAGCGTAGTACTCAGGGTCAGATACCAGCAAGATTTAGAGACTAATGTGAAATTGCATATAAAATGTACATATGTTATAATGTTTATATGAAAAACCGTAACAGTTTAGTGTACAGAAAAGGTGAGAGAAGAGTGGTGTAAGGTGGCAGCACGGAGAGTTACAACTTGATCACATATTGGTGGCCCGAGGGCCGTGAGGCCTACTGCACTTATGACCAGAGTAGAGACACCTTTAAGAAGTGTTTGTTGTTTAAATGTTTATATAATTGCAACGTTAAGACCAAAAGCCCAGTACCTACAGAGACTATACTGTATGAACACTTATATATTTTTGAACATTTTGGACTCTTTTTGAACTTTAAGGTTTTTGTATTTTTTCCTTTTGAGACTCTGTATTTATATATACACTTGTTGTTCATAACTTGTTTGTTTGTTTCACAGTCCCGGAGTACTGTTCTTCACTAAGGGGGAATGTGGCACCCCAGGGTTACCACAGTAACAACACAAAGGGTTAACTCCCCACACACAACACCAAGACCTCCTGGCCAGAAGGGGGAGACCAAGCTGCTTCCCTGTATATTCTGGTGGGGGGAGGAAATGGTCAGTAGTTTCAGTTTGGAAGTTCAGTGCAGAGCACTGAGGAGAAAGGATCTCTGCAGGTTGGAAGCTGGCTTTAGCTCACCTCAGGATCCACTGACCAATTCCAGGCCTAGCTGAGGGTCTGAGGAAAGGAGACAGATTACACAAAGGAACATTCCTGGGAGACAGAGCATTGCTGAGCTCATCCCAGTGGAGCACACAGAACGGATGCTGGATCCAAGACTGCAGGTTACATACAGTACAGTTACCACCAGAGAAGTGAGGATTCCAGATCTTTCACCTGTACCACAGACACAAGCAACATAGGAGAGTTCAGGAACATACAAGGAAGGACTCGAGTTGCCTGTCAGGTCGGTACCTAGGAGCAGAGCAGAGCAGAGCCGGCTGCATAGTTCACACAGCAGCAGGGCCACAGACACACAGTGCAGACAAGGGAGCCAAAACGGCCCGGCTGGGTGGGAGAAGCCCTGAACCCCTCACAGACTCCGTGGACAGTACTCTGCTGAATACCATCATCAGTAAAGGACAAAGAAACTGCAAAACCGTGAGTCTGCCTGTTTATTGTGCTCGTGTCCTGCGCTCCCCCCATAGACTACTATCACACTGCCCCGGGGAAAAGGCTCTACCCGTGGGGAGCCGTCCCATCTCAAGCTGCTTTCCATCACCCCCGGAGGTTCTGCAGCAGCGGTGGTCATCTCTGATCACATTCCATGGGTGGCGTCACGAACATAACCCCCCTTTTTATTGTGGAACCAGGGAGCACAGACCGGGTCACGACACCGTGATCCCCTTTCCAGAAGCAACCCCTTGGCCCGGTTCTGGGTATCTCCTTAACCCCTGGCGACACACTCACCACCACATTTGATGCCTATGTAAGGGAGTGGTCAGAAGAAGATACTCATATTCAGTGTTCCATGACATTTGCACACCAACGTCGCTATCTGACAATGGACCAGAATTTGAACTGTGAGGACTGGATTTCCTCGAGGAGAGAGTCAGGTGACAACTGTGGCATTGGTACAAAGTATAAAAGGCTGGGCCGGCAGCAAGAAGACATAGTTGGTACGAATATTACATGGGGGGCAGTCAATTACCAAGCAGAGTCTGCAGTGGAATCATCTGGAAATATACTGAGCCAAGAACAACCGGAAGACCAAATACCATCGCCAGAGGAACCCAAAGACTGCATATCATTGCCAGAGGAATCCAAAGACTGATTATTGCCAGAGGAATGTGAAGACTAAATATCATTGCCAGAGGAACCCGAAGACTGAATATCATCACCAAAGGAACCCTAAAGCCAGCTTTACACCTTACAATTAGGTATGCGAGTTCGTATGCGATGTGACACGCCCAGGTCGCATATGCGATTGAATGAGATTGCACGTAGGTCGTTCATTTGCTGTCACACGTGCGTTAGTAGTCTATGTTAAATTGATCAATTTTGTGTGCGATCCTTTAGATCATGTGTTCTGTGACGTATGCATTGGGCACCTTTTTTTTTTTTTTATTTATTGACTTGACAAGCGTGTGGAATGTGTAGAGATGCGTTTTTACTATGTCATCTGCCATTCAGCTCTGCTACATGGCCGCTGACAGCAGACACAGACAGCCATGTAGCAGAGCTGAATGGTAGATGACAGCAGACACAGACAGAGCCGCACTGTCAGAATGAACTCGGGTGAACTTCACCCGACTTCAATGTCATGCTGCGGCTCTGTCTGTGTCGCGTCCTGATTAGCGGTCACCAGTGAAGGACTCACCGGTGACCGCTAAACTCCTGAGTAAGTGAATTGAGCAGCCCTCTCTCATATACTCACCGATCCCCGATCCCCGGCTCTGCACGGCATTCACACTGGTCCGGCGGCTTTTACTGTTTTGAAAAAGCCGGCCGCCCATTAAACAATCTCGTATTCCCTGCTTTCCCCACCCACCGGCGCCTATGATTGATTACAGTGAGACACGCCCCCACGCTGAGTGACAGGTGTCACACTGCACCCAATCACAGCAGCCGGTGGGCGTGTCTATACTGTGTAGTGAAATAAATAATTAAATAATTAAAAAAAACGGCGTGCGCTCCCCCCCAATTTTACAACCAGCCAGATAAAGCCATACGGCTGCAGGCTGGTATTCTCAGGATGGGGCGCCCCACGTTATGGGGAGCCCCCCAGCCTAACAATATCAGCCAACAGCCGCCCAGAATTGCCGCATACATTATATGCGACAGTTCTGGGACTGTACCCGGCTCTTCCCGATTTGCCCTGGTGCGTTGGCAAATCGGGGTAATAAGGAGTTAATGTTAGCCCATAGCTGCCAATAAGTCCTAGATTAATCATGTCAGGCATCTATGAGACACCCTCCATGATTAATCTGTAAATTACAGTAAATAAACACACACACGCCCGAAAAAATCCTTTATTAGAAATAAAAAACACAAACATATACCCTGGTTCACCACTTTAATCAGCCCCAAAAAGCCCTCCTTGTCCGGCGTAATCCAGGATGATGCAGCGTCGCTTCCAGCGCTGCTGCATGGAGGTGACCGGAGCTGCAGAAGACACCGCCGCTCCGGTCACTTCCACGCAGCTAATGAAGACAGCCGTGCGATCGGCTGAGCTGTCACTGAGGTTACCCGCTGTCACTGGATCCAGCGGTGGATGCAGCGGTGGCCGCGGGTAACCTCAGTGACAGCTCAGCTGATCGCGCTACTCACCGCCGCTCCTATCACCTCCACGCAGCAACTGAGGTGAGTAGCGCGATCAGCTGAGCTGTCACTGAGGTTACCCGCGGCCACCGCTGGATCCAGTGACAGCGGGTAACCTCAGTGACAGCAGCTGATTGCACGGCTGTCTTCATTAGCTGCGTGGAGGTGACCGGAGCGGCTGTGTCTTCTGCAGCTCCGGTCACCTCCATGCAGCAGCGCTGGAAGCGACGCTGGACCATCCTGGATGACGCCGGACAAGGAGGGCTTTTTGGGGCTGATTAAAGTGGTTAACCAGGGTATATGTTTGTGTTTTTTATTTCTAATAAAGGATTTTTTCGGGTGTGTGTGTTTATTTACTGTAACTTACAGATTAATCATGGAGGGTGTCTCATAGACGCCTGACATGATTAATCTAGGACTTATTGGCAGCTATGGGCTGCCAATAACTCCTTATTACCCCGATTTGCCAACGCACCAGGGCAAATCGGGAAGAGCCGGGTACAGTCCCAGAACTGTCGCATCTAATGTATGCAGCAATTCTGGGCGGCTGCTGGCTGATATTGTTAGGCTGGGGGGCTCCCCATAACGTGGAGCTCCCCATCCTGAGAATACCAGCCTTCAGCCGTATGGCTTTATCTGGCTGGTTTTAAAATTGGGGGGGACCGCACGCCGTTTTTTTTTAATTATTTAATTATTTATTTCACTACACAGTATAGACACGCCCACCGGCTGCTGTGATTGGGTGCAGTGTGACACCTGTCACTCAGCGTGGGGGCGTGTCTCACTGTAACCAATCATAGGCGCCGGTGGGCGGGGAAAGCAGGGAATACGAGATTGTTTAATGGGCGGCCGGCTTTTTCAAAACAGTAAAAGCCGCCGGACCAGTGTGAACGCCGTGCAGAGCCGGGCCGGAGATCGGGGATCGGTGAGTATATGAGAGAGGGGGTAAGAGGGATAGACTGACATGGACAGAGAGAGAGGGACAGAGATAGTGACGGACTGACAGAGATTAGTGAATGACAGACATCGTGAGGCGCTTCAGAACGCAGCTTTTCAGCTGTGCTCTGAAGCGGACCTTTTTTAAGCTGCGGTGCAGAGCGCACACCTGCGCACATAGCCTCAGACATCACAATCGTATGAGGGATGTCACACGTTACAATTGACTAGGTTCATACAACAAAACGTACAATGTATGAGGAATAAACGACGTGTATGCGATCACCGTATTTTCCTTCAATCTTGATTGCACGTAGGTTTCACACGCAAATACGTCACGAACGATGCCGGATGTGCGTCACTTACAACTTGACCCCGATGACGGATTGAAAGATCTATTGAAGCGTGTAAACCAGGCTTTAGACTGATTACCATCACCAAATGAACACAAAGACCAAATATCATTGCTAAAAGATCCCAAAGACCGAATATCGAATACCATCACCAGAAGAGGATCAGACTACACAACCAAACACCAAAGCCAAAACACAAAGTAACATATCAAGACAAGAGGACAAGACTACGTGGTCAAACACTGAAGATTGGATATCGAGAACCAGAGACTGAGAAATGACCATTTATTACAAAGCAGCATCCAAGTGAGGTGGGCCATTGCTGCCCACCTTGACATACTGAACTGAGAGACAAAATTGCTATTGCAACGCAAATGTGTTTATTGTACCACTACCGTAGATAGATTTATCTAAAGCTTAGATTTCCTTGTTTAATTGTATATTGTGACTATAAGTAGGGCAACACCGACGAAAGGACCGATATTGGGTTAACGTTAAGGGAATTTGTTCATAATAATCTCCAGTCATTCTATGCATCTGATCAGTCGAGTGTAACTGAAATGCGCTAATTGTGAATTGATTTGTTTGCATTGCCTTCTGCTCACCCATCCCTCTTCCATCTCCCTGTTCCCGCCCAATAAATACCTGGAGTCACCACTGAGTTGACTTTACTGTATACTGCATTTCTGGCACCTGTGTTACACCTAACTTAAAAGTTAGGGAAAAAAATAGTTTTTCACAGTTTAAACAGTTTAGGACTTGGGCATTTTTCCCCATTCTCAGAAGGTACATTTTTATTTATTTTTTTTATTGTATATTTGCTTTTAACAGTTCTATAATATTTTCTTGATTGGTTATTCAGATCATTTTGATTATTTTTAGCAATACTTAGGCTTTAATTTTTTCGTATGTTATATATTTTATATTGTAAAAGGTAAAGGAAAATAAGAATTGAGTGTCTATATATCATTTTAAAAAAAAATAAAAGAATTGACCAGTAAACATTTTAAATTGCATTCCCCTTTCTGTACAACTTATTTTTACGTTTTGGACTATTGGGCATATTTTTGTTCTTTGGGACAGGGCTAGAAAGAACAATTCAGATTGAAACCTTTGGATGGCATTTTAACATATTTATTCATTTTTTTATTGTTGATTTCCCCTATAACTAGTGCTGGTATGTTAGCCCCAGTGACAGGGGAATTTTATCCTTCTGGCTGAGCCATTTGTGTTTTCTAGGATCCAGCAGCTCTTGATCCCTCCCTACACCTAGTGATCACATTTGAGTCCAAAGGTGAAAACACTGTCAGTGCGCCTCTGTACACACAAGCGCTGGATCCCTAACCCCATAGCTGCATGATCTTGTGAAAGCTGCATAGTTGTTTTAGACCATCAATAGAGTGTGGATTGCTCAGATGTTTATAGTCTATGGACAGGCCAGAAGTAATAAATCTTCGTGGTTTTGTGCTTGATTTTTCTCCGTTTATTTAGGACAAGGAATGTGTTGCCAACATTAAAGTAAATTGTACGAGAAGAGTGGGAATACATGATCGTGGGAAAAATCATTCTTACCAACCCTCCTTCTGATAATTGCTAGGTAAAAAGCAAATAAAACTCCAGGAGTCAATTTCCAGACTATGATAAACTTGCAGCTATATTCACGAAACAATAGAAAAAAAAGTGGCCACCGCCAACGTCGCAGCCAACACATTTTGAGCATGCAGTTTTAGTTCCAGTACACTCAATCTACTTCTTATATCATGGATCTGCGCTCGTCGCAGTCAGTTAAGCTGCCAATGTTAAAGGTTCCTCCTTACTTATTTTATTTTTATTTTAGTGTCCCCTCAATTCTGCAGACTAAAACTTAAAATTGGCAATAAAAGATGTCCTACAGGATGAGATAGGACTGGACGGTAGCCCAAAATAGCTAATGGTTCTCTCTTATTAATATCTTTTAGTGAAATGATGCAAAGGGCTGACCTATGACATTGTGAATTGAACGCTATTTTAATCTTGAACATAGATATAAATGCAAAATGCAATCAATTATAACTTCTTTCATGTACATTTGCTATTTCTTGATGATGATGATGACATTTCATAAGTACTACATTCAATATATAATGCTGAACCTGTCATTCCATCCAAAGCCTGAATGGCAAGAGAACACGCCCCCAGCTACTCATTGGCTTCAGCATGGCAAGAGGACATGCCTCCAGCTACTGATTGGCTTCAGCATGGCAAGAGGACAAGCCCCCAGCTACTGATTGGCTTCAGCATGGCACGAGGACATGCCTCCAGATACTGATTGGCTTCAGCAGTGCAGGACAGACCAGTAACAGGTAATGCCTGTTTGCTAATGCAGAACTAAAACCAACAGAAAGAAAAGGGCCTATTTTTTTAAAAAAAAAAAAAGGTATCAGTCCCCTCAGAATACAACACATTAAATATATCAGTCCCTTCAGTATAAAGCACACAACATTTTTAGTGTACGATATAGACACACAGACCAGGTCTGCGGTTAGAAGCGTCATATGTATGAAGGCGAATGCGTGGCCCCGGAAGTAAATGAACTGCCATGGGAGCAGTTACAGCTGCGCTGGAGCCTCGGTAAGTATAGCTCGCTTGTTCCTATCCCCCTATCCCTTCTACAACTATTTTTAATTGCTGGATTCTGATCCCCATAGACTTATATGGGGACCGGCGTCCAGTCAGATAACCTGGATCAATCCCGTGCCAGAACTGCCGGTCCCGGTTATCTGCTAGTCCGCCCATCACTATTTCAGAGTGAGAAACACTTTTTTTGGAGTCTATCTCCAATCTGACTAATAGATAAAGGTTATGGAGGGGAAGTTGGAGTTGTCTAATTTATTTAATAAAATGCTTTCTAAACCATTAGTATATAGTTTAACTAGTGGTATTGTCAGTACCTACAGCCAGTGAAGCAGTGTAGAGTTTTTGAAGTTTTATTTAGTTGCGAGAAAGTAAATGACCATTACTCTAATTGACTTGGCTCCCTGCCCAGGACAAGTGGTGATATGTTCTGCTAGTTTGAAAAATGTGTCTATAGATGGTGAATATCTGTCATGCCAATGGGAGAATAGTTTAGTCTGTAAACACTTTAGAAGCAAGTTGTTATATACAGTTGAAACACAAAAGACACACATGCATGTTTTTCTCAATGACATTTGACATGAAATGAGAATAAAGCTTTCCTGTTTTAGGTCAATTAGGAACCAAATTTATTTATATTTGCCAGGCATTTTTATTACTTTCTGCAAAGTCAAAAGTTTACATACACTAAGAGTACTATGCCTTTAAACAATATGGGACAGCCCATATGATGATGTCACATCTTTGGAACCATCTGACAGGTTTATTGGCAACATCTGAGTTAATTAGAGACACACCTGTGGATGTATTTTAGTGCACATGTGACGCCTTGGACTAGCCAGGTAGTCACAGACATAACACCACACACACCCCCTCCCCTGGATAGTCACACCAGTCAAATAAAAATCCTTGTTGCCTCCCTCCAGGGTCTGATGTCCACACCAGGTGGGGAGGAGCCAGGCAGTTGGCCCCACCCATCGAGGAGTTCACAGGTCTGGAGGCGGGAAAAGTGACAGATTTGTGTTGTCAGTGAAAGTGAGAGGTCAGAAAAACTGTCGGTGTCTGGGTAGGGGCCCAGACACAAACAGCAAGGATGGCAGATGGTGGTGGCCATCTGCAGGAGTTAGTGGATCTCTGCGGAACCGTAGGACTGGGGTCGGACGGTGGCCCGCCGGTACCGAACCGGGGAGTGGAGTGAAGCTAAGCACACAGGCAGGGCCATCGGACCCCGACTAGGCTTGGAGCCACCGACAACGGTCAAATCCGAGTGTGACCGGAACCCCAGGGGTTTCCTAACAACAAAGACCCGACAGAAGGCAACAGTCCACACCGTGAGGATATACAGCCACCGCCATAGGCTACAGATTCAAGGGCCAGCGCCTGCAGGCAAAACGGGCTCCTTTGATACCTATACGCCGGGGAGCGGACTACCGGTGGGCAACCACAGGAGTCAGAACATTCTAACAAGGTGCAGGGAAAGACAGCCACCATCAGCCGTCCGGGGAGAGCACAAACACTGCAGCTGGCTGCGGGACCCGTCCATCCAGCCGTTTGGTTTACCAGAGACTCTGTCATTGACTGCCTGAGTGAGTACACCAGTGCCATCCGGCACCGTGCCGCGCCGCCCCTGCAACCCTGCATCCCATCCATCCAGCCTCCCCGTTACACCACCGGGCCCCGGGATCACCAACCCCTACCCACAGAGGGGACAACATCCTAGCTGCTCCCTACTATCGCTCCCGGGATCCCCTTCACCATAATCACCACGACCCGTGGGTGGCGTCACAAACTATCTCCCTAAACAAACCACCCCCTTTTCACTCGTGGATGAGGAGCGATGCTCGAGTCCCCAGGTCCGGCCCACTTCTCGAGCCACCGATCAGCAGCAGAAGCCCCGGAACCGAGCGTGGCGAGTGCGTCCCCTCCGCCCGTGACAACGTGGCGTCTGCGAACAGGATAGAACCAATCTACCTACCGGTAGAAGTGCGCCTTGCAGTCCCCGCCGGCGGCGTCCGGCCGAAAAATTTGAAGTGCCGCCATCTTTGGCGCGAAGATTTCCCGCTCGAGCGTCTTCCCCGAGCAGGGAAGGCATGAAAGTGAAGCCCCGCCCCCAAAGAGGAAGTGCTAGAAAGAACCAAGGGGGAAGCGGGCGAGGATGGCGGCATGTAACTAGCGCTGCAGCGTGCAGGGACACCAGGACTCTGCCGAAACACGTTCCTGGATCCAGCAGCAAGATGTGCCAGGAGCTCCAGGCCCAAGTCCACTTCATGCTGGCGAAGTGGACGTCGGAGATGAAGGGCCTGGCCGCCACCGTTTGGGCATCCGGAGTGGAGGTGGTCTCAGAGGAGTGGGTAAGCGACCCACGCCCCTATGTCTCCGAGGGAACAGCCACTGCGGCTGAGGGGCCCGGCCTGCTGCCATCCACCACGCCACCTCCCTCACTGCCCATGCCCGCGGCCACTGCCCCGAGCGACCCGTTACCCTTGTCACCGGTAGCGGAGCCCGCAGCGTCTGAGGGAGAGGGCCCAGATCTGCGACCCCCGGGCCTTACCTTTGTCACCACCCTGGCACCCGTTCCAGCTTCCATCCCGGCTGCGACGGAGATGACGACGGCCCCAGCAGTCCGCCCGGCCACAGCGGAGGCGATCCTTGACCAGAGGCCAGCACCACAAGTCCCATCCACCGCTCCCAGACCCCGGGCCTCGGCTGAGGCACGGCGGGGATGTAGCTGCCAGGAGGCAGAGCAGGCCACGTCACAGCGGGGTTCCTCATTACCGAAGGTACCGGTCGTAGCCGGCACGGATGGACTCTGTCTGGGCCCATCCCTCACACCACCTGAACCGGAGCAAGCAGAAGGTGCTCCACACCGGGAGCGGCAGCAATGGCAGCTGTGCCGCGGGATTGCTGTTTAAAGATGAGGAAAAGAGAAGTGGTTGTCCCCGTTGGGACCCTCAGTACTTTGTTCATGTTTTCAAGTTTCTGAATGAATGAACATTAATCATCCGAGTTTGTCACCTGATTATCAACAAGTTGATTATACCGGCCGTTTCCAACAAGTTGTCCCCGTAGGGACTCTATGTGTTTACACCGCCCACATGAGGAACTACTCATGAACATGGCCGAGAACTTGCAGGCCTACCACGAACTTGTGGTTTTGTAAATAGTTTATGGGCCGTTTTCCGTGCCGCCTCCGGAGAGGCAGATTGGAGGAAGGGCCCGCAGCGGAGTAGGCTGGGGCCCGGCCACCACCAGGACCGGTGGCCATCCTCCGGGGGTCAGGGGTCCCCCTGGACGTGGAGTCCCCTGAAGTAACAGCCGGGTGCTAGATACCGTACCCGTTCCCGCTTGGGTGACCTGGAACCGAGTTTCTGCTTCCGGGGGAAGAGAGGTGCTGCCCGTTTCTTAGGGGCATTATCAAGGTGTAGGTTGCTTGGGTGGGGAAGCGGATGAACATGAACCAGTCCGTTATTATTAAAAATGTTTATTAATGTTTGCAACGTTAAAGTGCCATGCCTCCCGTAAGGGAAGAACTACAAATATGCTTGTGTTAAATGTTTTATATGTTAATTTATCTTTTACAGAAAAATAAAACCGGTGATGGACGGGCAGCCCGCGGATGGTCTGCATTTCACCAAGGGGGACACACACATTAAACACACTGCTTCTTTGTGTAGCATCATGAGAAAGTGAAAAGAAATCAGCCAAGATTTCAGGAAGAGAATTGTGGACTTGCACAAGTCTGGTTCAGAAAAACAAAATTTGTAACAATACCCATAAAATCAATTTTATTAATCATATTTTTTTTAAAAAAAGTCACAAAATGACATTCAAACAGACAGAAACACAATGTGTGCGTGTAGTGTGAAAATACACACTTGGTAGAGAGGTATAAGGAGGAAGATAGAGGGGCCTGAGGTGAATATAATGACAGGATAATTCAAATTGGATACAAGGGGTGCTGTCTTTCCCTCCTCTCAGTCCTACCTAACAATGGGGCTTTAAGCACACTAATTGTGTGGTACCCCCATTATATTTATATCCACTGTTTATAGTATTACTATACAAAATCAAAAGAATATAGGAACGGGTCTCCGATATATATAGAAGGTTCCCAACATATAAGAATAACCCACTATGGTCAGTATTGGGGTTAATCGATAATAACATACAGCTTTTGATAAAACAAGTCAATCTCTGACATTATTAGATTATACACTGTAACAAATATAGATGACCCAACATCATTAGCATTCAATTGATCAATAATAGAATATGAAATTGCCACTAGTATGTAAAGGACACCCTACTATTTGTTGGTAGTCCTCCAGGGCTACAGTGGATTCAATGGTTAGATATCCCAAGTCTCCCAATCTTCATAGATAAATAAATCATGCCTGGTATAGTAATCCTTAACCCTACGCGTTAGCAGCAGCACTGAGAGCGATATGGTATCTACCCGCTGCACCCAGGTGAATGGACCATTTGGGACACTGTGACCAGACATATGGGATCCCTTGGGTGGCAATTTGGGCAACTGGGAAGCTATTCAGCTCCCAGCTGCCATGATCTGATCCCCTGATGAACCCCAAGTGATGAGTGGGGGGAAACGCATAGGGTTAAGGATTACTATACCAGGCATGATTTATTTATTTATGAAGATTGGGAGATTTGGGATATCTAACCATTGAATCCACTGTAGCCCTGGAGGACTACCAACAAATAGTAGGGTGTCCTTTACATACTAGTGGCAATTTCATATTCTATTATTGATCAATTGAATGCTAATGATGTTGGGTCATCTATATTTTGTTACAGTGTATAATCTAATAATGTCAGAGATTGACTTGTTTTTTGATATATATCTACATAATAGACTTTTGGTCAATTGATTATTGAAATAGGGGTTGATATCGATTTATCCCTGTGGGATTACCGTAATACAGATCTAGCTTGCACAATATTTTATCAAAAGCTGTATGGTATTATCGATTAACCCCAATACTGACCATAGTGGGTATTTCTTATATGTTGGGAACCTTCTATATATATCGGAGACCCGTTCCTATATTCTTTTGATTTTGTATAGTAATACTATAAAGAGTGGATATAAATATATATTGGTATTTTCCCAGCTCTATCTTTAATGTACGTGTGTCTGGCATTAATGTGCTGAATCTATTGCACCTTGCACTTTTTGGAAATTGGTGGTGGAACAATTTGAGGTACATAGGAACAGAGAGAGTGAGCCGGCGTGGAATGGGGGCACCACACAATTAGTGTGCTTAAAGCCCCATTGTTAGGTAGGACTGAGAGGAGGGAAAGACAGCACCCCTTGTATCCAATTTGAATTATCCTGTCATTATATTCACCTCAGGCCCCTCTATCTTCCTCCTTATACCTCTCTACCAAGTGTGTATTTTCACATTACACGCACATTGTGTGTCTGTCTGTTTGAATGTCATTTTGTGACTTATTTTAAAAAAATTATGATTAATGGAATTGATTTTATGGGTATTGTTACAAATTTTGTTTTTTCTCTATAAGTACCCTTGATATGGTCTTGGTCTATTTTACAAGTCTGGTTCATCCTTGGGTGCAATTTCCACATACCTAAAGGTGCCTAGTTTATCTGTACAAACAATAATACGCAAGTACAAACAAGATGGCAATGTCCAGCCATCATACTGCTCAGAAAGGAGACAGATTCTGTGTACCAGAGATGAACATGCTTTGGTCAGACATGTGCATATCAACCAAGAACAAAAGCAAAAGACCTTGTGGAGATGCTGGCGGAAGCTGGTAAGATTGTGTCATTATTCACAGTGTAATGAGTACTGTATCAACATGGGCTTAAAGGCCACTCTGCCAGGAACAAGCCATTACTCCAGAAGAAATATTAAAAAGCCAGATTAATGTTTGTAAATGCACAAAGGAACATAACTTTAATTTTTGGAGACATGTCCTGTGGTCTGATGAACTAAAATTGAACTGTTGGGCCATAATGACCATCGTTATGTTTGGAGGGGAAAGGGAGGAGCTTTGAAGCTTAAGAACACCATCCCAACTGTGAAACATGGGGTTGTAGCATCATGTTGTGGGGTTGTTTTTCTGCAGGAGGGACTGGTGCATTTCACAAAATAGATGGCATCATGAGGAAAGGAGATTATGTGGCAAAACTGAAGCATCATCTCAGCACATCAGCCAGGAATTTGAAGCTTGGGCAGAATTGGGACTTCCAAATGGACAATGACTCGAAGCATACTGCCAAATTGGTTGCAAAGTGGCTTAAGGATAACAAAGTTAATCTTTTGGAGTGGCCATCACAAAGTCCTGATCTCAATCCTATTGAAAATTTATGGGCAAAGCTGAAAAGGCTGGTGCAAGCAAGGCGACCTACAAACATGGCTCAGTTACACCAATTCTGTCAGGAGGAATGGGCCCAAATTCCTAACTATTGTGAGAAGCTTGAGGAAGGAGATCCAAAACGTTTGAACCAAGTCATACAGTGTACGGGCAATGGTACCAAATACTAATGAAATGTATGTAAACTTTTGGCCTTGCAGAAAGTAATAAAAATACCTTAAAACATTCTCTCTTTCTCATTATTCTGGAATTTGGCAAATATAAATAATGTTGGTTCCTAATTGACCTAAAACGAGAAAGGTTTATTCTAATTTCATGTCAGTAAGAAAAACATGCAGATGTGTCTTTTTACATAGTGTATGTAAAAGTCTGGTTTCAAATGTACCTGTCCCTAATAGAAAATTCAGAAAATGGATTCCAAAGGTGCAGTAGCATCAACACCATTGCTGTTGGATATGGAGGACTTATCTAGACTGCTTATGGTGAAACTTTCTGTAAACCAACAGATGCTTGTCCAACCTATGCATTACCACTCAGCCCACATGTATGCATTGCCTCAAACTCCTGTGATTACACCTCTGGCTTCTCAACATCTGCCACAACCAAAAGCTTGGACATTCTGCTTTGGGAACATCTCCAAATTTGCCTACTCCTGACAATTTTCATGGAGAACCTAAAGCCCACCATCATTTTTTGAACCAATGCACCAAACACTTCCATGGTCACAGCTCCATGCTCTGGTCACTGATTGTTCGTCTGACCAGATCGTCCAGTGAGAATCCACTTGTTCTCAAAATTATTTCAAATCTTTAATTTAACCACTTTCTCTGAAACCCTGCTCTGTTTCTATTGCTTCCCATTTGGCTGCAACTATAGCTAAAGCAAAGAAGAGTATTGATAAAAATCATCAACCTGTTCCCAACATCTTAAGCCAACCTTAAAGACTCTTTGCAAGAAGCTGACTTCTAACTTACGTTAAGAGTCTCTAATGTTTTGCCTCTATATCCTCTGGTCACCAACAAAATGTCACAGGGGTGGTACTGGCATACCAGAGGTTCCTGAGCTAGCCCTAAGACTGGGGCCCCTATTCTCACCCTCACCTTGGGGGTACCCTTGATGGTAGAGAGGCCCTGGTCCCCAACCTGGCCCTGTCTCCTGTCCGGCCCTGATGTTACTCCCCCCAACCCTGGGAGCAGGTCAGAAACCCACAAACACAACCCCACAGAAAAGACATGGACAAGTGACAACGAAACTTCATACACATTGCACTCACATACAAAGGGGAGACAATATAAGTGCTTGGGAAAAAAAGGAAAGGGCTCAGAAAAACTTACAACAAGGGAGCGTTCACACCACACAACAAAGCTACTGCTGTTCACCATAAACAGAGCTCCACAGAGACCAGGATAGCTGATTCTTTCTTCGGCATTTCCTACTAAACTCCCCAACCTTAAATAGGGAGAGACCAGCTGGAGTTGGTAATTAGCAGCCTGATCACTGAAGAGTAAAACACTGCTCCAAAAAGGATTAACTTCTGAATGGCCAGAAGCAGTGAAACAACTCAGCCGATGCCCAGCTGAGCTGAGCTGAGCACTAACAGAGACAGAGACCAGGCTGCAATGTGAACAGAGTCCAATGCCGTAGTAGCAATCCGCGTGTGCGGGACCAGACAGCACATGACAAAATTTGGCCAACAATCAAGGCAATTCCTGCTTCTGCCTCTGATCCGGACACAGAGTTTGAGAACAATGAAATTCTGGATCATAGATTTGTGGGAGTCTCTTCGACTTGATAGATTGTATTGGATTCAGTACCGAGAAAGGATGCTGGGTGCGAAAAAAGGACATTAATATTGTGATCATACTCAAGATATTTTATACCTAGCACCTTCTGTCTTTTGATACATATTCTTTTTGGGGGACCCTAGAAGGGGTTTGCATTTATGTTGCTGTTCTGGATTTGGCACCAGTCACTACTCCACCTTACTTTATTGTGGTCTACACTAGAGATGAGCGAACCGGTCGCGGTTCGGCTCGAGGTTGGTTCGCCGAACGGACCTCCCGTTCGAGTTCGGTTCGTCGAACGTTCGACGAACCGAACTCGAACTGCATAGGAAACAATGGCAGGCAATCACAAACACAGAAAAACACCTAGAAAACACCCTCAAAGGTGTCCAAAAGGTCACAAACAACTCACAACACATGGGAAAGTGACAAGGACATATACTCATGCGAAAACAAAAGAGCTGGACAAGGAAAAAGAGGAGGACACACAGATATATGAGTATATGCAAGGAAATATCGATTCCATTAATGTGCAACTTGAGCCCTGCTCATTCTTGGCTTCCAATCTTGATAAATTGCCTGAGCTCGCCACGTACGTCTTGGGGATCTTGTCGTGTCCTGCAGCCAGCGTTCTCTCGGAACCTGTCTTCAGTGCTGCTGTGGGTCTGCTGGCAGATAAGCACACGTGTCTGTCCACTGACAATGTGGACATGGCTCTCAGAGGACTTTTCTTCCCCTGGGTCAGCCAGGGGACGGGAAAGGCACGCGTATTTTTGAGAGTGCTTCATGCAAAGCATCTTTTTCTTTTTCAAAAGGGAGCTCAACCGATGCCAGTCAAGTGGGGTGTGTGTGGCCCAGTGAGTGGCAACCAGGGAGACTGTGGTTGGAGTCCCCTCGCTGTGTCTCTAAAAGAACCAAGATGAACAAGTCATGGCTCTCAGAGGACTTTTCTTCCCCTGGGTCAGCCAGGGGACGGGAAAGGCACGCGTATTTTTGAGAGTGCTTCATGCAAAGCATCTTTTTCTTTTTCAAAAGGGGGCTCAACCGATGCCAGTCAAGTGGGGTGTGTGTGGCCCAGTTAGTGGAAACGAGGGAGACTGTGGTTGGAGTCCCCTCGCTGTGTCTCTAAAAGAACCAAGATGAACAAGTCATGGCTCTCAGAGGACTTTTCTTCCCCTGGGTCAGCCAGGGGACGGGAAAGGCACGCGTATTTTTGAGAGTGCTTCATGCAAAGCATCTTTTTCTTTTTCAAAAGGGAGCTCAACCGATGCCAGTCAAGTGGGGTGTGTGTGGCCCAGTGAGTGGAAACGAGGGAGACTTTGGTTGGAGTCCCCTCGCTGTGTCTCTAAAAGAACCAAGATGAACAAGTCATGGCTCTCAGAGGACTTTTCTTCCCCTGGGTCAGCCAGGGGACGGGAAAGGCACGCGTATTTTTGAGAGTGCTTCATGCAAAGCATCTTTTTCTTTTTCAAAAGGGAGCTCAACCGATGCCAGTCAAGTGGGGTGTGTGTGGCCCAGTGAGTGGCAACCAGGGAGACTGTGGTTGGAGTCCCCTCGCTGTGTCTCTAAAAGAACCAAGATGAACAAGTCATGGCTCTCAGAGGACTTTTCTTCCCCTGGGTCAGCCAGGGGACGGGAAAGGCACGCGTATTTTTGAGAGTGCTTCATGCAAAGCATCTTTTTCTTTTTCAAAAGGGAGCTCAACCGATGCCAGTCAAGTGGGGTGTGTGTGGCCCAGTGAGTGGCAACCAGGGAGACTGTGGTTGGAGTCCCCTCGCTGTGTCTCTAAAAGAACCAAGATGAACAAGTCATGGCTCTCAGAGGACTTTTCTTCCCCTGGGTCAGCCAGGGGACGGGAAAGGCACGCGTATTTTTGAGAGTGCTTCATGCAAAGCATCTTTTTCTTTTTCAAAAGGGGGCTCAACCGATGCCAGTGAAGTGGGGTGTGTGTGGCCCAGTGAGTGGAAACGAGGGAGACTGTGGTTGGAGTCCCCTCGCTGTGTCTCTAAAAGAACCAAGATGAACAAGTCATGGCTCTCAGAGGACTTTTCTTCCCCTGGGTCAGCCAGGGGACGGGAAAGGCACGCGTATTTTTGAGAGTGCTTCATGCAAAGCATCTTTTTCTTTTTCAAAAGGGAGCTCAACCGATGCCAGTCAAGTGGGGTGTGTGTGGCCCAGTGAGTGGCAACGAGGGAGACTGTGGTTGGAGTCCCCTCGCTGTGTCTCTAAAAGAACCAAGATGAACAAGTCATGGCTCTCAGAGGACTTTTCTTCCCCTGGGTCAGCCAGGGGACGGGAAAGGCACGCGTATTTTTGAGAGTGCTTCATGCAAAGCATCTTTTTCTTTTTCAAAAGGGAGCTCAACCGATGCCAGTCAAGTGGGGTGTGTGTGGCCCAGTGAGTGGAAACGAGGGAGACTGTGGTTGGAGTCCCCTCGCTGTGTCTCTAAAAGAACCAAGATGAACAAGTCATGGCTCTCAGAGGACTTTTCTTCCCCTGGGTCAGACAGGGGACGGGAAAGGCACGCGTATTTTTGAGAGTGCTTCATGCAAAGCATCTTTTTCTTTTTCAAAAGGGAGCTCAACCGATGCCAGTCAAGTGGGGTGTGTGTGGCCCAGTGAGTGGAAACGAGGGAGACTGTGGTTGGAGTCCCCTCGCTGTGTCTCTAAAAGAACCAAGATGAACAAGTCATGGCTCTCAGAGGACTTTTCTTCCCCTGGGTCAGCCAGGGGACGGGAAAGGCACGCGTATTTTTGAGAGTGCTTCATGCAAAGCATCTTTTTCTTTTTCAAAAGGGAGCTCAACCGATGCCAGTCAAGTGGGGTGTGTGTGGCCCAGTGAGTGGCAACGAGGGAGACTGTGGTTGGAGTCCCCTCGCTGTGTCTCTAAAAGAACCAAGATGAACAAGTCATGGCTCTCAGAGGACTTTTCTTCCCCTGGGTCAGCCAGGGGACGGGAAAGGCACGCGTATTTTTGAGAGTGCTTCATGCAAAGCATCTTTTTCTTTTTCAAAAGGGAGCTCAACCGATGCCAGTCAAGTGGGGTGTGTGTGGCCCAGTGAGTGGCAACCAGGGAGACTGTGGTTGGAGTCCCCTCGCTGTGTCTCTAAAAGAACCAAGATGAACAAGTCATGGCTCTCAGAGGACTTTTCTTCCCCTGGGTCAGCCAGGGGACGGGAAAGGCACGCGTATTTTTGAGAGTGCTTCATGCAAAGCATCTTTTTCTTTTTCAAAAGGGGGCTCAACCGATGCCAGTCAAGTGGGGTGTGTGTGGCCCAGTTAGTGGAAACGAGGGAGACTGTGGTTGGAGTCCCCTCGCTGTGTCTCTAAAAGAACCAAGATGAACAAGTCATGGCTCTCAGAGGACTTTTCTTCCCCTGGGTCAGCCAGGGGACGGGAAAGGCACGCGTATTTTTGAGAGTGCTTCATGCAAAGCATCTTTTTCTTTTTCAAAAGGGAGCTCAACCGATGCCAGTCAAGTGGGGTGTGTGTGGCCCAGTGAGTGGAAACGAGGGAGACTGTGGTTGGAGTCCCCTCGCTGTGTCTCTAAAAGAACCAAGATGAACAAGTCATGGCTCTCAGAGGACTTTTCTTCCCCTGGGTCAGCCAGGGGACGGGAAAGGCACGCGTATTTTTGAGAGTGCTTCATGCAAAGCATCTTTTTCTTTTTCAAAAGGGAGCTCAACCGATGCCAGTCAAGTGGGGTGTGTGTGGCCCAGTGAGTGGCAACGAGGGAGACTGTGGTTGGAGTCCCCTCGCTGTGTCTCTAAAAGAACCAAGATGAACAAGTCATGGCTCTCAGAGGACTTTTCTTCCCCTGGGTCAGCCAGGGGACGGGAAAGGCACGCGTATTTTTGAGAGTGCTTCATGCCAAGCATCTTTTTCTTTTTCAAAAGGGGGTGGGCAAACGATGCCAGTCAAGTGGGGTGTGTGTGGCCCAGTTAGTGGAAACGAGGGAGACTGTGGTTGGAGTCCCCTCGCTGTGTCTCTAAAAGAACCAAGATGAACAAGTCATGGCTCTCAGAGGACTTTTCTTCCCCTGGGTCAGACAGGGGACGGGAAAGGCACGCGTATTTTTGAGAGTGCTTCATGCAAAGCATCTTTTTCTTTTTCAAAAGGGAGCTCAACCGATGCCAGTCAAGTGGGGTGTGTGTGGCCCAGTGAGTGGAAACGAGGGAGACTGTGGTTGGAGTCCCCTCGCTGTGTCTCTAAAAGAACCAAGATGAACAAGTCATGGCTCTCAGAGGACTTTTCTTCCCCTGGGTCAGCCAGGGGACGGGAAAGGCACGCGTATTTTTGAGAGTGCTTCATGCAAAGCATCTTTTTCTTTTTCAAAAGGGAGCTCAACCGATGCCAGTCAAGTGGGGTGTGTGTGGCCCAGTGAGTGGCAACCAGGGAGACTGTGGTTGGAGTCCCCTCGCTGTGTCTCTAAAAGAACCAAGATGAACAAGTCATGGCTCTCAGAGGACTTTTCTTCCCCTGGGTCAGCCAGGGGACGGGAAAGGCACGCGTATTTTTGAGAGTGCTTCATGCAAAGCATCTTTTTCTTTTTCAAAAGGGGGCTCAACCGATGCCAGTCAAGTGGGGTGTGTGTGGCCCAGTGAGTGGCAACCAGGGAGACTGTGGTTGGAGTCCCCTCGCTGTGTCTCTAAAAGAACCAAGATGAACAAGTCATGGCTCTCAGAGGACTTTTCTTCCCCTGGGTCAGCCAGGGGACGGGAAAGGCACGCGTATTTTTGAGAGTGCTTCATGCAAAGCATCTTTTTCTTTTTCAAAAGGGGGCTCAACCGATGCCAGTGAAGTGGGGTGTGTGTGGCCCAGTGAGTGGAAACGAGGGAGACTGTGGTTGGAGTCCCCTCGCTGTGTCTCTAAAAGAACCAAGATGAACAAGTCATGGCTCTCAGAGGACTTTTCTTCCCCTGGGTCAGCCAGGGGACGGGAAAGGCACGCGTATTTTTGAGAGTGCTTCATGCAAAGCATCTTTTTCTTTTTCAAAAGGGGGCTCAACCGATGCCAGTCAAGTGGGGTGTGTGTGGCCCAGTTAGTGGAAACGAGGGAGACTGTGGTTGGAGTCCCCTCGCTGTGTCTCTAAAAGAACCAAGATGAACAAGTCATGGCTCTCAGAGGACTTTTCTTCCCCTGGGTCAGCCAGGGGACGGGAAAGGCACGCGTATTTTTGAGAGTGCTTCATGCAAAGCATCTTTTTCTTTTTCAAAAGGGAGCTCAACCGATGCCAGTCAAGTGGGGTGTGTGTGGCCCAGTGAGTGGAAACGAGGGAGACTGTGGTTGGAGTCCCCTCGCTGTGTCTCTAAAAGAACCAAGATGAACAAGTCATGGCTCTCAGAGGACTTTTCTTCCCCTGGGTCAGCCAGGGGACGGGAAAGGCACGCGTATTTTTGAGAGTGCTTCATGCAAAGCATCTTTTTCTTTTTCAAAAGGGAGCTCAACCGATGCCAGTCAAGTGGGGTGTGTGTGGCCCAGTGAGTGGCAACCAGGGAGACTGTGGTTGGAGTCCCCTCGCTGTGTTTCTAAAAGACCCAAAATGAACAAATCATGGCTCTCAGAGGACTTTTCTTCCCCTGGGTCAGCCAGGGGACGGGAAAGGCACGCGTATTTTTGAGAGTGCTTCATGCAAAGCATCTTTTTCTTTTTCAAAAGGGGGCTCAACCGATGCCAGTCAAGTGGGGTGTGTGTGGCCCAGTTAGTGGAAACGAGGGAGACTGTGGTTGGAGTCCCCTCGCTGTGTCTCTAAAAGAACCAAGATGAACAAGTCATGGCTCTCAGAGGACTTTTCTTCCCCTGGGTCAGCCAGGGGACGGGAAAGGCACGCGTATTTTTGAGAGTGCTTCATGCAAAGCATCTTTTTCTTTTTCAAAAGGGAGCTCAACCGATGCCAGTCAAGTGGGGTGTGTGTGGCCCAGTGAGTGGAAACGAGGGAGACTGTGGTTGGAGTCCCCTCGCTGTGTCTCTAAAAGAACCAAGATGAACAAGTCATGGCTCTCAGAGGACTTTTCTTCCCCTGGGTCAGCCAGGGGACGGGAAAGGCACGCGTATTTTTGAGAGTGCTTCATGCAAAGCATCTTTTTCTTTTTCAAAAGGGGGCTCAACCGATGCCAGTCAAGTGGGGTGTGTGTGGCCCAGTTAGTGGAAACGAGGGAGACTGTGGTTGGAGTCCCCTCGCTGTGTCTCTAAAAGAACCAAGATGAACAAGTCATGGCTCTCAGAGGACTTTTCTTCCCCTGGGTCAGCCAGGGGACGGGAAAGGCACGCGTATTTTTGAGAGTGCTTCATGCAAAGCATCTTTTTCTTTTTCAAAAGGGAGCTCAACCGATGCCAGTCAAGTGGGGTGTGTGTGGCCCAGTGAGTGGAAACGAGGGAGACTGTGGTTGGAGTCCCCTCGCTGTGTTATACATGCTTTTAGAAGGGCATGACATGGCTTGGAGGTTGACTTTCATAAAATGCAAACTGTTGGCTACCAAAATGCTGCCTTTCCAACAACTGTGGTTATAGGCAATGAGGAACATACTGATGAAGATGAGACGCAGATACCCGATTGGGATGACAACTTAAATATTCGGTCAGGGCAAGAAGAGGCTCGGTCTGAGGGGGAGGGGAGTGCAAACACAACAATTGATGATGAAGTTCTAGATCCCACCTACTGTCAACCCCCAGTCAGGCACTCGAGGAGGTCAACAGAGGCGGTGGAGGAGGATGCAACCGACGACGAAATTACCTTGCGCCTTCCTGGACAGAGTCGGAGCACTGGTAGCACGTCTACAACTGCATCCTCAGCCACCACTCTGCCTATGAGCATTATTCGGGGTGCATCAACAGGTCGCATGGCCTCTAAGCCTTGCCTAGCCTGTTCCTTTTTTGACATAGAAAAAGATCGCCCAAATCATGTGATATGTAAAATTTGTCATGATTCTCTTAGTAGAGGTCAAAACCTCAGCAGTTTGACAACTTCTTCCATGAATCGTCACATGAATAAATATCATAGGTCCCGGTGGGAAGCTCACTGTGCTGCAATGCGGCCTAGCGGAGCGAACCATCTACCGCCCGCCCCTTCCAGTGCATCCGCGCGCTCTTCATCTTCTAGGACTGTGGGGACAGCTGTCACACCTGTTTTTCCACGCAAAACTTCCACCACTGTAACCGCAACAGGCAGTTTGCTTGGTAGGTCGTCAGTTGGTTTGGAAGGGGAAACAAGTGAGTGTGTACAGCTCTCTCAGACATCGATAGCACCTACGTTGGATGAAGGCAACATCATGTCTCCGCCTGCACTTTCCTCACAAACCTGCATTTTTCCAGGGACACCCTACTCAACACCGTCTACACACAGCAGCCAGATCTCTGTCCCTCAGATGTGGTCAAATAAAAGGCCACTTCCTCCGACCCATGACAAAGCTAAGAGGTTGACTCTATCCCTCTGTAAGCTGTTGGCTACCGAAATGCTGCCTTTCCGCCTAGTGGACACACAGGATTTTAGAGACCTTATGTCTGTCGCTGTGCCCCAGTACCAGATGCCTAGTCGCCACTACTTCTCTAAGAAAGGTGTGCCCGCGCTACACCAGCATGTCGCACACAACATCACCGCTTCCTTGAGAAACTCTGTGTGTGAACGGGTGCATTTCACCACCGATACTTGGACCAGTAAGCATGGACAGGGACGTTACATGTCGCTGACTGGGCACTGGGTAACTATGTTGATAGATGGTGAAGGGTCTGCTGCACAAGTCTTGCCGTCCCCACGACTTGTGTGTCAATCCTCTGTCTGTCCAAGTTCCGCCACTGCTTCTGCATCCTCCACCTCATCTGGGTCCTCCACCTCCGCCCCAAGCCTGCCTGGTCAGGCCACCAGCGTTCTCACTGCGCAGAAGGAATCACGCACCCCTCATTACTATGCTGGCAGCAGAGCGCAACGGCATCAGGCGGTCTTTAGCTTGACATGTCTTGGGAATAAGAGTCACACAGCTGAGGAGTTGTGGTCAGCTCTGCGGTCCGAGTTTAATAAATGGTTGTCTCCACTCAACCTGCAGCCTGGTAAGGCCGTGTGCGACAATGCTGCAAACCTGGGTGCGGCCCTTCGCCTGGGCAAGGTGACACACGTGCCTTGTATGGCTCACGTGTTGAACCTTGTTGTCCAGCAATTTTTAACACACTATCCCGGCCTAGATGGCCTTCTGACCAGGGCACGTAAACTGTCTGCAGTGATCACTTCCGCCGTTCAACCGCCGCAGCTGAGCGACTTGCATCGCTCCAGAAGTCTTTCGGCCTGCCGGTTCATCGCCTGAAATGCGATGTGGCGACACGCTGGAATTCAACTCTCCACATGTTACAGCGACTGTGGCAGCACCGGCGAGCCCTGGTGCAATACGTCATGATGTATAGCCTGGGCCAACGAGATGCAGAAGTGGGGCAGATCACCCTGATGGAGTGATCTCAGATCAAGGACCTATGCACCGTTCTGCACAGTTTCGACATGGCGACGAATATGTTTAGCGCTGACAATGCCATTATCAGCATGACGATTACAGTCATTTACATGCTGGAGCACACGCTAAACACTATTCGGAGTCAGGGGGTGGGACAACAGGAAGGGGAGGAACTACAGGAGGATTCATATGCGCAAGACACAACAACATCACCAAGGTCCAGACGTTCATCATCACCAACGCGGCAGGCATGGGACCATGGGGGACAGGGATCAACAAGGGCGCATGGTAGCAGGCGAGATGTTGAGGAAGGTGCAGGAGGACATGAAGATATGGAGGACGAACTGTCCATGGACATGGAAGACTCAGCGGATGAGGGAGACCTTGGTCAAAATTCAGTTGAAAGAGGTTGGGGGGAGATGTCAGAGGAAGAAAGAACGGTTAGCACCTCTATGCCACAAACACAGCGTGGACTTGGTCCGCATGGCTGCGCAAGACACATGAGTGCCTTCTTGTTGCACTACCTCCAACATGACCCTCGGATTGTCAAAATTAGAAGTGATGATGACTACTGGCTTGCCACACTATTAGATCCCCGGGACAAGTCCAAATTTTGTGACATAATTCCACCCATAGAAAGGGACGCACGTATGCTGGAGTATCAGCATAAGCTGTTACTCGATCTTAGCTCGGCTTTTACACCAAACAACCGTGCAGGTGAAGGGAGTGATTCTCCCAGTTGTAACTTGACAAACATGGGACGGCATCGTCATCTTCAACAGTCTACCCGTACCAGTAGGACCGTATCTGGTGCTGGTAACAGCAATTTTA
This sequence comes from Anomaloglossus baeobatrachus, assembly GCF_048569485.1. Lineage (NCBI taxonomy): Eukaryota > Metazoa > Chordata > Amphibia > Anura > Aromobatidae > Anomaloglossus > Anomaloglossus baeobatrachus. The sequence goes on from NC_134353.1 coordinate 85,914,030, forward strand.
TGGAATATTTTCATAATTTTTTTAGACCCTCCTTTGCAAGGCCACCAGAGACAACAAGTCTGACACATAGTCAACGGATGGAGAGGATGATACAGGAGTATCTCCAAATGAACATCGATGCAATGACTTTGCAAATGGAGCCTTGCTCCTTTTGGGCTTCAAATCTAGAAAAATTGACAGAGCTCTCCAGTTACGCCTTGGAGATTTTGTCGTGTGCAGCTGCCAGCGTTGTCTCTGAACGTGTCTTCTTCAGTGCTGCTGGGTGTGTGCTGACAGATAAGCGCACGCGTCTGTCCAGTGACAATGTGGACACACTGACGTTCATCAAAATGAACAAGTCATGGATCCAGAAGGAATTTACTACCCCTGTGTCAGCCTGGGGAGAGTAAATGCTTGTGGATTTGGAATGTGCTTGATGCAAATCAAAACATCCTGTTTGCAACTAGGGCACAAGTGCTGCCACTGATGGGGTGTCTGTGTGCCCAATGTTGGGAAAAAAGGTAGACTCCGCTTGGAGTAACCCTTGCTTGATGTGTTTTTTAAAAATGATACAAGATGAACAGATCTGAAGGCAAGATGAAGGCAACATCATGTCTCCGCCTGCACTTTTCTCACAAACCTGCATTTTTCCAGGGACACCCTACTCAACACCGTCTACAGACAGCAGCCAGATCTCTTTCCCTCAGATGTGGTCAAATAAAAGGCCACTTACTGCGACCCATGACAAAGCTAAGTGGTTGACTCTATCCCTCTGTAAGCTGTTGGCTACCGAAATGCTGCCTTTACGCGTAGTGGACACACAGGATTTTACAGACCTTATGTCTGTCGCTGTGCCCCAGTACCACATGCCCAATCACCACTGCTTCTCCAAGAAAAGCATGCCCGCGCTACACCAGCATGTCGCACACAACATCACCACTTCCTTGAGAAAATCTGTGTGCGACAGGGTGCATTTCAACACAGATACTTGGACCAGTAAGCATAGACAGGGTCATTACATGTCACTGACTGGGCACTGGCAAACTATGGTGAGAGATGGAGAAGGGTCTGCTGTACAAGTCTTGCCGTCCCCACGAGTTGTTTCAATCCTTGTTCTGTATGTAGAAGTTAATACACTGCTTCTGCCTCTTCAACCTCGTGTGGGTCCTCTACCTTGGCGCAAACCCTGTGTGGTCAGGCCACCCTTCCTTGCAACTGCGCACAAGGACTACCACACACCTCCTTACTATGCTGGCAGCAGAGCTCAATGCCATCAGGCGGTCAAAGCTTTACTTTGAAATGTATGGGAAATGTGAGTCACACCGCTATTACAGAGAATAGTAGTCAGGCAGGGTCAAAACATTAATTGAGGAACAGGAACAGAATGGGACGGCCAGGAAAGAATCAGAAAACAAGCAGAGTTGAAATGCGTATCGGCCAACAAGGTACATAAACAGCAAGCAGGAAAAGTAGTCAGGTAACAAGCACACAAAATCATAAAACTGAACTGGGGGTAAAATTAACCAGAGGTTCATAGCTATGTCTGGCAGTGGTCTGCAGACAGGATGGGCATAAAAAAGGGTGTGGTGTCTTCCCATTGGTTGTAGCTGAATGATGGTATTTCATCTGTGAGATACCCACCAGCTACATTCAGCCAGAGATTCTGCATCTGTCAAGGTAATGCAGCCCAGTGGGTGAGCATAACCTGCGTCCACCTGCGCCGCTGGCATCGACTACTCTCACATCATCAGCACTATTCATGAAAGGAACACGTTGTCACCTGGCAACCGGAGTACAAATTGACGGAGCGGACTACGTTGGTGACTTAACAGCCGTGTGCGGCAATGATGCAAACCTGGCTGCGGGCCATCCTCAGGGCAATGTGACACACGTGCCTTTTAGGGCTCACGTGTTGAACCGAATTCGCCAGCAATTTTTAAAACACCATCACGGCCTACATGGCCTTGTGCAGTGGGCACGCTCGCTATGTGCTCACTTCCATCGTGCGCACACAGCAGCTCAACAACTTTCATCACTCCGGAAGTCTTAGGGTCTGGCAGTTAAACGCCGTAAATGCGATGTTTCGACACGCAGGAATTGGAATCTGCACATGTTGCAGCGTGTGTGGCAGCACCGCAGAGCCCTGCTGAAATACGGTAAGACATATAGCCTGGGATAACTTGATCCAGAGGTGGTGCAGATCACGCTGCTGGAGTGGTGTCAGATCAAGGACCTATGCACCCTGCTACACAGTTTTGAAATGTCGACGAAGATGTTTAGCACTGGCAATGTCATTCTCAGCGTGACAATTCTGGTCATCTACATGATGGAGCACACTGTAATTATTATTCTGAGTCAGGTGTTGGGACAAGAGGAAGGGGAGGAAGTACAGGAGGAGTCATATGCGGAAGGGATAACAAGATCTACGAGGTCCAGATGGTCAGCGGCACCTATGCGGCATTCATGGTGAGGGAGAGGGATTAACAAGGGCGCATAGTATCAGCAAAAAGTGTTGATGAAAGTGCAGGAGCCCATGAAGAAATGGAGGACGAACTGGCGATGGGCATGGAAGACTCAGCAGATGAGTGAGAGCTTGCTCACATTTCGGTTGTGCGAGGTTGGGGGGAGAGGGCAGAGGAAGGATGCACGATTCTCACCTCTCTGCCACCAACACACCAAGGACTTGGTCCTCCTGGATGCACAAGACACATGAGCGCCTTCTTGCTGCACTACCTACATGACCCTCGGATTGTATGAATTTGAACTAATCCTGAATACTGGGTTGCCACACTGTTAGATCCCCGGTACAAGACAAAATTTGGCGAACTAATTCCTGCCATAGAAATAGACGCACGTATACAGGAGTATCTGCAGAATGTGGTACGCAATCTTAGATCTACTTGTCCACTAAACACCAGTGCTGCACAGAGTGAATCTCAACGCTTTGTCATGGATAGGAGGAAATGGTCTTTTACTTGTCCACATCGGAGGGACCGAGGGATGGCTGCTGTGCTGAGATGGCGTTGAGTACGGTGTCCCTGCACAGTTGCACTTTTGGTCATATCCCAAAATGAGTTGAAAAAGGACAGATGCTGTTGGAAAGGGGAACAGGTGTGTTGGAAAGGGGAAAAAAGTTTTGGTCCGTGGATTTGGTGGTTAAGCAACTGTAACATTTGCTGAAGAAACAACATCTGTTACAGTGGGACTGGCAGATTTGGATAAAGTGGTATATAATCTGTGACCGCTATATAACGAAAATTAATAAGAAAAGAAAGAGAAAGGTATATATCCCCATCAGCAGTCAGTGTCCACCGTGCTCCCAGTTGGAAAAGGAGAGGTTGGCAACTTGAAGGTTTGGTGGAGGATACAGAGCTGTGTGGCTATGAAACTAATAGTAGCCTGAACCGAGTTAGACGCCATTCGGATCTGGAGACTGTGAGCCCTGTTAGCGTCACAGGGTCCACATGCCCACCCAGCCCAGGAACTCCCTGTTAACAACACAGGGGCCATTGAGTACGCTGACCGTGTGCGTAGGGGCCACACCTGTGGACAGCAGGCGCATCAGCAGCAGCAGGCCTGTTAATGCCACTGGGCTGCACAAGCAGGACTGTTAGGACAGGAGCTGGTCTTAACCGTTCTGCGTTACCAACTGTGGTGGTGGCCTGCATCCACCACCCGATCCCTGCCTACCTCTGGCCTAAAGCCGCAATGGGTTCAACACATGGAGGTGTGCTCTTTCGGAGCATAATAGAAGACTGCGCACCTCCTTGTTGGCTCCAGCCCCTTTTATAACCTGGGTCCGCCCCAAACCAGGGTGAACCACAATGCACCTCCTGGAGACAAAAGTAGAGTGACACGTCATGAGTGGCATAACTAGCGTCCTATTTGGAAACGCAACTTCAATGATGACCTCATGGCTGCCATGACCCAAACACCTCACCAGTCATCGTCTGAGCATCAATAATGCGGTGACAAGTCATAGGTGTGGGCCTCTGCAAGCCATTTGGGAGGACACCTGATGCCCTGTGGTCTATATGGGACCCCCACATCAGGGCCAGGGCCAAAGAGTTCATTACCGGACCTAGTCTCTGATGCAGGAAGTGCCTGAGCATGCTCAGTAGCATGAAATACAGTCTCTGAAAAAAGACTATCAGCTTTAGCATGGTGTCTATGCCCAAAACAGGACTTAGACCCGGCACGGAATGCAAGCACCTGTGCAAAGAGGCTTTTCACACTTAGTGTGGGAGCATGCGCTGTATCCCGAAATGAAAACTTAGCGTCAGGAATGGCACAGTCAGGCTGAGCATACTCACTAGGCGAAACACTGTAATTATGCTGCAGCTGGGGTACATCGGCACACGCATGCGCACTAGCTGCCTCTCCACACTTAGACGTGGAGGGGAAATTTGTCTTGGAGATGCTGTCTATGAACAGAAGGAAAAGCTAAAGGAAGCCTGACTTTCTATCCCTCCGAATTATGAAATGCAGCAATGAATTCCATGAGTTTGCTATAACATTAGCGTAGCAAAATGTGCATGAGGGTGTGATGTAGAGGTGCTAGAAATAGCTTGTCACCAGTGGGGCACTAATGGAATACAACAGCCAGTTCTATGATGCCACAAAATGGCAGTATTTTGTGCTATCATTATAGCTTATTAAAAACAGAGCACGAGGTTGTCATGCAGAGGTGCTGCACATAGATTTGCAGTAGTGTGAATTGACAAAAGTACAATAGCCACGTTTAGGATACAACTAGGTACAGTGAGTGTTTGCTAGTAAAATTGCTTAGTTTAAAAAAGTTGTAGTGTGCAATGCAGGCAGACGTGCTATGCAAATGTCTTTGCACTAGTGGGACTATAGCAAAGTCCAATAGCCACGTATAGGATGCCACTAGGTACACTGAGTGTGTGCTAGTATAATGGCTTCGTTATAATTTGTTGGAGTGTGCAACGCAGGCAGATGCGCTCTGCAAATGTCTTGGCACTAGTGGGACTATAGCAAAGTCTAATAGCCACGTATAGGATGCCACTAGGTACACTGACTGTTTGCTAGTATAATGGCTGAGTTTAAAAAAGTTAGAGTGTGCAATGCAGGCAGACGTGCTGCAAATAACGTTCCAATACTGTGAATTGACAAAAGTACAATAGCCACGTTTAGGATACAACTAGGTACAGTGAGTGTTTGCTAGTATAATGGCTGAGTTTAAAAAAGTTAGAGTGTGCAATGCAGGCAGACGTGCTGCAAATAACGTTCCAATACTGTGAATTGACAAAAGTACAATAGCCACGTTTAGGATGCCACTAGGTACAGTGAGTGTTTGCTAGTATAATGGCTGAGTTTAAAAAAGTTAGAGTGTGCAATGCAGGCAGACGTGCTGCAAATAACGTTCCAATACTGTGAATTGACAAAAGTACAATAGCCACGTTTAGGATGCCACTAGGTACACTGACTGTTTGCTAGTATAATGGCTGAGTTTAAAAAACTTGGAGTGTGCAATGCAGGCAGATGTGCTCTGCAAATGTCTTAGCACTAGTGGGACTATAGCAAAGTCCAATAGCCACGTATAGGATGCCACTAGGTACACTGAGTGTGTGCTAGTATAATGGCTTTGTTATAATTAGTTGGAGTGTGCAACGCAGGCAGATGCGCTCTGCATATGTCTTGGCACTAGTGGGACTATAGCAAAGTCCAATAGCCACGTATAGGATGCCACTAGGTACACTGAGTGTGTGCTAGTATAATGGCTTAGTTATAATTAGTTGGAGTGTGCAACGCAGGCAGATGCGCTCTGCAAATGTCTTGGCACTAGTGGGACTATAGCAAAGTCCAATAGCCACGTATAGGATGCCACTAGGTACACTGAGTGTGTGCTAGTATAATGGCTTTGTTATAATTAGTTGGAGTGTGCAACGCAGGCAGATGCGCTCTGCAAATGTCTTGGCACTAGTGGGACTATAGCAAAGTCCAATAGCCACGTATAGGATGCCACTAGGTACACTGAGTGTTTGCTAGTATAATGGCTTCGTTATAATTAGTTGGAGTGTGCAACGCAGGCAGATGCGCTCTGCAAATGTCTTGGCCCTAGTGGGACTATAGCAAAGTCCAATAGCCACGTATAGGATGCCACTAGGTACACTGAGTGTTTGCTAGTATAATGGCTTAGTTATAATGAGTTGGAGTGTGCAACGCAGGCAGATGCGCTCTGCAAATGTCTTGGCACTAGTGGGACTATAGCAAAGTCCAATAGCCACGTATAGGATGCCACTAGGTACACTGAGTGTTTGCTAGTATAATGGCTTAGTTATAATGAGTTGGAGTGTGCAACGCAGGCAGATGCGCTCTGCAAATGTCTTGGCACTAGTGGGACTATAGCAAAGTCCAATAGCCACGTATAGGATGCCACTAGGTACACTGAGTGTTTGCTAGTATAATGGCTTCGTTATAATTTGTTGGAGTGTGCAACGCAGGCAGATGCGCTCTGCAAATGTCTTGGCACTAGTGGGACTATAGCAAAGTCCAATAGCCACGTATAGGATGCCACTAGGTACACTGAGTGTTTGCTAGTATAATGGCTTCGTTATAATTAGTTGGAGTGTGCAACGCAGGCAGATGCGCTCTGCAAATGTCTTGGCACTAGTGGGACTATAGCAAAGTCCAATAGCCACGTATAGGATGCCACTAGGTACACTGAGTGTTTGCTAGTATAATGGCTGAGTTTAAAAAACTTGGAGTGTGCAATGCAGGCAGATGTGCTCTGCAAATGTCTTTGCACTAGTGGGACTATAGCAAAGTCCAATAGCCACAGATAGGATGCCACTAGGTACACTGAGTGTTTGCTAGTATAATGGCTTACTTAGAATGAGTTGGAGTGTGCAGAGGACAAGAGGGTACAGTGGCAGGATTGTGGTGCTCTGGGTAGAGGAATGGAAGCCTGCCTTTCTATTCCCTCCTAATGGTGAAATGCAGGGAGGAAATCCCTGACCTGGGCTACACAGACGCTGTTGCTGTTTGCAGGACCTGTCACCTATGGCTCTGACCCTGCCGGTACGAGCCCTTAAAAGGACTGCTAGAATGTGCTCTCCCTAAGCTGTCTAACGCTGTGTATGCAGCGCATACAGCTGTATCGGCGATAGGACAAAGGACGGAACTGCGACAGTGATGTCTGACACCAAAGACGCAGAAGGCAGATAATGGCGATCGTGAAGAAAATGTCCGGTTTTATAATGCAGGGACATGTGACATGCAGATCCTATCACACATGCCGTTGCTTCTCTGCCTCAAAGTCCACTTAGGTGTGTGTGTGTCTGTGATTGGCTGACATGCTGGCCAGCCCCACAAGACGCGCGCGCTTAGGGAAGGAAGACAAGAAAAAAAAAAAAAAAATGGCGATCGCCATTATAGAAACAGCAGTGATCTGAAGGCGCTGTTCACGCACACTATACACTGAAATGTGATAATAGTTTGATTCACAGAGTGACTTACACTATTACAGCAGAAACCAAGCTAAGATTTAGCTGTTTTTTGGCTGCTAGAACCGTTCTCGAACGTTTCTAGAACTATCGAGCTTTTGCAAAAAGCTCGAGTTCTAGTTCGATCTAGAACATGCCCCAAAATCACTCGAGCCTAGAACTGGAGAACCACGAACCACGAACCGCGCTCAACTCTAGTCTACACTGGATTTCATAGGTTGCCCAACAAACTCCACTGATATCATCAACCAAGTTTAACATCTTTGCTGATGCTTTGCTGAAGTTTAACATTTTTGCTTTAACTGCTGGGCATGAGTAAAGGTCTCTATGACCTGAAATGCGTAAGACTGTTCTGATTTTAAACATGTATGTTTTTAACATGTTTTGTGAATAAAGGATGTCTTAATTTTCACTGAATACTGGACTACGGGTGCTGGATTACCACTTACTCTTATTTAGATTGATTTTTCTTCATCCGTGCACCCTAGGTGGTTTCGGATCACAAAGCTATGGTAGGCTGAAATTTACTCCCTTTCACTTGGAATTTGTTGGGCAGCAGTGCCTTTATTTTTTGAAATGCGTGACAGCACAAGTCTAATTTTTTTAACATTGCTGTCCTGGTGTATAATGCTATACTGCGCTCCTGTTTGTTTCTTCTGATTTTTCCTGTTCTTTGACCTCGGCTTGACATTTGACTACTTGTTTGCTTTACGATTTTTTTCCCTGATGTTAACTCTAAAGGTGGGTTTTACACGCTGGCGATATCGGTGCCCCACATCGTTTGTGCGACACGGGCATATCGCTGCCCGTCACGCACAAAATCTCGCACCCCTGTCACACTACTTACCTGTCCTGCAACGTTGCTCTGGCCGGCGATCCGCCTCCTTTCTAAGGGGGCGGGTCATGCGGCGTCACAGCGACGTCACACGGCAGGCGTCCAATCCAATAGAAGTGGAGGGGCGGAGATGAGCGGGACGTAACATCCCGCCCACCTCCTCCCTTCCGCATTGCCGGTGGAGGCAAGTAAGGAGATGTTCCTCGCTCCTGCGGTGTCACACACAGCGATGTATGGTGCCGCAGGAATGATGAACAACATCGCTAATGAGAGGTAAACGATTTTTTGTTTTAGGACGACCTCTCCGCGGCAAACGATTTAGCCGCTTTTGCGATCGTTTTTAGATCGCACAAAGGTGTCACACGCTGCGATATCGTTAATGACGCCGGATGTGCGTCACTAACGACGTGACCCCGACGATAAAACATTAACGATATCGTAGCGTGTAAAGCCCCCTTTAGCTTTGGCCCTGCTTGGCGACTCTTCCTTCCTCTGGTTCACTCTTTTTCCAGATGGCAGCCCTTACATGGAAGCAGTTGGACCTCATTGTAAGACCGGATTCCTAAAAAGGGATTAAAGGGTGAAGGTTGGGGTTCCTTTGGAATCTGTCATATGCAGTGTCCTGTGCCAAGTCTGTTCGAGGTAGTCTTTTTTAAACTGCGGCCTTTGACAGTCATGATACTAAGGCTTTTTAGGGTTGACTTTGTCACGGAAAGTGTGTCTGATTATTTAGTAAGCTATTCAGTTACATTGTGCTTTGATGGTTGCCTCATCAGTTCTCCCAGTTGACCGTCTGCGTATTTGGATGATGTTATCATCTATAGCAGTGACTGACATTCCCACTTGTCTCAGGTACAAGCGGTAGTGGACTCACTCAGAGCCACAGATTTGATAGCAAAACCCAAAAAATGGTAAATAGGTTTCAAGGAAGCTCATTACTTGGGTTATGTGATAGGCCGAGAGGTTATTAAACCACAAATTAATGAAGTCGAAGCCATAAAAAACTGGCCCCGCCCTACTATCATAATGCAGGTAAGAGCTTTCCTTGGCATAATGGTGTATTACAGGTGTTTTATACCCAATTTTGCTGGGAGATCAGCACCTTTGACCGATCTCTTAAATGGGAAGACGTCTGTCATGGTGCGCTGGAACCCTCAGGCAGAGGAAGCATTCCAGACACTAAAGGTGGTCCTATGTAAATGGTCCATCCTCATCAATCCCAATTTTAAAAAGAAATTTGTAGTGCAGACAGATGCCTCAGAGGTGGGTCTGGCAGCGGTTCTGTCACAGGAGGTAAATGGAGAGGAGCATAGGTCACCTACTTGAGTAGGAAGCTCACTCCAGCAGAGAAAAAACTATAGAGTAGTAGAAAAAGAGTGCCTGGCCATAAAATAGACCTTGGATTTCCTGTGTTATTACCTGCTGGGACGACAGTTTCGCCTGGTGATGCATCATTCATCACTTGTCTGGATGAGAAATGCCAACGGGAGAAACTCCAGAATCATCAGATGGTTTCTCTCCTTGCAGAACTTTAACTTTATTGTGGATTATCGTGCAGGGAGGTTGCAGGGAAATGCAGATGCGCTCTCTAGGCGCTTGTGTATGATGGCAATTGCTCAACCCCACAAGTTTGAACAGAGGGGGGGATATGTGAGGCAGTGACATATGTCATATATGAGGGTTGCTATGTATTCCCCAGAATGTGCTTGTAAACCTTGTGAAACCTTCTGGGGCTTTTATTTTTTGAGAGATCTGTAGGACTGGTAGTGTGATAGATCTCTTCCTCCAGTCCAGGTCTTGCAACAGGCTCATGTCCAGGGAATTGCATTTAATCTTACAGTGTGCAGTAAGGTGTGTCTCAGTTAGGATCTAGGCTGCTGGAGCAGCAGGTGCTGTATGACCTGGCTGTGTAGAGTAACTGGCCAGTACTAAGAGACGTGGACAAAATAAATAGACCCTGCACTCGAGATTCCTACAGACGTGCAGGAGTCAAACAGACACTGGAAGCAAAACCTTGCACCCGAAATTCCTACAGTGGTGCAGGAGCTCCGGGTTTCCAGGTCTGTAACATTTGTGTTGTGTGAATAAAAGACTGTTTGGTGTGAACAAGATCCTGGGTCACTGCCTCACTCTACTGGCAATCTAAAGCCTAAAGAAGACCATAGAGTCCCAGAAGTGATAACCCGGCCCCCACAGAGCCCTGATCACAACATCATTCAGTCTGTGTGGGATTAGATGAGGAGACAGAAGGATTTGTACAAATCTCATACACAAAAGTTCTTTTTTAGTTCTCCAAAATGTATGGAACAACGTCTATGAGTTCTTTCAAAACTGTGTGTAAGTGTATGTAGAAGAACTGATGCTGTTTTGAAGGCTGCTTCTTAATGAGGAATTATTCTGATCTGAAAAATGAAACAATCTAGGCCTTTTTGGATTTGATAAAACCTGATCAGTGTCATCTGTGATTTTTTTTTTTTCATATTATTATATTTAGGGTCGAGTTAAGGAATGAAAAAAAATGAGAGGGTGTGCCGCCCCCGTGCCAGCAGCCGCCGCTGCTCGGATCCGGATCTACGGTGCGGCTCAAGGGGTTCTCCAGACTCGGGGGTCGTGCGGACACTCTGAATAAAATGAGGACACACAAGTCCTGTTGTAAACCAAGGTGATGGTGGCCGGGCTGCTGCAGACGGGTGTATCTTCTCCCACACCTGGGCTGATAGTCAAAGTCTCTCTCCTCTGCACTTAGTGTGTTCTGTGTTGGACTTCCTGGTCTGTAACGCAGGAGTCCGCTCCCGGTCCTTTGTTTGGGAGCTGTGCCCATCTGACGCTGACCTGTGGGATCTACAGGCCCTGGCGGTGGCCCTATCCCTCTCTGTAGGTAGTTGTCTACTTTTCCGGACTTAGGTTGGGACAGGACCTAGAATCCTGTCCTCAATCGGTTAATTAGCTAGGCCGTCGGTGCCGGTCCTGGCTTCAGGGTCCGAGTACCCCCTCTGTGCTACGGTTTCCGGTCGGGTCTCCGGTGTCGTCAGGGCTCCGACCCTGATGTCTGTCAACTTCAAACTCCAAACTTCTCTCTGACTGTTTTCCCGCCCCGGGCTCTCTAGACCCCTAGGTGGGCGTTCCCAACTGCCTGGTCCCGTCCACTGGTGTGTCTGTCCTGCCCTAAGGGGGGTGACTAGGGTTTCAGGTCGGCTGTTTTAACCCTGTGTGGGATAGGTGTTATGCGGGGGCCTATATGTATCTATACCTGGTTTTCCAGAGCATTACATTCCCCCTTGGTTGAATACAGACCGTCCGCGGGCTGTGAGACCACCACCATTTATTTAACCGGAACTGGAAAAAGATAAAAATGCATATTTACAAGTATACTAGCAATAAACAATTTCTTCCCTTACGGGAGGCACATTTCTTGAACGTTACAGATATAAACGGGACGGACCGAGCCACCTTTTGTTGTACCCACCCAAACAACCTGATCCTTGGTGCCACCGCTAAACACAGGTGCGCACCCCTTTTCCCCAGTCCAGAAACGGGTCCGGGTGACGCCCACACAGGCCGGGTAAAAAGTTCCTTACCTGGCAGTCCTTGTCACTGGTTCCCAAGTCCGGGGACCCCTGGCATGGAGGTTAGTCACCGATTTTGGTAGTGACTGGGCCTCGGACGACTCTACCGCAGGCCCTTCCTCCAATCAGCCTCTCTAGTGGCTTCCGTGAACAAAGTGGTGGCCTCGAACTATTTACAAGGCCCAATAGTTTTTGGGTTGGCTCTCCAGTCCAGAGCTCTGGTCCATATTTTTAACGGTAAACAGGAACTCAAATTTTAACTGGGGTAGCCGGGCACCGCTACCTTAATAATCTTCCTCATCGGTGCTGGGCAATAGCTCAGAGGGGTGGAGACAGAACTCTTCTCCAACTTTCACCCACCTCTTTACATCGAGGTCGAACCATCCCCTCTCTCCGTAGTGCCGGGTATATGTCACCAAGTCTTCGGGCTCTAGGTCTCGGTCGGGGTGGCCCGTAGGCAAGTGAGGGGCCACATCCCACCGGGACACAAAGATCTCGGCCTCCAGGCCCGGTTCATAAATAAAGCCCCATCCCTTCTGGGGGTTAAAATGCCGGAACTGTCCTTGGTACGTCAGGCCCCGTACGGGCCCGTACCCGGAAAGTAGCCTGCCAAGTAGCCTGCCGGAGGTTATCTTTCTCCCGGTAGGCACGGTTTAGCACCTCGGCCTTTCTCTTTTTCCGTGCTGTGATCTCTGTCTTCAGCCGCTGCCTCTCCCGCTCCCAATACGGAGTACGGGTTCTGCACCCTGCCCCCTCCTGCTCGGGGGTTTGGACCATCTGGACGCCCTCACTGCCGGCTACGACCAGGCTCATGTGAAGTGGAAGAGGGCTCCGTCGATCCGCGGCCTGCTCTGCCGCCCTGCAGGTGCATCTTGGCTGCGCCTCAGCCAGGAATGGGTACTGGGGAGCGGTCGGTATCGTTGCTGACTTCCGGTCGGGCGTCGCCTCTGTTGCGGCCGGGTGGACTGCCGGGGCTGACATCATCAAGTGCGCCGCCTTCTCCGGGATCGGGGATGATGTCCTCTCTGGAGCGGCCAGGTTCGGGATGTCTTCCGGGCTTTGGTCTTCCGCAGGGCTACTACGGGTGCCAGAGCGGTGGTGTGCTCAGGGCCCGAGGACTCCGTTGCCGGGTCCTCGCAGGCAGATGGAACGGGTACCGCTGCCGTTGCTGGTTGCGAGCGGGGCGACGGCTACAGGTAGGGGCAGCGAGGGAGGCGGCGTGGCAGACGGGGGCAGACCGAGCTCCTCAGCCTGTTGGGCCGGTCCCAGGGGGACATAGGGGTGTGGGTCACTTACCCGCTCCTCCGAGGTCATCTCTACTTCGCGGGCCCGGACGGCTGCAGCCAGCTCCTGCATCTCGGCCGTCCATCTCCTTAGCGGAATGTTGGCCTGGGCCTGGATTCTTCGGCACATCCGTTCGGTCTGGGCTTCTTCCCAGTCGGCAGTCCCGGGAGCAAATCCTTCCATCTTCGGGTTGCCAGACCGGTCAGACATCCTCTCGAGGTGGTGTCCAGGAACGGAAGACGGCAGAGTCCTGGTGTCCCTGCCTCTTATTTCCTCGGATCACATGCCGCTATTCTTGCCCGCCCCCCTGGTTTTTCGGGAGCAGTCCTCTTATGCGGCTTGCTAGTTTCGATTTCGGCCTCAGGGTTTATGTCCCTCCGGCCTTGTTCCCAGGGGGCGGGGCTTCAGCTTCACGCCCTTTACGTGGGGAAGAAGACGCTGCGTTGTTGTTTTTCGCGCCCAAAAATGGCGGCAAAGATGGCGGTTTTCAAAATTTTTACAGCGGAGCACCGCTGACAGTCCAGAATAAGACGCACTTTCACCGGTAAGTGATTGGGTAAGAATCCTGTTCGTGACGCCAAGTTTCGGGGTGTGCTGCCCCCATGCCAGCAGCCGCCGCTGCTCAGATCCGGATCTACGGTGCGGCTCGAGGGGTTCTCCGGACCTGGGGGTCGCGCGGACACTTTGAATAAAATGGGGACGTATTTGTACGGGATGGTAGTAAACTGTCTGTGACGCCACCCACGGTGTGTGGTGAGATGTAGCACCACCGCTGCTGTTATGGGGAGCCCGGTGGAGATGTGATGGCAGCTGGATGTTAACCCCTCCGTGGGTAGGGATGAATGCCCCAGGGCCCAGTGTCTCTGTGCTGAGGATGGTGATTGCAAGGGCCGGCGTACCCGGCCAGGCCGGGGATGTTACTCACGGTCGAATAATATACACAAGTCCTGTGGTAAACCAAGGTGATGGTGGCCGGCTGCCGCAGACGGTTGTATCGGGTCCCACACTCGGGCTGATAGTCAAAGTCTCTCTCCTCTGCACTTAGTGTGTTCTGTGTTGGACTTCCCAGTGTGTAATGCAGGAATCCGCTCCCAGTCCTTTGTTTGGGAGCCGTGCCCGTCTGACGCTGACCTGTGGGATCTACAGGCCCTGGCGGTGGCCCTATCTCTCTCTGTGGGTGGTTGTCTACTTTTCGGGAATTAGGTTGGGACAGGACCTAGAATCCTGCCCTCAATCGGTTAATTAGCTAGGCCGTTGGTGCCGGTCCTGGCTTCAGGGTCCAAGTACCCCCTCTGTGCTACGGTTTCCGGTCGGGTCTCCGGTGTCAGTGCCGGCGGGCTACAACCCTGCCCCGGTCCACCTCAGGTCTGCCGAGCCGTCTTCCCGACTCCTGCCGACTATGGCTACTGTCTGCCACATAGCCAGGACGTCAGGGCTCCGACCCTAACGTCCGTCAACTTCAAACTCCAAACTTCTCTCTGACTGTTTTCACTCCCCGGGCTCTCTAGAACCCTAGGTGGGCATTCCCAACCACCTGGTCCCGCCCACTGGTGTGTCTGTCCTTCCCTAAGGGGGGGTGACTAGGGTTTCAGGTCGGCTGCTTTAACCCTGTGTGGGATAGGTGTTATGCGGGGGCCTATATGTATCTATACCTGGTTTTCCAGGGCGTTACAAGTGGAGTAAATAAATAGTAAATGAGACACAATATGAATTTCCTGGAAAACAGGTGCTGACACATAAAGTAAAATTAGTCCTAAGTACTCCTCCCTGTGAAAGATTTTCCATAACATTGTCTGTCCTCACTCCATTAATACAGCAGTGTCTGTGCACAGATCAATGTTCTGGTGTCTTTCCATCTGCAATTCTTTCATTATTATTGTCTCGGCTGTTGTCGTCAGTGGTGGTGACAGTTTTGTCTTGCAGCAACTTTGTAGCAATTTATCTTTAATCAGGTGACTTAACTACTCACAAATGGTCCCAAACAAACAATTTTTTTCTCTATTATGTTTTTGAAAAACAATTCTATTTCACAGTGTAAACTTTATGGAGTTAAGTACCATACTTTTCAGTTGATAAGACACGCCAGATTATAACATGCACCCTAAATTTAGAGGGGAAAAAAAGGGGAAAAAATGGGGTCCGTCTTACAATCTGGTGGTTTCTTACCAGGAGTAGTGGTGGAGCAGGGTTACAGGAGGCAGGGGCAATGGTGGAATAGGGCGATACTGCAAGGGTTGTGATGGGGCTGCGGGGGCTCTGCTGGAGCTGCGGGCGCTATGCTGGAGCTGAGGACGATGTTCTGGAGCTGCAGGCGATGTTCTGGAGCTGAGGACGATGTTCTGGAGCTGCAGGTGATGTTCTGGGGCTCCAGGCCAAGGGCGCTGTGCTGTGCTGGGGCTACAGTCACATCCTGAAAATGTCAGCGGTGCGGACCTCAAATAATGGTGCCTGGAGTCGGCGCGTGCGCAGATAGAGCTCTCGGCTCAACATTTCATCTGTGCACATACTGCCTCCTGCCCATTGATCTCCTGGAGATAAACTGGGGGGCAAAAAGCGCAATAGGGTCATACCCGGTAAGGGAACAGAAATAGGAATTAGATGCACTCACCTATTGCCGTTGTGAAAGTCACAACCCCTGAATGCACGTGTAGGGATGGCAACAGCTGCAGCCCCGAGGGTAAACGTAGAAGTGTAATGAAGAAGAAATCGGGTATATGCCGTGCTATCACCAAGGAATCCGATGTTAATTATTTCATCTCTTTATTCTTTGTACAGGTCAATACGTTTCCGAGATCACTGTCTCCTTCATCAGGACATCAAAGAATTACTGTTCTTTGATGTCCTGAAGGAGACAGCGATCTCTGAAATGCGTTGATCTGTACATAGAATAAAGAGATGAAATAATTATCATCGGATTTCTTGGTGATAGCGCGGCATATACCTGATTTCTTCTTCATTACATTTCTCCATTGATCTCCCAGCAGTGGATATAAGGAAAATGGTGCCCGGAGGAGGCGGGTATGTACCGCCCCGCTGGCTCGGCTGCGACCGCCGAGCCGCTCAGATCCGTGCTCGTACGGTGGGTGGTTCGAGCTCCTCACGGACCTGGGGGTCACGTCGCTCTGCAAGGGGGTTGGCACTACACGCAGGGACTTCGGTGGGGAAGTTCCACGGCCAGGGCCGCAGTGGTTTGGAAGGGATATAAGTTCGTGACGCCACCCACGGGTTGTGGTGAATGGATGGACACCACCGCTGCCGTTAACTAGGCCTCCCGGGGACGGTGTTGCGCAGCTTGGTGTGGGTAGGGGAGTGATGGTCCCGGGGGCCCGAGGGAGGAGCTGAGGCGTGGGAGCGGGTGCGTACTGGATGCTGGTGCGGTGCGGCGCAGTGCGCGGCCCGAAGGCACTGGTGTACTTGTCGCGGGCGGAGGAGGGGACGCCGCGCTCTCCCACTGCTGCTCGGGTCCGGCTGCCGCGGCTGCTGCGGCCTGCTACTGCTCGGTGGCTCGAGCGATGGGCCGGATCCCGGGGACTCTAGCGGCGCTCCTCGCCCGTGAGTGAAAGGGGGTTTTAGGTATAGGGATTGGTTATTGTCCGTGACGCCACCCACGGTTGTGGTGATTTGTTGACACCACCGCTGCTCTGTATGGGGATCCCGGGAAGGATGGTATGGAGCAGCCAGTTGTTGTGTTGCCCCTCCGTGGGTAGGGGTTGGTGATCCCGGGGCCCAGTGATGAGGTGGGTGATGCAGGGCTTGGTGGGGTGCAGGGACGCGGGGCAGCGCTGTGCCTTGCGGCACTGTGGTACTCGCTCAGCCTGAGACGTTGACACAGTTTTTCGGTAAACCACACGGCTGGAAAGACGGTTCCCACGGACGGCTGCACTTGCTCTCCCAGTAGGTGACGGTGATGTCCCTTTGTCCTGCACCTAATGTTTCTGTGTTGGTAGCGATGGGTTCCCACCGGTAACCCGCTCCCCGGCTTGGATATGGGCCGGAGGAGCCCTACTTTGCCCGCAGGCGCTGGCCCTGAGAAATTGGTGCCCTGGCGGTGGCGGTGTCTCTCTGTAACGGTCGGACTGTTGCCTTCAATTGGGACTTGGTTGTTTGGAGACAGACGTCCCCTTCACTGACAGATTTGGCAAATTTACGGCGACTCCAAGCCTTGCCGGGGTCCGAGGGGCCCCTGCACTGGTGCTGACTGTTCTTCGTATACTGCTCCAGACCGCCGGGCCACTACCCGTCCGCGGTCCTTCCAGCAACCTCCGAGCAGTCCCCCTCCAGACGGTCACCGCCGTTGCTGACCTTGCTGACTCTGTCCTGCACACAGCTGGACCAACTTCAGGCTTTTCTACTCTCACTTTTACTCCTTTTCTTCTTTGCTCCACTACTACTTCACTTTCACTTCACTTAGCTCCTCTACCACTCCACTGTTTACTCCTTCACCTCCCTGACTTCACTCTGTTCACTTAGCTCCTCACTCAAGCTCCCCCTGAGCTAATCTGTCTGGTTCTTCCCGCCTCCAGGGCTGTGAACTCCTCGGTGGGCGGAGCCAACCGCCTGGCCCACCCCTTGGTGTGAACATCAGCCCCTGGAGGAAGGCAACAAGGATTTTAGTAGCCTCGGTGTTCCTAACTGGGATGTAGGGTGTGGTGGTGTGATGACCTGTGACCCCTGGCTTGCCCAGGGCGTCACATACTCACTATGACACAGTACACTGGAGTCTTTGGTAAACCAAACGGGATGATGAACGGGGTCTACAGCCGGCTGTAGCTTCTCCCTTAACAGGTTGGTGGTTTCCGTCTTTCTCCTGCACCTGTTTGTGTGAATGTTTGACTCCTATGCCTAAGAAACAGTAGTCCGCTCCCCGGCTTGCTGGGTTTCGGAAGAGCCCTGTTTTGCCCGCAGACGCTGGCCCCTTGGGTCTCTATGCCTTGGCGGTGGCTTTACCCTGTATGGTTGGGCTGTTGTCTTCTAACGGGTCTTGTGTGGGAAAGGTCCTAAAGTCCAGTCCTCAATCAGTTGATTTGACTCGGCCCTGTCGGTTCAGGGCTTCGTACTGAGTCTGAGTACCCCTCCTGGTGCTCCAGTTTCCAATCGGTTCCCCGGTTCGGTACCGGCAGGCCACCGCCCGACCCCGGTCCCTACGGTTCCACCGGCTGTAATCCCAGCTCCTGCAGGCGGCCACCACCGTCTGCCTTCTTGCCAGAGGTGACTGGGCTCCAACCCAGCCACCTGAGTAGACTATTGGCAGGCCTGGTCACAGGTCTGCCCTTGAACTCGACCTCTCTCCATCACTGTCAAGACTACTCTCTCTCAACTAGTGTCTTTCTCCTGCCTCTAGGCCTGTGAACTCCTCGGTGGGTGGAGCCAACCGCCTGGCTCCACCCCCCTGGTGTGGACATCAAACCTGGAGGGTGGTGACAAGGTTTTTAAGTTTGGCTGCTGCCAACTTTTAGGGAGGGGGTGTGTGTGCATGGGACTACCTGGGACGACCTGACTAGTCCAGGGCGTCACACGTGCACAGATGAGATCTTGAGCTGAGAGCTTCATCTCCACACACACCAACTCTGGGTACTATTATTTTGAAGTCCGCACCGCCGACATTTTCAGGATGGCACCTGTAGCCCCAGCACAGCGCAGCTCCAGCATATCGCTCGCAGCCCCAGCACAGCTCCCGCAGCCTCAGCAAAGCAAGGCACCCTGCTCCGCAGCCCCAGCACATCGCAGCTCCAGCACAGTGCTCGCGGCATTACTCTTGCAACCCTGCTTCCCCTTTCCACCATGCCTGGTAAGCAACATTCAGATTATAAGACGGTGCTTGGGAGGAAAAGTGTGTCTTATAATACAGAAAATACGGTAACTGATATTATTTTTTATGGATTTGAACTCATTCAACCACTTGCCAATAAATGGAAAATAGATTCTGAAAATGTAGTTCTCAGACATCTGTAATTAGAGGCACCAAGATGAATTGTGATGATGATCTAGGATGTAATACGAGATCGGAGAAAACTCTGATTCTGTGGACTCTGTCTGAGATCTATCCATCAAAAAATCTGACTGCGCCAATGTTATTCACTGAGGCACTGAACATGTCCTTTTTTTTTCTTTTGGACCGTGTAGTCCAAGGGAAGAGATCACAGAATGCACAATTTGCCTCTGAGAATCAGATGGCACTCGGCCATTCAAGTCCATGGGTCTGAGAAAAAAAATAGGACATCTGAGCATGGTCTGATTTTCACAGTCTGAAAGAATGGAGAAGCTGGAGAACCTTTTTTGTTCTCCACCTCAGAGAAAAACGAATCCCACCCTGATCAAAGTCAGATTAGCATAATCAGAACAATTTTCTTGGGTGGAAAAAATATGGTGGTGTGAAATGACCGAGTTGGACATATTCTTCCTGGGGTCTTGTGTGACCATTCTTTAAAGGGAACCTGTCAGGTCCAATATACACCCGGGACCACGAGAAGTTCTGGGTGCATATTCCTAATCCCAGCCTAACCGTCCCTGTATCTGTGCCGCCCCTGCAGCGGTCAAACCGCTCGGATGGGAGCACCCGGGGGAGATGGAGTGGGGCAGCCAGATGACGTTCCCTCCACGGGTAAGGGAGGCCCCGGGACTCTGGATGGTGGTGTTGGGGAGCATGGTGCGGATTGGAAGCAGGGGAGGACCATGTACTCACTCAGGCCGTATTGGTGATGATTAGTGTTGAGCGAGTATGCTTGTCACTACTCGGTACTCGCACGAGTATCACTGTACTCGGGCTACTCGGCGGGTACCGAGTAATTTCGCGATACTCGTGCTGTACTCGTGGTCTTCATGTTGGCGCTCTTTTGAGAGCCAGCCCTCATGCAGGGATTGGCTGGCAGACCGCAATGCCACAGCCCTGTTACTTGTGGAATTGCAGTGATTGGCCGGCCCTCACAGAATGACCGTGCCTTTAGCCCGACACTTCCCCGCTCGGCTACGGCCCCTCCCGCACTCCACTCCGCGTGTATATATATATGCACGCTTACACACACACGCACGTTTTTTTTTTTAATTTACAGTGTTATGGTTTCTACATGCTGCCGGTGGTCATTTCACAAAAATACTCGGGTCTCCCATAGGATAACATTGGGCTCGGTGCTCGGGCCGAGTACACGAGTATCTTGGGATGCTCGGCCCGAGCCTCGAGCACCCGAGCTTTTTAGTACTCGCTCATCACTAGTGATGATGCAACCGCAAAGCAGACTCGGACAACAAGGTAAACCAAGTCTCTGGGTGCCACTGCCCTCTTGAGGGGAGCCTGTCCGGGTTCTGTCCCCTGCAGTACTGCCTGGCATAAAGCTGTCCCTACTTGGTGGTAGTGGAGCTGTGCTCTCAAGGGCTCATGTTTGGGATTTCTGTGGGCTGCTTGGGTTGGAAAGCCCTATCCCCCTCGTTAAGCTAGTGCCCCTGAATACTATCCGTATTCTCTGTATATTGTCCTGATGAAGGGGATGGATATGTCCCTGAAACGCGTAGACCTGAGAAAATAAAAAAGGGATTTACTAACACCCTCTGGACTCCTGTGGTTTTGGCGCGGTATCTAAACCCGCATTCCTCCTGCTTCTATTATCAACAATGAATAAGGGAACTTTGGTATTACATTACTGCTAAAGGAAAATTTGAAAAAAGAGATATTTAGATCATGTAATCAAAATTGGTCAATGTATGTGAGCCTGGTACCGTGACAAGGTGATCTCTGTATACCAGGAACTTAACTCGAAATGCCACTATCTGGGTTAAAAACCTCCATGTCTGTACAGCCAGATTCCTGCAATAAAGGGGAATGAACACAGCCTGGTTATAGGGCGGAGTGCTCAATCAGAAGGAAATGCACAATAAATATATAAAAAGACTGACCCGCAATGCCAGACAGTGGCATTTCAAGTTAGGTTTTTAGTCTAGCTGCCCAGACATGGAGGTTTTTAACCCAGATAGTGGCATTTCAAGTTAGGTTCCCGGTATACAAATATTACCTTGCCGTGGTGACCAGGCTCACATGCACTGGCGAATACATGAACTAGATATCTCTTTTTTCAAATATCCCTATACCAGTAATGCAATACCAGAGTTCCCTTATTCATTATTAGCATTTTAGTGTTCAGCTGTATATGTTTTGTAGTTATAATGTGTTTTCAGCTTTCACCTGTTCACACCTGTTGGATGTTCGGGTCAGTCTTTATTATATATAATATTTATTGTCTGTCACCCATGACACACCCATGACACTAGGTCAGTTAGAGTTCAGCTAGTCCAGCACCCCCTGCTGTGATTAGCAACTCACTCTCTATAGACATTTTACATAGAGAGCTTTTTGAGCTTTGCTAAATCTAAAAACTCTGATTGTGTCAGAACCGCTGCACCCAGTAAACTAAGTGATACCTAGTTGGATTCAGGGTCTCTTTGCCTGCATCATGCTGCTCTCAGAGACAAAAACCTGTTGACAGATTCCCTTTAAATGGAGAGAAGTGCACAATATAACACATGATGTAGTAAATAGCAGAAATCTCATCTGTTGGCATAGAGGACTGAGGACTCCACCTGTCAGACATTTATGGCTTATACTGTGGATGAATAGAAAGACATAAACAAAAAAAACACAATAGATAAACTCAATAACGCTTAAAGATTATTCACACAAACCCACAACCTGATCAATATGTCTTTAGGCTGCAGTTAGAGATTTTACTAAGCTGGATTTGTAAGTTTCGATTTTGCTTGTAAAACAGCGCTTTTTTTCCTGCAAATGATATTTGCTGCAGAACCCGTCATGCGTATTAATTAGTATACTGCCTTTTTTATGGTAA
Organism: Anomaloglossus baeobatrachus; assembly: GCF_048569485.1. Classification (NCBI taxonomy): domain Eukaryota; kingdom Metazoa; phylum Chordata; class Amphibia; order Anura; family Aromobatidae; genus Anomaloglossus; species Anomaloglossus baeobatrachus. The sequence goes on from NC_134353.1 coordinate 85,935,997, forward strand.
TCAGGCCTCGTATCTCTGCAGCCAGCACATGTCACATCCTGTGACACACGATCATGTAATGAAAATTAAGTAAGAAAAACATTTCGCACAGCATAACTCACAGTGAGTTATCTAGTTCATCCATCATAACATTTCAGTTATATTACAATTACAGCCACGTATTGCAGCATACTGGATAGAGAAAACACAAGCTGTTTATCCAGGCAGGAGAAGGTAACCGAAGTGTCAGAACTACAAATTATATTCCGAGTCACTGTAAAATGAAGATTAATGACTCCAGCCCCTGTTTAATTTACTAAATTTTAGTTTGTTAATATGTAAATATTTCTAATCTGTAAGGTGAGTGTAAATTATGGTGGTATTTTCAGGCTGCTGTTGTGAGACGAGATTATAAATAGCAAACAATACTTCCTTTTTGCTCACTGTTCCTCGGGGGCGGGGCTGGGAGAATGTGCTTTAAGTGTTGGGTGTAAGGACAGAACTGACAAACCACTCTGTTTTGGGTAGAATATTACTGCTTACTTCCCAGGATCCAGTACAGAGCAAAGCTTGCTCCTCCTGCCACAGCACCCTTTCACATACCCCTTTATATCTTAATGGAGGTCTGCGGGGGTGGACACTGGTGTCACCAAACTAGGAAGAGAAATATTATTGCATACATTCCTTACCTATTTTTAACATGGCCCAACATGCTCAATGTTCTCCTTTAGCAGATCGAAAAATGACTATAGACCACATTATTATTATTATTACTGTGTTTATTCCATGGTGCTGTACAAGTGAAAAAGGATATACATAATAGAGACAAGTACAATAATCATAACCAATACAAGGCACAGACAGGTACAGGAGGAGAGAGGATCCGGCTTGGGAGGGTCCAGTCTACAAGGGAAGGGTGAAAATACAGTAGGTGAGTGTAGAGCTGGTCATGAATGAGGGTTACTGGAGGTTGTAGGCTTCTTGGAAGAGGTGGGTCTTCAGGTTCCTTTTGAAGACTTCCATGATAGGTGAGAGTCTAATATGTTGGGGTACAGTGTTCCAGAGTATGGGTGTCACAGTGGTCTGTCTTTCTGTCGTAGGGACTAGTGACAAGTTCTGGGCCTTGAGACTCTGCAGATTAAATGTATTTATTTTCTTTTGGGAAGAAGAGGGTTAATATCAGTTTTCCTTGCCAGCAAGCATTCTCATTACCTACTCTGGTGTTTCCAGTTTGGACCACTCCCAGTCCCTATATATACCCTCTGTTTCCAGTAGAGGGTGCCAGTTATTCTCTTTCATTTGTAAGGTTGGCCCGGAGGTGAAAAGAGCTGGTGGAGCCCTCTCTGCAAGTTGCTGTGTAGGCTGCTGTCTTGGTGCTGACTGCAACTCTCTGTTGTTGTGTTTCCTCTGTCTGCCTTTCCTTTTCCTGGTGTTTTATTAGTTCAATGATAGGGCTAGCATCCCTCACCTGCCAGCTTACTAGCCAGGGCTATTACAGGGTCTCAGGTATCCTGTTCATTGACAGATGCGGAACCTGTATAGGGACTGGCTAGGAGTGTTGGGTACAGCTGCAGGTGAGTGAAGGAGGTGTTCCATCTTCGCCCTCACTAGCGCTAGGGCCCAACATTGTTAAAGTGAGTGTCGTGTCATATGCCATACCATTCGTTGTCACTCGCGTGACAATGGGGGCTGCATGGGCAAAATCTTGTATGCAATTGTGGGAAGAAGAGATACGAGGGGAGAAGAAAATGAGATCTTGTGAGGATTGGAGGTTACATGCAGGTAAGTACCAGGAGACTAGGTCACAGATGTACAGAAGAGACAGGCTGCGGATGGCTTTGTATGTTATCGTTAGGGTTTTGAACTGTAGTCTTTGGGTAATCGGAAGCCAGTGAAGGGATTGGTAGAGAGGAGATGCTAGGGAATACCGAGGAGACAGGTGGATTAGTCGGGCAGCAGAGGTTAGAATAGATTATAGGGGAGTGTTAGAATTGAGGCCACAGAGCAAGAGTTGCAGTAGTCGAGGCGGGAGATAATAAGGGCAAACACTAGTGTTTTTCCAGATTCTTGGTTAAGGAATGTGTGGATCCGGGATATATTTTTGAGTTGAAGTTGGCAGATATCTTACATAAAAATACAGCCCACAGCACAAGACTTCATATTACAGCCAATGACTCGCCCACCCCAGGGCTATGGGACACCCGGAGCGGGCCGGACTAGTCCGAGGGTAGTCAGTGGTGGCGGGGCCCGACTCCGTGGCCCTGGTCGGTGTCAGTTAAATATGGCTGGTGAATTGGGGTTTGAATAAAGTTTGTGTTCGTGACGCCACCTGTGGTTTGCGGCTATTAAGCCGCCGCTGCTGTGTAAGGCCTCCGGGGTGATGAAGTGGCAGCAATGGTGGTACGGCTCCCCACAGGTAGAGCGGTGCCCCGGGGCACAGTTGGTGCTCGTGAGCAGGGCCGGCTCCAGGTTTTTGTGGGCCCCGGGCGGAAGAGTCCCAGTGGGCCCCATCCACACGCAGACACACGTACACATACATATTTAACGACAAACTCACAAAAATACATATAGAACTGACACATCTATACAGTCATATACACTGACATACATAGATACACATCATACATGCATACAGACAAACACACACAGCTCTGCTGGATACATACATACAGACACAGCGCTGCTACATACATACACACATAGCTCTGCTATATACATACAGACACAGCGCTGCTACATACATACACACATAGCTCTGCTACATACACACATAGCTCTGCTACATACACACATAGCTCTGCCACATACACACATAGCTCTGCCACATACACACATAGCTCTGCCACATACACACATAGCTCTGCTACATACACACATAGCTCTGCCACATACACACATAGCTCTGCTACATACACACATAGCTCTGCTACATACACACATAGCTCTGCTATATACACACATAGCTCTGCCACATACACACATAGCTCTGCCACATACACACATAGCTCTACCACATACACACATAGCTCTGCCACATACACACATAGCTCTGCTACATACACACATAGCTCTGCCACATACACACATAGCTCTGCTACATACACACATAGCTCTGCCACATACACACATAGCTCTGCTACATACACACATAGCTCTGCTACATACACACATAGCTCTGCTACATACACACATAGCTCTGCCACATACACACATAGCTCTGCTACATACACACATAGCTCTGCCACATACACACATAGCTCTGCCACATACACACATAGCTCTGCTACATACACACATAGCTCTGCCACATACACACATAGCTCTGCTACATACACACATAGCTCTGCCACATACACACATAGCTCTGCTACATACACACATAGCTCTGCTACATACACACATAGCTCTGCCACATACACACATAGCTCTGCTACATACACACATAGCTCTGCCACATACACACATAGCTCTGCCACATACATACACACATAGCTCTGCTATATACATGCACACATAGCTCTGCTATATACATACACACATAGCTCTGCTATATACATACACACATAGCTCTGCTATATACATACACACCTAGCTCTGCTATATACATATACACATAGCTCTGCTATATACATACACACATAGCTCTGCTATATACATACACACCTAGCTCTGCTATATACATACACACATAGCTCTGCTATATACATACACACATAGCTCTGCTACATACACACCTAGCTCTGCTATATACATACACACATAGCTCTGCTATATACATACACACATAGCTCTGCTATATACATACACACCTAGCTCTGCTATATACATACACACATAGCTCTGCTATATACATACACACATAGCTCTGCTACATACACACATAGCTCTGCTATATACATACACACATAGCTCTGCTATATACATACACACATAGCTCTGCTATATACATACACACATAGCTCTGCTATATACATACACACCTAGCTCTGCTATATACATACACACCTAGCTCTGCTATATACATACACACATAGCTCTGCTATATACATACACACATAGCTCTGCTATATACATACACACATAGCTCTGCTATATACATACACACATAGCTCTGCTATATACATGCACACATAGCTCTGCTATATACATGCACACATAGCTCTGCTATATACATACACACATAGCTCTGCTATATACATACACACATAGCTCTGCTATATACATACACACCTAGCTCTGCTATATACATACACACATAGCTCTGCTACATACACACATAGCTCTGCCACATACATACACACATAGCTCTGCTATATACATACACACATAGCTCTGCTATATACATACACACATAGCTCTGCTATATACATACACACATAGCTCTGCTATATACATACACACCTAGCTCTGCTATATACATACACACATAGCTCTGCTATATACATACACATATAGCTCTGCTATATACATACACACATAGCTCTGCTATATACATACACACATAGCTCTGCTATATACATACACACATAGCTCTGCTATATACATACACACATAGCTCTGCTACATACACACATAGCTCTGCCACATACATACACACATAGCTCTGCTATATACATACACACATAGCTCTGCTATATACATACACACATAGCTCTGCTATATACATACACACATAGCTCTGCTATATACATACACACATAGCTCTGCTATATACATACACACATATCTCTGCTATATACATACACACATAGCTCTGCTACATACACACATAGCTCTGCCACATACATACACACATAGCTCTGCTATATACATACACACCTAGCTCTGCTATATACATACACACCTAGCTCTGCTATATACATACACACATAGCTCTGCTATATACATACACACATAGCTCTGCTATATACATACACACATAGCTCTGCTATATACATACACACATAGCTCTGCTATATACATACACACATAGCTCTGCTATATACATGCACACATAGCTCTGCTATATACATGCACACATAGCTCTGCTATATACATACACACATAGCTCTGCTATATACATACACACATAGCTCTGCTATATACATACACACCTAGCTCTGCTATATACATACACACATAGCTCTGCTACATACACACATAGCTTTGCCACATACATACACACATAGCTCTGCTATATACATACACACATAGCTCTGCTATATACATACACACATAGCTCTGCTATATACATACACACATAGCTCTGCTATATACATACACACCTAGCTCTGCTATATACATACACACATAGCTCTGCTATATACATACACATATAGCTCTGCTATATACATACACACCTAGCTCTGCTATATACATACACACATAGCTCTGCTATATACATACACACCTAGCTCTGCTATATACATACACACATAGCTCTGCTATATACATACACACATAGCTCTGCTATATACATACACACATAGCTCTGCTATATACATACACACCTAGCTCTGCTATATACATACACACCTAGCTCTGCTATATACATACACACATAGCTCTGCTACATACACACATAGCTCTGCCACATACATACACACATAGCTCTGCTATATACATACACACATAGCTCTGCTATATACATACACACATAGCTCTGCTATATACATACACACATAGCTCTGCTATATACATACACACATAGCTCTGCTATATACATACACACATAGCTCTGCTACATACACACATAGCTCTGCCACATACATACACACATAGCTCTGCTATATACATACACACCTAGCTCTGCTATATACATACACACATAGCTCTGCTATATACATACACATATAGCTCTGCTATATACATACACATATAGCTCTGCTATATACATACACACATAGCTCTGCTATATACATACACACATAGCTCTGCTATATACATACACACATAGCTCTGCTACATACACACATAGCTCTGCCACATACATACACACATAGCTCTGCTATATACATACACACCTAGCTCTGCCACATACATACACACATAGCTCTGCTATATACATACACATATAGCTCTGCTATATACATACACACCTAGCTCTGCCACATACATACACACATAGCTCTGCTATATACATACACATATAGCTCTGCTATATACATACACACCTAGCTCTGCTGTATACATACACACATAGCTCTGCTATATACATACACACATAGCTCTGCTATATACATACACACCTAGCTCTGCTATATACATACACACATAGCTCTGCTATATACATACACACCTAGCTCTGCTATATACATACACACATAACTCTGCTATATACATACACACCTAGCTCTGCTATATACATACACACATAGCTCTGCCACATACATACACACATAGCTCTGCTATATACATACACACCTAGCTCTGCTATATACATACACACCTAGCTCTGCTATATACATACACATATAGCTCTGCTATATACATACACACCTAGCTCTGCTATATACATACACACCTAGCTCTGCTATATACATACACACATAACTCTGCTATATACATACACACCTAGCTCTGCTATATACATACACACATAGCTCTGCTATATACATACACACATAGCTCTGCTATATACATACACATATAGCTCTGCTATATACATACACACCTAGCTCTGCTATATACATACACACCTAGCTCTGCTATATACATACACACATAACTCTGCTATATACATACACACCTAGCTCTGCTATATACATACACACCTAGCTCTGCTACATACAGACAGAGACAGACACGCGCGGCTCCGGGGGGGGGGGCATAAATCGGGGTTGGGGAGGGCACATACCGCTCAGGTCACGGTGAAGAAGGGGCCCACACAGCGCCGGAGGGACACGCTGTGCTGGGGGTCGCTGGCTGGCACTGCAACTCTCATCTGTGGGACTGAGCAGGATGCCGGTCTGTAGCTCCGCCCACAGATGAAGTTCAAACCAGGAAGTCTGCGCGCCTTAAAGAGACGGCGCCGCAGATTCCTGCCGAGGACTGCGGTCCCCGGAACTCGGCCCGGGGACCGCAGAACTAAGGAGAGTGGGCCCCGGCCAAGGTGCACCAGAGCTGACGAGGCCGAGTGGGCCCCCCGGCTCTCCAGGGCCCCGGCATTTGCCCGGGTATGCCGGGTGCTGACGCCGGCCCTGCTCGTGAGAGTCTATGGTGTAGTGGAAGTCTAAGCAGACGGAATAACAGAGACAACACCAAGGGTGCAGTTTCAAGTTGTTTACTCACACATCCTGGTATGCGCACACTGGTGCCCTCAGACGACTGGAACCCACTGTCAGGGACCTCCGCCGTTTCTGGGTGATTCCTGGAGTGAAAACCGGTACCCTTCTCTCTAAGGTGTCTCTGTCTTCCGCTGTCTTCCTAAGCCTTGCTCTTTTAGGGTGAACCTGCTCGGCCTCCACTACAGCCTCCAGGCTGGGGGGTCACCTGTCGGATGATTGTCCCCTTTCTAGAGGTTCTGCGGTGGGCTGTGGCCCGGGGAGTTTACAACTTTCCCTGGGCCTCGGTTTTTACTGTTTGGAGATCATTTTGCACTCCTCCGGTTTCTAGGGACCGTCCCCTGTTGCAGCTTGATCCCTCCACCGATGTTCCTGTGGAACAGGCCACCACAGCTCTACAGCTATCCGTGGCCCTGGAATCCCTTCTTTTCTCTGCTTGGTGTCACCTGGACCCTCTGAGTCCCAGGATCTTCACCAGGAAGCGTCTCTTTCTTCTTCACAGCTCCTGACTGACTTGGAGCTCTCTTTCCTTCTCTCCTCCTTGCCTGCCTCCTGCAGACCTCCTCCTCCTTCCCCACTCTCTCTCAGACTTCTGTTGCTTTCTCTGTGCGGACACTCTGAGCTCACAGAGCTCCTTTCTCTTTCACAGCTACATGCTGTCTCCTCACTCTCTCACTCTCTGAGGTAAACTGAAACTAACTTGACCTTCCTTTCTCTGACTGCTCTCTGGTGGCTCCTCCCACCTCCCCAGCTGCTAAGCTGTACCCTATAGGAGCAGGGATGGGTCTTACGGCCTGCGGCATGGGAGGGTTACTGCCACTGTCCCTGGTCCCAGTATGTACCTAACAATGGGTGTTGTGTAGATTTACCAGGGGACCGGTGTTCACTCCTTTCCTCACCCAGAATGGGGCATCACACCGCTGGATGGGGTGCAATATCCTGTGGCGACGGAAGCCTCAGGGGCGCCACACCAACACCTATATATACCGACTTCCCCTATATGTATATACCCCAGACTCTCCTTATATATCAACCTCACCTATGTATACTGACCTGAGACCTCCCTGTACACAAACTTCAAGTCTCTAGACCCCCATAACATTGTGGAAGACATCTATGGCCTTTAGAAACTATCATAAAAACTACCAATGAGCATTACCACCATAACAAACAAAAAGAGTAAGCATCGTTATTATAGATTAAATGGCTGGAATACGTCTAACAGCAGAAGCTATTAAACCGAGGGTGCACAACCTGTGGCCCTGTGACCACCTGAGCCCCATGATGCAATAGTTTGCGTCCCCCAACCGTCTGGTCATAGACTTGCTTTTCTGTTTCTGTTGATTCCTGACGTGTATAAGATGAACCTATTGTGGCGCCCTGGACGAGCCAGGTCGTCACAGAACAACACCTACGCACCCCACACTCCCGGTCAGGCACACCAAAGTCAGACAGAAACCCTTGTTGCCTTCCTCCAGGGGCTGATGTCCACACCAGGGGGTGGGCCAGGCGGTTGGCCCCACCCACCGAGGAGTTCACAGTCCTGGAGGCGGGAAAAGAAGGCAGTTTAGTTGAGTTGTGGAGTTTGAAGTTGGAGGATGGAAAGTGGCAGTTAAGCAGCCTGAAGTTGGTCCGGGTGTGTGGCCTGGACGGATCAGCAAGGTTGGCAGACGGTGGTGACCGTCTGCAGGAGTGGCCTATTGGAGCTAACCGTAAGGACCGGGGGGCGGGCAGTGGCACAGCAGTACCGGACCGGTATGCAAAGAGAAGCCAGCACCATCCGGCAGGGGCTTACGGACCCCGGCAAGGCTAGGAGTCGCCGTGAATTTGCCAAATCCGTTAGCGAAGGGAACCTCCTGGGTTTCCCAGCAGCCAAGTCCCGACAGAAGGCAACCGTCCAACCGAGAGAGGGAAACACAGTCACCGCCAAGGCTAAAGTTCCCAGGGCCAGAGCCTGCGGGCAAAAGGGGCTCCTTCAGCAACCTTCAAACTGGGGTGCGGGTTACCGGTGGGAACCCATTGGAACCGTTACACTACATAGGTGCAGGAAAAGGCAGTCACCATCAACCTGCCGGGAGAAACAACACCGCAGCCGTCTGTGGGACCCGTCCATCCAGCCGTGTGTTTTACCAAGAACTGTGTCCTCATCATTGGCTGAGTGAGTACCACCGTGCCGTGCGGCACAGCGCTGCCCCCGCGACCCTGCACCTCACCAGGCCCCGTAACCCGCCTGCCATCCATCCCTACCCCATCACCGGGCCCCGGGACAACCAACCACCTACCCACGGAGGGGAGAACTAACATCAAAGCTGCTCCCTGTCACCGCTCCCGGGATCCCCGTCCAGAGCAGCGGTGGTGTCACCAACCTCACCACAACCGTGGGTGGTGTCACGGACAATATCCAATCCCCACCCTTTTCACTCACGGGCGAGGAGCGCCGCTCGAGTCCCCGGGATCCGGCCCACCACTCGAGCCACCACCGAGCAGCAGCCGGACCCGAGCAGTGGGAGAGTGCAGCGTCTCCTCCTCCGCCCGCGACACTATGGTTCACTGTGTCCCCATCTGGAACCACCAACATTTTAGCAGAATGGGGGTCTCCTGGCCTTTGCGTAGCTTTCCAGAAAGGAATAGAAGACGTGGAGAAGTGGTCATACATGAATGAGGCTGTTTTCAATGTAGTTTTATGGGAGGAGTAAAACACATTTTAGCAACTCAAATTAAGTACAGTTGACCGGCATCGATGGTTGGCATTCCTAAATATTGTACTCCCATCTAACCATAATAATGAAGATTTGCAGGTGGTGGTGAGAGGTACAGCTGGAGAGCGGGCATTATCAATTGTCTACTTTATTAGGACGTTGATTGACAGTTTGGGTACCCTAGCAGCCAGCAATAAAACATTATTGGATGTTATGGAGAGAAGGGCTAAAAAAAAGTTTCTCAACCATAGCTTGTACACCCTGAAGCCTCTATATTTATGCGAGAGCTGAAGTCTGAGCACTTAGTTGGCTGACAGTCATCACCCTGATGCTTCCACATATACAGTATATATACAAGCTGGGCTTGGCTGAGGATTCATTTATTTTCAAAAAGCCAGACTGGAGAAGGCCACTCATAGACACCTCTGGCTGCGACTTACATCATGATTAGCTAAAGTGACGAGCATTAAAATTTAATGAAAGTGTGAAGTCTAGCTCACCATGTTGCTAATCCTCATCCCATATGGCGCTCGGCCAACAGCTTCACCATAGCCAGTGTAATCCAAAAGAAAAAAGGAAGTTCAGCTTTGACATACAAAATGTTTTATATTTAGACCCCATGCGCACGATGCAATTTTTCACGCATTTTTGGTGGTTTGTGGGGACCTTTTAGTCACCACAAACTGCATGCTTTTCCTTCCCCAGCAAAGTCTATGAGATTTCAGATTTGCTGTGCACACATTCTTTTTTTGGGGGTCTGCAGTTTTGTTGTGACAAAACTGCAGCATGTCAATTCTTTTTGCATTTTTCCCTGCGTTTTTCACCCATTGGTGATTAAAAAAGCATGGTCAAAAACACATGCGTTTTTTGGCCACAAGATGCATATTTTTGGCCAGGAGCATTTTTGTGGTTACGACAAAACTGCAGCGTGCGGACATATGTAGCACCCCAGCGGGTCGGGGGAAAATACTCGTCACCGGGCCGGTGAGGGTCAGGGGATGTCATGGGTGGCCTTGCCCGGTTTTGTGACCCCGAGGTGTACACAGAGGGGGATGGGTGGATAAGGGTGATGGTGGAGGTTTTTGTTGTGACGCCACCTGCGGTATGCGGTCAGGGAATTAGCCGCCACTGCTGTTGCTGTCCTCCAGGGCAGATGGTAGTAGCAGCCGAGGTGTTTCTGCTCCCCACAGGTGGAGCGGGCCCTGGGGAGGATGATGAGCAGAGTAGTGATGGCGAGCACCGAGGTGTGGGGCGCTAGCCCGAGAATGCCAGGCGGACACAGTCTCTGCGGGTTCCAGGTGTTTTACTCACAGTTTATGCCGCTCGCTCGGGAAGTACCAGTCATCCGCTGTTATGAGTTCCGTCGAACCCGGATCCTTTAGAGGTCAATGCCGGTGAATTGGACGGTGGGACCTTCCTCCTGCGCTTGGTATGGATCCCTGTGGCTTGAAGCTCTTGGGGACCCCTGGTTCTTGAAAAGTGTGTCTATGCAGGTGCCGCGAGTCGGATGTGGTGCCTGCTTTGGAACACGATCCGGGATCCTATGTGGCACTGTACTCCGGGGCCGGAGGGACATGCAATCCCCCAAGCCTGCAGATTTTGGTGGGCAACCTGAAGTATATCCACCCTAGGATTCTGTACCCTGTCAGCGCAGGTCCAGAGGGAGCAATCAAGCTCTCCCCTCGGCAACCGTATAAACTCCTGTGTCCCACCAGACCCACTGGTGAAACCCGACTGCTCGCTATCTCTCCTGCTGGAGAACTTCCTAACTGTTATCTTGGCTCCTAACTTCCCCAGGTGGTGACTCCTCCCATCCCAGGTTCCCACCACTAGTGGATTGGCTATCCCAGGTGTGGTGGTGTCCTAAAGACCCACCCCTTTTGAGCCAAACCTAGCCCGGTCCATGGTAAAAGAAGAGCAACCTGTTTGTGTGTATGAGTTGTGTTAGTGAAACCGGCACCGACCTCCATTGGACCCGGGTTGAGCACTGCACCTTTAATGTACCCTGTGGCGACTAAAGCCTCAGGGGCGCCACACATACCCTTAACCCAGTTCAAAAGTTCAAAAGCAGTTTTCAATAAGTTTCAGGTATACTCTGCACCCTTAGTCATGATGTAGTTTGTCATGTCCCTGCATTTGATGCGAACTTCCATTCCGAGCCCGCATCTTTCCCTGCATGTCGGATGATTTAAGCAGCCATCATGTGCCTCCAGGAGCCGCAGGTGGGTTAGAGATCCGCCCTAGGCTGTTAACCTGATAATCCCACTGTCAATCTCTGTCATTCCCCGCCCCCATCAGTGCGCCCATGACGTGATTGCGGGGCGCTGATGGGCTGTCACAACAGCTAATATTCCGTGTGTCTGTCATCATGATCCTACTGTGAACACTGAGTGTGAGCCGGAATTCATAGGAGACCATGATTTTTGCTATACAGACCAGTGCTGTTGCTGATACACTGCTTTGTATAGCAATCAGACAGTTGTAGATTCAAGTCACCTAAGGGAACAAGTAAAAACAGTAAAAAATAAAAAAAAAAAAAAAAGTTTAAAAAATGAAAAAAAAAACATTCGAATCACCCACCTTTTTCCCAATTGAAAATAACACAATTACAAAATAATAAAAAAAAATACACATATTTGGTATCTCTGCATTCAGAAATATACGATATAGCAAAATATAATATAAATTACTCCGATCGGTACACTGCGTAATGAAAAAAAAAATAAAAACACCAGAATTATGGGGGTGGGGGGTTTGGCCACAGCAACAATGCATTAACATACCTTAAGTAGCGCTGAAAACATATCTAACTAAAAATGGTATCAGTAAAAGGATCAGCTCAGGGAACAAAAGAGAAGCCATCACATAGCCCAAGGCCAGAACCTGAAAAATGAAAATTTTACGGTTCTGGAAAAAATTTTTGGCAAGCTTCTGGATTTTCTTTTACCACTTAGGTTACAAAAAAACCCATAAATATATATTGTTTGGTATCTACAAACTCATACTGACCTGGGGCATCATACTCGTTGGTCAATTTTACCATAGAGTAAACATGGTAAATAAAAAAACAATTGTGGAGCTGCACTTTCTTTTACAACTTTACCACACTTGGGATTTTCTCCTGTTTTCCAGTACACTATATGGTAAAATTAATGATGTCATTCAAAAGTACTACACATCCCACAATAACAAGCCCTCATACTGCAATATAGATGGAAGAGTAAAAAAGTTAAGGTTCTTGGAAGAAGGGGAGGAAAAAAATAAAATGAAAAAACGGAAAATAGCCATAGCGTGAAGGGGTTAAAGAACCTGACTTTTATTTCCCACATTTGTTCCCATCTCTCGGAGAAGATTTTGAAAGAACCAATAGATGTTGGCCAATTGCACCTGTACCGCCCCGGGGCTCGACCAGCTGCCGAGCCGCTTGGATCCTTGCTCGTCGGTGGGTGGCTCGAGCTCTTCACGGACCCGGGGGTCACGTCGCTCTGAAAGGGGGGTTGGCGCTACACGTAGGGACTTCGGTGGGGGGGTCCACGGCCGGAGCCGCGGTGGTTTGTAGGGGGTTTAAGTTCGTGACGTCACCCACGGGTTGTGCTGAATGGATGGACACCACCGCTGCCGTTGACTAGGCTCCCGGGGATGGTGTTGCGCAACTTGGTGTTGACCCCCTTCGTGAGTAGGGGGATGATGGTCCCGGGAGCCCGAGGGAGGTGCTGAGGTGCGGGGATGGATGCGTGCTGGGGTGTCGGTGCGGTGCGGCGCGGTGCGCAGCCCGAAGGCACTGGTGTACTCACTATGATAAACACGCTGGAGTCTCTGGTAAACCAAACAAGATGGTGAACGGTGCCCGCAGCCGGCTGCAGTTTCCCCTTAACAGGTTGGTGGTTTCCGCCTTTCTCCTGCACCTCTCTTGTGTAAAAATCACGACTCTTATGCCTAAGCAATGGTAGTCCGCTCCCCGGCTTGTTATGTGTCGGGAGAGCCCTCTTTGCCCGCAGACGCTGGCCCTTCGGGTCTCTATGCCTGGGCGGTGGCTTTACCCCTATGGTTGGGCTGTTGTCTTCAGTCGGGTCTTATATGGGAAAGGTCCTAAAGTCCAGTCCTCAATCAGTTGATTTGACTCAGCCTAGTTGTTTCTGTGCCTTGTACTGGGTCTGAGTACCCCCCCTGGGGCTCCGGTTTCCAATCGGTTCCACCGGTTCGGTATCGGCGGGCCACCGCCCGTCCCCGGTCCCTACAGTTCCACTGACTGTAATCCCAGCTCCTGCAGGCGGCCACCACTGTTTGCCTCTTTGCCAGAGGTGACTGGGCTCCAACCCAGACAACTGGTGTAGACTTTGGCAGGCCTGAGCACGAGCACAGGTCTGCCCTTGAACTTGACTCCACTTCACTCCACTGTCAAGACTAGACTACCCTACTGTGTTTCCCGCCTCTGGGCCTGTGAACGCCTCGGTGGGTGGAGCCAACCACCTGGCTCCATCCCCCTGGTGTGAACATCAAACCCGGAGGGAGGTGACAAAGGTTTTGAAGTTTGGCTGCTGTCACCTTACTAAGGGGAGGGGGTGTGTGTGCATGGGACTACCTAGGACGACCTGGCTAGTCCAGGGCGTCACACACCCATATCAGCAGATTTGTTAACTTTAATGTGTATGGGGCCTAAAGGCCGATTTACACGCAGCGACATCGCTAGCGATGTCGCTGCCGATCACACCCGCCCCGTCGTTTGTGCATCACGGGAAAATCGCTGGTGTACAAAATCGCTAATACTCGTCACACATACTTACCTTCCCTGTGACGTCGCTATGGCCATCGAAGAACCTCTTTTCTAAGGGGGCGGTTTTTGCGGTGTCACAGCGACATCACACGGCAGGCGTCCAAAAGAAACAGAGGGGCGGAGAGCAGCCACAGGAAAGTCACGCCCACCTCGTTGCCGGAGGACGCAGGTACGGTGTTGTTCGTCGTTCCTGGGGTGTCACACGTAGCGATGTGTGCTGCCTCAGGAACGATGAACAACCTGTGTCCTGAACCAGCAATGATTTTATGGAAATGAACGACGTGTCAACGATCAACGATAAGGTGAGTATTTTTGATCGTTAGCGGTCGCTCATACGTGTCACACGCAACGACGTCGCTAACAAGGCCGGATGTGCGTCACGAATTCCGTGACCACAGCAACATCTCGTTAGCGATGTTGTTGCGTGTAAACTGGCCTTTAGACTGTGGGGTGTACATCCTGGCGTTCATGTACTACAGATTAAGAAACACCACTGTAAATTATCTGTAATGTGGTGTCTATATCCTATATAAACCGCCAATAACTGTCCTAAACGATACCCCAACATAACATCATAGTGACATAATCTAACATAACATGAGTGACGTTTTTAGCCAAAATGTAAAAAGTATTTCAGAATTAGGAAAATAGCCCCTGTTTTTCCCTCAATATGAAGTCATAGTTTTTCTTACGCTGTGAATTTATAGTTTTTTTTTACTCTAAACCTCTAAATATCTCACGGACAACAGACTAGAAGATATCCATTCATTTTGGTGCATTACTTCCATCAATATCTCAAGTGTGTCTATAATGCATGAAGGATAAAGTTGAGATAAATCAGCATAATGGCTCGTACACAACGTCAACTCTCCAGAAAAATGAAATATTGGAGCCCCGGTCAGTTTGGTGCTCAATAGACCAGGCAATGTCTGAGGAACCAAAACCTAGAGTAAAAACAATGCACAAATACCCTGTAGTAAGTAAATGCATAGTAATTGTACACGTAAATAACATTTGTTCAAAAAAGCATAAAAGCCATCCCACCAAAACAAGGTGTACCCAACGAGGATGGTTCCTAACTCTAGTATTTCACCTCAGTATGTGCCAGCAACCTCAAAATAGACGCAGGCAGAGCATGACCTTGTGCCTAAACATCGGAAAAGCACTTCAGGATATTCGGGTATTATTTTTAGATGATTTTTCCTGATACATGTTTTTGATTTTTGTTTCTGTGACCGCTGGAATGTGATTTGCATAGGTGCAGTCATGTGCCAGCTTCTATCAAAGAACGCATTGAGAGAACCGGATGCAAATCACATACTGGCAGTCACCTGACAATCCCTCTAAGTAATAGAAGGGAATGTTTACAAAGTACACAATGCAAACTGTCAGGATTCACTAATCTGCATTCATAAAGAGTGACTACAGAGATTTAGAAAACCTCTTAAGCTGGCCATACGAATGAAGTTGTTGGCTGGACTTGCATTCATCAGGTCACTTTCTTTTACCTCCCCCATGCGCATGAGGACTCACATATTTTTTGTGGGGACAGAGAAGAAAGCTATGGCCAGATGTCTAGTGGCATATCTACCTTGAAAACAAAAGGTTAAGGAGTTGAAATTCCAAAGTACATTGAGCACACTGTCAGGATTCCCCTCTATTGCCAGATCAGGTGCTCCTCACTGTACTGCCGGTCACATGCTGACTAGCTTCTCATCCATTTCTCTCAATAGAGCATTGGGATGAGAAGTTAGTTAGCAAGTAACCGCTAGCTTGCAAATCAAATGTTGGTGGTCACATGATGACTGCTAGAATAGCCAATAGAGGGGAATCCTCACAGTCTGAGTAATGCACACTGTCAGGATTCACAGAGTAACAATAAAGAGACAGTTGCACTCTGTAGTGCTAAGATATGTATATAATGAATATAGGAATATAGACATGTATTAATGCTATGAAAAACATAAAAACTGAGATACTTAGCACACAAAAATGGCCAGATTTATGTGAGCCCAACAGCCAACGCCAAGGTGACCTCTTATTGTTGGGTCCCTGCCTACTCTAATGCCTCTCTTTGGGTTAAAAAACCTCCAAATTATGGGAAAACAGGAAATGGAGAATTAAAATCACCTAAGGCTGAAGAGCAGGAGTGCTCCAAGGCATGACCCTGTAATCTAAGAAAAAGACTGATGGCACATCCTAACTTTCTAATGTGAACAGGTGCAAATGCACATTAAAAGGTTACGAGGTGCCATCAGTCTTTTTCTTAGCTGATAGGATTCACAGAGTGACAGCAGAAATGTAGCTGAAACACAGAAAATCCCTTTAAGCTGGCTATTCACATGAGGTAGTTGTTGGCTGAACTTGTACTAAGCAGACCACTATCTCTCCCGAGCGCACATCTCTACGTGTATGTCCCCTGAAAACACAAGGGTAGAGGGCTGAAACTCTAACAACCCAATTCTTCTCATCCCAAGCAAGTCGTAGAGAGTCTGGAATCTGGAATACATTTCCAGACTGGTCGGCCAGTCCTATCTAAATTGGTGGATTCAGCCACCGTTCATCTAATGAGTATGGGGACCTTTATACTCCATGATGTGGCGGTGACCGCTACTTCTACCTCCATATGGCTATCACCCTTTGTGCTAATGAGATCAAAAAGACGGAAACAAAACCTACTGCCGCCGATAGACATTACTTAAGACCTATCTTATTTTCTTTAATTTCTTCTACATTGTTTGTCTATAAAGAAAATGGTGCATAAAAAAAAATATCCAATCAATAGCCAAGCATTTACTATTTATCATTGTATCCATGGCAACAAAATGATTTATTTTTTAAACAATGGTAATTTAGTTGGTTAGCTGGAAAGAATAGCCGTTACCATGGATATACTTATTAATGATACAAAGGTTTATTGTTCTTGTGATACCTTTTGTCAATATTGTGTTTGTGCAATCTGCATATTAATATATGGATATTATCAAAAACAATTACCATTTAATTAGCATCCGACTCTCATATTCTGCACGGATTAGTAATGTTGCTCTTTTCCTGGCTTCCCCGTAGCAATCATGACATGCCGCCCACCTGCACACAATACCCGTCCTCATCTGGGCATTCTCTCCGTACAGCAGGTGAAGCAGTGTCAGTTTACAGAAGTCATTGTGCATATAGCAATTACTGGATTAGTCTGAGGGTGTGCGTTTTACATTTGCAAAGAGCATTGGCTGGGGTATGCCATTATGTTATATATGTTTTGGCAGTATGCATGGCAGGATGCTATTAGATATGTTAATAAATAAGCAGAGTGAGGGAGTAGTAGTCTAGTATATGACGGGCACTTTTTGTATCCAAAAATGTAGGGTGTGAGACTCATGTGGGATTAGTGGATGAGGGCAGGTATATCTCACCCCGGTGTCGGTCCTATATGACTTAGCCTGGTCAGGATCACCTGGCTACTAATGGATTAATGGGAGGTGAAGGACGGAGGTAAAAGGAATCTGGGAAGTTGGGGGAGGGGCTCCATCTGGGAACACAGTAAGCCTGTCTGTGTAGCAGACACTTGTGAGGAGCAGTGCCTGATGTTTGTATGGTTTAGCTGGAAGGGGGAAGCCCTCCAGTTGGTAGTTAGGATAACACTGTGTATAGTTAGTGCCGGACAGGCAAGGATTTATTTTGTTGGTGTTTTTTTTCTTTTTGTTTATGCTTCACTGCAATAAACCTGACCAAGCGTCAGTTACACCTTGAATTCGGCTGTCTGCCTGAGGTGAATACGTGCCCTTTGAACCCAGCAAAGGCGATCCCGGAGCGTGTTATCACAAGGGTCTGTCAACCATGAATTATAGTAACATTCCTTTAATTCGGCATCAGTTGGCCATGTTAGGTGCTGTTATACTGATATTTTGGATTATTGAATGGTCAATATAGACAGACTCGGACAAGCCCGCAGGAGAACCGGTGAATCCCCGGGTGGGCCCCTTATGTGCCGCCCCCGTGCCAGCTGCCGTGCTGCTCGGATCCGGATCTGCGGTATGGCTCGAGGGACTCTACCAAACCCTGGGGTCACGCCGACACTCCGAATAAAAGGGGGGCGTATTTGTACGGGGGTTGTTGAAAACTGTCTGTGACGCCACCCACGGTGTGTGGTGAGATGTAGCACCACCGCTGCTATTGTGGGGCTCCCAGGGGCGATGGGCTGGCAGCTGGATGTTAACCCCTCCGTGGGCAGGGATGGATGCCCCGGGGCCCAATGTCTCTGTGCAGGGGATGATAATGACAGGGGCCGGCGCACCTGGTCAGGCCGGGAAAGTTGCTCACTGTTGAATCAATCACACAAGTCTTTTGGTAAACCAAGGTGATGGTGGCCAGCTGCTGCAGACGGGTGTATCTGGTCCCACACCCGGTTGATGGTCACTGCCCCTTTCCTCTGCACTTTGTGTTTGTTTGTGTAGACTTCCCGGTGTGTAACGCAGGAGTCCGCTCCTGGTCCTCTGGTTGGGAGCCATGCCCGTCAGACTCTGACCCGTGGGATCTACCAGGTCCTGGCGGATGCCCTATCCCTCTCTGTGGGTGGTTGTCTACTTTTCGGGACTTAGGTTGGGACAGGACCTGGAATCCTGCCCTCAATCGGTTAATTAGCTAGGCCGTCTGTGCCGGTCCTGGCTTCGGGGTCCGAGTACCCCCTTGCTGTGCACGGTTTCCGGGTCGGTTCTCTGATGTCAGTACCGGCGGGCTAAAACCCTGCCCAGGTCCACCTCAGATCTGCCAAGCCGTCTTCACGTCTCCTGCTGGCAGTGACCACCGTCTGCCACCCAGCCAATGTGTCAGGGCTCCGACCCTGACACCTGTCAGCTTCTCCTCCTCACTCCAAACTCCACTCAAAACTCAACTGCTGTTTTCCCGTCCCGGCTTCTACAGACCCCTAGGTGGGCGTTTCCTTTCCACCTGGTCCCGCCCACTGGTGTGCCTGTCCTTCCCTGGGGGGTGACTAGGGTTTTGTCGGCTGCTTTTAACCTGTGTGGGAGCAGTGTGGTGCGGGGGGGCCTAACCTGTGTGACTACCTGGTTTTGCCAGGGCGTCACACTTACATGAGCAGTTGTTTCCCCAATACATTTGATTCTTTATGTACAGACAGAAGAAGCATCATTCATTTAAAAAAACTACACAGATTTAAAATACTGTATATAGAAAATGAAAATGCTAGAACTCGCAAGATTTTTGCACAAATTGTACGAACATTTTACGACATTTCAAACAATGTAAAAAAATAGCAAAAACTTTTTGTTGAACCTGGGCCAAAGAATGTACTCTTATTGATAACCTTTCTATATCAGAAAAATAGCATTAAGTGTTGGATACATTTTCCAATTATGATTCATAATGGGCGTGGTCTCTGCTCAGACTTTTTGTCTTAAAGAAGAGGGTCACCCATTTTCATTATATGCTAGATCGATATAACATTGATGAACAAAGTTTCTCTCAAATACCTTGCGTTGGCAATAATGCCAGTGAGCGGCGCTATTGTGGACCGCTGTTCCCCATCACATGACCGCTGGGGCTTCGTAACCTTGGGGATCCGGTGATGTCACGTCAACTTTCTGTTCACCGGACATCACTGACATGGGCCCCAGTGTCTGGGCTGTGGGTGACGTTTCACCGCTCGTTACAGCCCAGCATCGCTCCTGTTTGCGGCGCTCTGCAGTGAGGGAGGTGGGAGCAGGGAGATGCTGGGCTGTCACGCTGGGCTGTGCTGAGCGGTGAAACTCTGCCCACAGGTGATGTCAGGTGAGCAGGATGTGGACGTGACATCACCGGATCCCCGAGGTCCTCAATAGTGCCAGTCACAGGCACTATTGCCAGCGCAAGGTATTTGAGAGAAATATTGTTTCTCAACATAATATCGATGTGGCCAATAATGAAAAGGGGTGAACCACCTCTTTAAGACTAAAGATGAGCGAACCTAAAGTTTGGTGTTCGGTACGAACTCAGACTTTTCCAAGAAAACAGAGTTCTGGTTCGGAGTTCAGGTGCTTTACGTATGCAAGCCACTCACGCGATCATCGCTGTGCTCCGGCACGCTCAGTGCTCAGCCTAGTGCGAGACACTTGCAGTGTTTGATTGGCTTGCACTGGGAGTAACAGCAGAATGATTGGATGTAGTGTACACCTCCCGTAAAAAAGGCAAAAAACCCTCACCCACCCTCCCCTGGAAGTGCTGTGTTTATGATTACTACATGTGGGCAGAGACCCGAACTGCCAGTCAGTTACTTCAAATAAAGTTCAGGTCCAGTCCGGGTCCAAAACCAAACTTCAAACTTTGTACTTTGTACTTGCATTTGTAATGGATCCGTTGTTTTCTTACCGGATCCGTTACAAATGGAAGATAAATAGCAATCCATTAACGAGACCATTGACCATAGATTCCCATGTTAAAAAAAATGGATCCGGCAGAAATCAGTTTCCTAACGGATCTCTGCAGGATCCGCTCTAACGAATGACAACAGGACATGCAAACTTAGCCTTACTAAATAATCCTGTATCACTGGGATAGGCTATAATTTATTAATTGTTGAGGCCCAACCAATGGGACAATAATTGGAAAGCCCCATTTGAATGGAGTGAAGATCAAATATGGGCACCTCTATGGGCACCTCTACATTATATACAGTGGGGAAAAAAAAAGTATTTTGTCAGCCACCAATTGTGCAAGTTCTCCCACTTAAAAAGATGAGAGAGGCCTGTAATTGACATCATAGGTGACCACAACTATGAGAGACAAAATGAGAAAACAAATCCAGAAAATCACCTTGTCTGATTTGGCAAGATTTTTTTATGAAAATTATGGTGGAAATAAGTATTTAGTCACCTAAAAACATGCAAGATTAATGGCTCTCACAGACCTGTAACTTCTTCTTTAAGAGGCTCCTCTGTCCTCCACTCATTACCTGTAGTAATGACACCTGTTTGAACTTGTTATCAGTATAAAAGACGCCTGTCCACAACCTCAAACAGCTTTACTATGTGACTGTTGGCAAAAAGTATAGTACAGTGCTTAACAGTCCCATAGAGATTGAATGGAGAAAAGGTAAGCATGCTCAACCTCCACTCCATTCATGGGTTGCTCCTCAGAGATTTATTCTCAGGATTACTGGGCGTCCTATAACCCCAGGGATCAAAATGCTGGATAGGGAACTTATTAACTTGGGACAAACCCTTTAAGAGCTATTATTTTTTTGTTACAACAATATATTTGGTGTGCAAATTAGTGGGACCAAGCTTTAACACAATAATGGGCAATAGAGCTAAAGCAGAAGATAAACCCCCATTTGAAAGTGACTTTGAAGAAAATAACTTTTCATAGTTGTTTTTTGTGGTTTATTTCTTAATAGTTCTCATTAATGTTATGCTCCGCAGGGATGGAAGGTAGACTCTCAGATTAATTTCCTCTTTTGGGATCAGACTGTGATGCTAAACATGATAGGCATGGACAAAAGGCTCCTATGCTGTCCCTAATGCTAGGGGACTCTACACTAATCGTTCTCTGGATTACCCCTGATAGGGGAGATGCAGAAATCCCATGCTTAAGGGGTACTTCTCACATAGCGAGATTGCTGCTGAGTCACGTTTTTTGTGACGCGTCAGTGACCTCATCAGCGATCTCGCTGTGACACTGAGCAGCGATCTGGCCCCTGCTGTGAAATCGCTGCTCGTTACACACTGCTCTGGTTCATTTTTTGGACGTTGCTCTCCCGCTGTGAAGCACACATCGCTGTGTTTGACGGCGGGAGAGCAACGATCTGAATGTGCAGGGAGCCGGCTTCTGGCAGCCTGCAGTAAGCTGTAACCAAGGTAAATATCGGGTAACCAAGTGAAATGCTTTGCTTGGTTACCCGATATTTACCTTGGTTACTAGCCTCCGCCGCTCTCAGGCTGCCAGTGCCGGCTCCCTGCTCCCTGCACACGTAGCCAGAGTACACATTGGGTAAATAAGCAAAGCGGTTTGCTTATTAACCCGATGTGTACTCTGGCTACGAGTGCAGGGAGCCAGCGCTAAGCGGTGTGCGCTGGTAACCAAGGTAAATATCAGGTAAGCTTGGTTACCCGAGATTTACCTTAGTTACCAAGCGCAGCATCGCTTCTACGTGTCGCTGGGGGCTGGTTGCTGGTGAGATCTGCCTGATTGACAGCTCACCAGCGACCATGTAGCGATGCACCAGCAATCCTGACCAGGTCAGACCACTGGTGGGATCGCTGGAGCATCGCTCAAGTGTGATGGTACCCTTACTATAATCCTGAGTAAAGGAAAGGGCAGGAATAGTGATGAAATTACAGATTAGACAGCCAGGGATAACAGAAACCAATCACACTGCACATTCACAGGAATAAACAGTAAGAAACTAAAGGGAAAAGCAAGAGAAGTAAGGCAGCAACAAAAGCACAACAAGGGTCACCACAACCGCTCACAACAATAATATCACAACCACTAGTAAGCATGGATAAATCCACCTCTCCAAGCCAGGTATAGTCAAGCTGTAGCTGGCACCATAAGAACAGTGCAGCCAACATACATAGAAGGAGAGTGAACATGACTGACTCCCATTGCATGTGACCAAAGAGACTAATAAGAAGTCCAGCAGAGATTAAATCTTGCTAGACTGCCCATGAACCACAGGTCTGATAGTCAATACCTGAGTCACCTTGCGTCGATCACAGACATCAGAGAAGTGTCACCACAACATGGTGCCACAATGACAATCGGTGATTCCTGCAAAAACCTCCTTGTGACAATACCGGTATTCTCTGTTCCATCTTTCTTTCCTCTAATACAAGCAGACAACTGAAAATGACTGCCAGATTTATCATAGGACAGATACTAGAGTTGAGCAAGTACCTAATTATTCGTACTCGCTATACTCATTACAAGTACTGTCTACTATTCGCGTATTCGTTCCGAATGGCGTGTGCAATGCAAGTCAATGGGGAAAAACTGGCAAAGTAATGAATAACTCGAATGCCTTATTATTCGTGTGAGTAGCGACTAGTGCGGAATTCGGGTTACTCGTTAAATTGAGAGTATTCCCAATTGACTTGCATTAAACACAATATTTGGAATGAATACGCAAGTATTAGACAGTATTCGTTGTGAGTATAGCAAAAGCGAATAGTTAGGTACTTTAGTTGGCATCTTTGGAATCTAACATGTAATGAGTGAGGGGTGTTGTTAGATTGGTTAATGGGAGCTTCAGTTTTGAAATAATTTGAGTAAATTTCCATAAAACACACGATAACAAGAACCCCTAAATAAAAATTGGAAAGAGAGAAGACAGAATATTGTCATAATGTCTTGGTGTTACGTTTTTGTAAAAATCTATCACAGATTACATATATAATTTACAAACTGTCTTCATTCAGTTCAAGATTTAGCGTCCATAGCAGGTCACTGCCTCCAGCAAGATCTAGACACCCATATCCTGCTGCTGTCATCATTGCCATGATATGATTGGCTACGTGCTCTGTTCACACCCCCATTATAACTCAGCTCTTGCTGCTGTAACCTGATTGAGCGTTCTCTTCATTACACTGCACCTATCATTGCCTAGATATGTGCTAGGATGCCCTTAATTTAATTTAGTGGGCATTAGAGACATTTTGATATTAACATATACTAGCTGTACTACCCGGCTTCGCCTGGGTTAATAACTGTTGTTAACAAAATACAATGTATTAACAAAAATGTATTCTGCACACAAAAACCACAAAACAAATAGATAGAAATGTAATTATTAAAAGGCAAAAACTAAGCTAATTTCACAACATATATTTCAACACCCCAGATATTCCACACAGATTTAACTAAATTGGCCCAAGTAATGTGTTCCGTCTGCCTCTTTCCCCATCTGCTTCTTTCCCCGTCTGTCTCTTTCCCAGGTCAGTCTCTTTCCCAGGTCAGTCTCTTTCCCAGGTCAGTCTCTTTCCCAGGTCAGTCTCTTTCCCAGGTCAGTCTCTTTCCCAGGTCAGTCTCTTTCCAGGTCAGTCTCTTTCCAGGTCAGTCTCTGTCTGTCTCTTTCACCGTCTGTCTCTGTCTGTCTCTTTCACTGACTGCCTCTATCTGTCTCTTTCCCTGTCTATCTCTATCTCTCTCTGTCTGTCTCTCTGTCTGTCTGTCTCCCTGTCTGTCTCTATCTCTCTGTCTCTGTCTCTCTCTGCATGCCTCTTTCCCTGTCTCTTTCCCTGTCTGTCTCTCTGTCTGTCTCTCTGCCTGTCTCTGCCTGTCTCTCTGTCTGTCTCTCTGTCTGTCTGTCTGTCTGTCTCTCTGTCTGTCTGTCTGTCTCTCTGTCTGTCTCTCTCTATACATCTCCCCACTGACATCTTATTACCTCACATATAAGCTTCTTATACTATGAATGTCTTTTGTTCCTATAGCAACCAATCACAGCTCCTACTAGTAACCTGTAGTTCCAGGCTACATTTACTTTAATGGAGCCATGTTTTTTGGAGAGTAACTGTAAAGCGCGGGGTTACATTTTCCTGTCAAAACATAGTCTACGACGTTCCCTGGGTCACATGAGGTGTCTGTGCAAAATTTCGTGATTGTAAATGCGACGGTGCGGATACACTTTTCGTTTCACTTTTTCCCCCATTATGTAGATAGGGGCAAAATAGATTGGTAAATTGGAACGCGCGGTGTTAAAATTTCGCCTCACAACATAGCCTATGACGCTCTCGGTGTCCAGAAGTGTGAGTGTGCAAAATTGTGTGGCTCTAGCTGCGACGGTCGAGAAGCCAATCCCGGACATACATACATACATACATACATACATACATACATACACACACACATACATACATACATACACACATACACACACGTTCAGCTTTATATATTAGATATTTAATATCTGATTTAAAATAAAACAAATAAGGACATATGCTCAAATTGTATAACAAGAATTATAGATGGAGTATAATAATAGTAATAGGTTAAGTGTTTATTTTGTGTATCCAGCTTCCTCTGACTTTGCCTCGCTACTATCGACAGTCGCCGCGCTACTTATTTAAATCACAATGGGTTGTATAAAGATTGACATCACTCATCATTATCTAGAGACTGCAGCTAGGCTTCAGCAATCACCACTATTTAAGATAATTAGCAGAAGCATTATTCTTGATCATCACGGATAGATTTTCACTCCCTGCTAAGGGTCAGTCAATTTCTCAAGGTGACTTGAGGCAAATTATTTATTTTGCACTTATTTTGAAGAGGGGTTAGTTTTAAGTTGTAAATTATTTCTAATCTTGTTTTGAGAAAGATTAGTAAACAGTATTCACTTTAATTTTAACTGTATATACAGTGCCTTGTGAAAGTATTCGGCCCCCTTGAATTTTTCAACCTTTTCACACATTTCAGGCTTCAAACATAAAGATAAAAAAAATAAAATTTTATAGTGAAGAATCAACAACAAGTGGGACACAATTGTGAAGGTGAATGATATTTATTGCTTAGTTTAAATTTTTGTAAAAAATGAAAAACTGAAAATTGGGGTGTGCAATATTATTCAGCCCTTTTACTTTAAGTGCAGCAAACTCACTCCAGAAGTTCATTGAGGATCTCTGAATGATCCAATGTTGTCCTAAATGACTGATGATGATAAATATAATCTACCTGTGTGTAATGAAGTCTCCATATAAATGCACCTGCTCTGTGATTGTCCCAGTGTTCTGTTTAAAGTGCAGATAGCATCATGAAGACCAAGGAACACAACAGGCAGGTCCGTGATACTGTTGTGGAGAAGTTTAAAGCCGGAGTTGGTTGCAAAAATATTTCCAAAACTTGAAACATCCCAAGAAGCACTGTGCAAGCGATCATATTGAAATGGAAGGAGTATCATACCACTGCAAATCTACCAAGACCCGGACGTCCCTCAAAAATTTCATTTCAAACAAGGAGAAGACTGATCAGAGATGCAGCCAAGAGGCCCATGATCACTCTGGATTAACTGCAGAGATTTCCAGCTGAGGTTGGAGAGTCTGTCCATAGGACAACAATCAGTCGTACACTGCACAAATCTGGCCTTTATGGAAGAGTGGCAAGAAGAAAGCCATTTCTCAATATCCATAAAAAGTGTTGTTTAAAGTTTGTCACAAGCCACCTGGGAGACAAACCAAACATGTGGAAGAAGATGCTCTGGTCAGATGAAACCAAAATCGAACTATTTGGGCACAATGCCAAAGGATATGTTTGGCGTAACAGCAACACAGCTCATCAACCTGAACACACCATCCCCACTGTCAGACATGGTGGTGGCAGCATCATGGTTTGGGCCTGCTTTTCTTCAGCAGAGACAGGGAAGATGGTTAAAATTGATGGGAAGATGGATTGAGCCAAATAATAATAAATAATAATAAAAATAATCTTTATTTCTATAGCGCCAACATATTCCGCAGCGCTTTACAATTCAGGAGGGTCATATACATATAAATATCATATACATAAACATATACAAACAAGTAACAATTATAGAAGATACAATATTTAAAGGGAAAAATGGCAACCCTGCTTGTGAGAGCTTACAATCTACAATGAGATGGGGGGAGGGGCAAGGTACAAGTGCTTATATACAATGACAATCCAGCCATCTCATGGGGGATAGATAATGGCTTCCTGGACCAGTTGGCCAGAGCCTTGAGATGCATTTGGGTGCCATGGAGTTTGACGTGGGGTTGTGTTCTGAGAAGTTGTAGAGGGATTAGGTGAAATTAGTTTGGCTAGGGAGTGTGATAGGCCGCCCTAAAAAGATGCGTTTTTAGGGAGCGTCTGAAGCTGAGTACGTTGTGATTTGTCCTAACTTCTTGGGGTAGAGCGTTCCAGAGGTTTGGTGCAGCTCAGAAGAAGTCTTGGATTCGGGAGTGGGAGGTTCGAATTAGTGTGGATGTTAGTCGAAAGTCATTTGCAGAGCGTAGAGAACGGGTGGGATGATAGACAGAGAGGAGGGTGGAGATGTAGGGGGGTGCTGCACTGTGGAGAGCTTTGTGGGTGAGAACAAGCAGTTTGAATTGGATCCTGTGATATATGGGCAGCCAGTGCAATGACTGGCAAAGAGCAGAGGCATCCGAGTAGCGGTTAGCCAGATAGGTGACCCTGGCTGCTGCATTAAGGATGGACTGTAGAGGGGAGAGTCTAGTTAGGGGGAGACCAATTAATAGAGAGTTACAGTAGTCAAGGCGAGAGTGGATCAGGGCCACGGTGAGGGTTTTTGTCATTTCCATTGTGAGCAAGGGGCGGATTCTAGAGATGTGCTTGAGGTGCAAGCGGCAGGTGCGGGCAAGAGATTGTATGTGGGAAGTGAAGGAAAGATCAGTGTCAAGTATAACACCCAGACAGCGGGCCTGCTGCCTAGGACTTATCGTTTTGCCACACACAGAGAGGGAGATGTCAGGTTTAGGAAGGTTGGGAGATGGAGGGAAAAGCAGAAGTTCAGTTTTGGAAAGGTTAAGTTTCAGATAGAGAGCAGACATGACATTGCAAACTGTAGTCAGGCAGTCACTTGTGTTATGTAGTACAGCGGGGGTGAGCTCAGTGGATGAGGTGTATAGCTGTGTGTCATCAGCATAACGATGGTACTGAAAGCCAAATCTGCTGATGGTCATTCCAATTGGGGCAGTGTACAGGGAGAAAAGAAGAGGGCCAAGGACTGAACCTTGAGGGACCCCAACAGTGAGAGGAAGAGGAGAAGATGTGAAGCCAGCAAATGATACGCTGAATGAGCGGCCAGAAAGATAGGAAGAGAACCAGGAGAGCACAGTGTCCTTTAGGCCGATAGAATGGAGCATAGAGAAAAGGAGATGGTGGTCAACAGTGTCGAAGGCGGCAGAGAGGTCAAGAAGGATAAGCAGAGAGTGGTCACCGTTACGTTTTGCTGTCAATAGGTCATTGGTCACTTTGACAAGGGCAGTTTCTGTTGAGTATAAAGGGAGGAAGCCAGACTGTAAAGGATCTAGAAGAGAGTGAGTGGAAAGGTAGTGGGTGAGACGAGAGTAGACCAGGCACTCCAAGAGTTTAGAGATGAAGGAGAGATTGGAGACTGGTCTGTAGTTGCTTGTGCAGGACAGATCAAGGGAAGGTTTTTTTAACCCCTTCAGCCCCGGGGCACTTTCCGTTTTTGCGTTTTTGTTTTTTGCTCCCCTTCTTCCGAGAGCCGTAACTTTTTTATTTTTCCGTCAATCTTGCCATATGAGGGCTTGTTTTTTGCGGGACAAGTTGTACTTTTAAATGAAACCATAAGTTTTACCATATGGTGTACTGGAAAGCAGCAAAAAAATTCCAAGTGTGGAAAAATTGCAAAAAAAGTGTGATGGCACAATAGTTTTTGGGATGTTTTATTCACGGTGTTCACTATATGGTAAAACTGATGTGTGGGTATGATACCTGAGGTCGGTGCGAGTTTGTAGACACCAAACATGTATAGGTTTACTTGTAACTAAGGGGTTAAAAAAAATTCACAAGTTTGTCCAATAAAAGTGGCGCACGTTTTGCGCCATTTTCCGAAACACGTAGCGTTCTTATTTTTTGGGATCTATGGCTCAGTGACGGCTTATTTTTTGCGTCTCGAGCTGATGTTTCTAATGGTAGCATTTTTGCGCAGATGCTACGTTTTGATCGCCTGTTATTACATTTTGCGTAAAACTTGCGGCGACCAAAAAACGTAATTTTGGCGTTTGGAATTTTTTTGCCACTACGCCGTTTACCAATCAGATTAATTGATTTTATATTTTGATAGATCGGGCATTTCTGAACGCGGCGATACCAAATATGTGTATATTTATTTATTTTTTAACCCTTTAATTTTCAATGGGGGGAAAGGGGGGTGATTTGAACTTTTAGGTTTTTTGTTTTTTTTTTAATTTTTTAAAACTTTTTTTTTACTTTTTTTATTTTATTTTACTAGTCCCCCTAGGGGGCTATAGCGATCAGCAATCCGATTGCTGATCGCTATCTGCTGATTACAGCTATACCGCTGTAAACAGCAGAAATAGTCACTTTCTTTCTTCCTCTGCTCCGTGCCGAGGAAGAATGAAAGTGAAACTTCGTAGCACTAGGCGTCATCACATGACCCTGTGCTACGATGGCAACCACCGAACGTCACGTGATCACTCACGTGACGTCCGGAGGGGGCGGCGGTAAGAAAAAAAGATGGCCGCGCGCATATAGATCTCGCTGCCAGACTTTGGCAGCGAGATCTAAGGGGTTAATGTTCCGGGTGGAATGCGATTCCACTCGGAACATGTAGGCACTGTGAGACTGTGACCGGGGTTATCTATGACGGCCGGTATGTCTCGCCCCGGTTGTGCTCACTCCATGATAGAAAGTAAATCCACTCTAGGGTTAATGCTGTTTCCCTACAGGCTGAAGGAAGGGTTAAATGGAAACAGGAACGAGGGGCAGGTGTGCCGGGTGTGAGGGAGTGATCACAACTCTTGTGTTCTCTGCTGGAGGGACATGTATATGGCTGTGGATTTTTGTTTGGACATTAAACACCGTGTGCTGTGAACCTTGATGCCTGGATCTCGTGTCTTCTGCTGCGCAGCCGACCGCGCTACCTCACATATGGTGGAGAATCGGCGGGCATGCCAGCCCGGTGAGGTGTAACTTCCTTTTCTGGTGATCCGGTAGCACATGTCCTGGATTCAAGCAGCTATACTACGGCCCAAACCCAGCGACGCCATGGAGGACATACTAAGGCATTTGGCTCAGGCTAATGCACAACAACAAGAGGCTAATGCACAGCAACAACAGGTGAATACCCACCTGCTCCAGACGTTGGAGCAACAGCAGCAACAGCACCAGCAATCCTTGAAATTGCAGGAAAAAAGGCACCAAGAACAGATGGTTCTCCTGGCCAAGTCAATCCGTGCCGGACCGGCAGCAACAACCCCGGGACCGGGTGACGACAGCAGCGTCCGGAAAGCGGTGAGACAAGCGTTGCAAAAGATGACCCCGGGGGATGATGTGGAAGCGTTCCTGGCAGTGTTTGAGCGGGTGGCCGAGCGGGAAAAGCTGCCGACCCCCCAGTGGGCTGAGGTATTGTCGCCCTATCTGACAGGGGAACCCCAAAAAGCGTACCTGGACCTCGGTACCGAGGACGCCATTGACTATGTGACCCTGAAAGCCGAAATACTGGCTCGGTTGGGGGTGAATACCTATGTACGGGCTCAGCGGGTTAATCAGTGGTTCTATGAGGAAGCCAAACCCGTACGCTCCCAGGCCTATGACTTATTACATCTTGTAAAAAAGTGGTTGCAGCCTGACACTCTGAGCCCGGCGCAAATGGTGGAAAGGGTAGTAGTGGATCGTTTTGTGCGCACTTTACCCGTCACCGTTCAACGGTGGGTAGGACAGGGTGACCCGAGTACCCTGGACAAATTAGTGTCCCTGGTAGAGCGGCATGTGGCTACGCAGGACTTGATACGGGACACTGAGACTTTGCGTACCGCCCGTCGGTCCGGCCCCTCCAAGCCTAGGGCCAAGGACCCACCACCGACACCGGGACAGGAGTCCGCTACCATCCCGGCTGAGGCCGCGCCCGCCGTTCCTGAGGTCCGGAAGGCCATGTACCCTAAACGACAACTTGTCAAGGGGGTTTCCTTCCCTATTAGATGTTGGCGGTGCCAGCGGGTGGGACATATGGAAGCCCAGTGTCCCCTGACCACGGAGCCCATGGATTGTGGAGTTACCCGGCGGGGTTCAATGTATGCTCAGGTGGTGTGTACCGCTGACCTGGTTCCCCCAGAGACTGAGCCCCACTTGTGCCAAATACAGGTGAATGGATGTCCGGTTACAGGATTGTTGGATTCCGGAAGCTTAGTGACCCTTGTGCGATCCACCTTGAGGGCTAAAGTAAAGGCCACAGGACGTACCGTGGGGGTGGTTTGCATACATGGGGACCGCCGAGACTATCCCACGGGGATTGTCACCATCACAGCAC
Source organism: Anomaloglossus baeobatrachus (assembly GCF_048569485.1). Classification (NCBI taxonomy): domain Eukaryota; kingdom Metazoa; phylum Chordata; class Amphibia; order Anura; family Aromobatidae; genus Anomaloglossus; species Anomaloglossus baeobatrachus. Next base: position 85,967,695 of record NC_134353.1, read on the forward strand.
CTTGCGGTCAGGTGCAACATGAGGTGGGACTGCTTAACACTCTTCCTTATGACGTGATCCTAGGACGGGATCTGCCCTATTTTTGGACTTTATGGAAGGGAACCCCTAGGTCCCCTCCGATATTGGTCAGTCCGGGGCCTGAGCCCTACAATCCTGAATCCGGGACACCTGCCGTAGGGGTCCCCATGATAGGGACAGAATGTGAACCCGATAGGTCGCCCCTAGAGGTATTGGCAGGAGAGGCTGAGACGGTCGAGCCCATCCCGGACTTGGAGGCATCCCCGGATGCGTTTGGGACAGCCCAACTCCAGGACCCTACGTTAATACATGCCCGGAATAGGGTGTTAGTAATTGACGGGGTGGCCCAGCTGCCCGGTGCCCAGGTAAGGTACCCCCATTTCGCTCTTAAACAGGATTTACTCTACCGGGTAGATGAAATACGGGGCGTGGGGGTGGAGCAGTTGGTGGTGCCCCAGCCGTATCGCCGGCGGGTCCTCGACTTGGCTCATAAACATCTGATGAGTGGCCACCTAGGGGTCAAGAAAACGCAGGAGCGAATATTGCAAAGGTTCTATTGGCCCGGGGTCTTTGGGGAGGTAAAACGGTTCTGCGAAACCTGCCCGGAGTGTCAGCTTACCGCACCACTGGCCCACTTTCGCAGTCCGTTGGTGCCGTTACCCATTATAGAAGTCCCTTTTGAACGGATAGGGATGGATCTGGTGGGGCCCCTCGTAAAGTCTGCTCGAGGGCACCAACACATCCTAGTGATCGTTGACTATGCCACCCGGTATCCAGAGGCGATACCTCTCAGACATACTGCGGCGAAGCTTATAGCTCGGGAGTTGTTTTCTGTGTTCTGCCGGGTGGGGTTGCCCAAGGAGATCCTTACGGATCAGGGGACCCCATTCATGTCTAAAGTGACCAAAGAACTATGCCGGCTACTCCAGATCAAGCAGTTGCGTACGTCTGTGTATCATCCTCAGACGGATGGGTTAGTAGAACGATTCAATAAAACCCTGAAAACCATGCTAAAAAGGGTGATCTCCAAAGACGGGAAAGACTGGGATATGATGCTTCCCTATTTGATGTTTGCCATCCGAGAGGTGCCACAGGCATCCACGGGGTTTTCGCCTTTTGAATTGTTATACGGGCGACATCCCCGGGGATTGTTGGACCTGGCAAAGGAAACATGGGAGCAAGAGCCCACCCCCCATAAAAGTGTGATTGAACACATTTTAGGAATGCAGAACCGCATAAGCGCGGTCATGCCAATTGTGAAGGAGCATTTACAGGAGGCTCAGGCCGCGCAAAGCGGCCGCTACAATAGACAAGCCACCGTGCGGACCTTTAAACCCGGGGATCGGGTGTTGGTATTAATCCCCACGGCGGAGAGTAAATTCCTGGCTCAGTGGCAAGGCCCCTACGAGATAAAGGAAAAAGTCGGGGTGGTCAACTATAAAGTATTGCAGCCCGGTAGGCGGAAACCTGAACAAATATACCATGTCAACCTATTAAAACCGTGGCAGGAACGGGAAAGCCTGATGGTTGAGTTTCCCCCATCTCCCTCCTCTTCGGGTCGTCCACTCCCGGCTTCAGCGACCTCCGGAGAGGACGAACCGGAAGTAAGGATCGGAGAAGCCCTCACCAAGCAACAGAGGCGAGAGGCCAGACGGCTGGTTCAGCAGAACCCCGATGTCTTCTCCGAGTTGCCGGGTAGGACCAGTCTAATACGACATGACATTGTCACCGAGCCCCACCTGAAGGTACGCCTGAAGTCATACCGCGTGCCGGAGGCTCGAAGACAAGCCATATCAGAAGAAGTGAAGACAATGCTACGCCTGGGGGTCATCGAAAAATCCCGGAGTGAATGGGCTAGTCCGATTGTCCTAATACCAAAACCCGATGGCTCCTTAAGGTTCTGCAATGACTTCCGGAGATTGAACGAAATATCCAAGTTCGATCTCTACCCCATGCCCCGGGTGGATGAGCTGATTGATAGGCTGGGACAGGCGCGATATTTTACCACGCTCGACCTGACCAAGGGGTACTGGCAGGTGCCACTGACGGAGTCCGCCAAGGAGAAAACCGCTTTTGTTACGCCGGAGGGTCTCTTCCACTATGTTGTCTTGCCTTTTGGGTTACATGGCGCTCCGGCCACGTTCCAGAGGTTGATGGACTTGGTGCTGGAACCCCACCAGGCGTATGCATCAGCGTACCTTGATGACATCATTATTTACAGCTCCGATTGGCAGACCCACTTGGAACAGGTACAAGCGGTGGTGGACGCGCTTCGAACAGCCGGATTGACAGCCAATCCCAAGAAATGTGCGTTGGGACTCACGGAAGCCCGCTACTTGGGCTACGTGATAGGCCAAGGAGTGATTAAGCCCCAAATTAACAAGGTTGAGGCGATCCAGAAGTGGCCTAGACCCCTGACCACGAAGCAGGTTAGGGCCTTCCTGGGTATCGTGGGGTACTACAGGAGGTTTGTAAGGGATTTTGCGGGACTATCAGCCCCCTTGACGGACCTTCTCAAAGGCAAGAAGTCCGTCATGGTGCGCTGGACTCCGCAGGCCGAGGACTCCTTCCGGGCCCTGAAGGGGGTCTTGTGCGGACAGCCCGTTCTTGTACACCCTGATTTCCGGAAGGAGTTCATAGTACAGACTGACGCCTCTGAGGTCGGCCTGGGGGCAGTGTTGTCTCAGGTGGTTCAGGGGGAGGAACACCCCGTCACCTTCTTAAGTAGGAAGCTCACCCCTCCCGAGCGGAATTATAGCATAGTGGAGAAGGAGTGCCTGGCGATCAAGTGGGCCTTGGAGTCCCTACGCTATTACCTGCTGGGACGGCAGTTTCGCTTGGTGACGGATCACTCTCCACTGGTCTGGATGAGGTCCGCCAAGGAACGGAATGCCCGGGTTACCCGGTGGTTCCTTTCTCTGCAGAACTTCCGGTTTACGGTTGAACACCGGGCCGGTAGGTTGCAGGGCAACGCCGATGCCTTGTCCCGCGGCCCGTGTTTGATGGCGGGAGTTCAACCCCGCTCGCTTGAACTGAGGGGGGGGGTGTGTGAGACTGTGACCGGGGTTATCTATGACGGCCGGTATGTCTCGCCCCGGTTGTGCTCACTCCATGATAGAAAGTAAATCCACTCTAGGGTTAATGCTGTTTCCCTACAGGCTGAAGGAAGGGTTAAATGGAAACAGGAACGAGGGGCAGGTGTGCCGGGTGTGAGGGAGTGATCACAACTCTTGTGTTCTCTGCTGGAGGGACATGTATATGGCTGTGGATTTTTGTTTGGACATTAAACACCGTGTGCTGTGAACCTTGATGCCTGGATCTCGTGTCTTCTGCTGCGCAGCCGACCGCGCTACCTCACAGCACACATGTCAGCTGTTGAAAACAGCTGATATGTGTGCCGATCCACGCCGCCTGCCCGCAGGGGGCGGGGCTTACCGGGACACGATCCATGACGGATATATCCGTCCATGGTCGTGAAGGGGTTAATAATGGAGTAATGATAGAGTGTTTGAGGGAACAGGGGAAGATACCAGAAGAGAGAGAGAGATTGAAGATTTTAGTTAGGTGAGTGGTGACAACCGGAGAGAGTTTCTGGAGTAGGTGTGAGGGAGGAAAGGGATCAGTAGGGCAAGTGGTAGGATGAGAAGAAGAGAGGAGCCTGGAGACTTCCTCCTCTGTGACTGGGTCAAATGTGGAAAGTGAGCTGGATGGGATATGGGGAGGGATGGGATTTACAAAGCTTGGTGGCTGGGAGCTGATCTCTCGGTGGATGTTTTCTATTTTCTCTGTGAAATATGAGGCCAGGTTGTCAGCATGAAGGTCTGTGATAGGGGTCTGTGCTTTGGGACTGAGGAGGGAGTGAAAGGTGTCAAAGAGCTTTTTTGGATTGTTGGATAGTGAGGAGATAAGGGTGGTGAAGTAGGTCTGTTTGGCGAGGTGAAGGGAAGAGTTGTAGGTCATTAACATGAACTTGTAGTGGATGAAGTTTTCTGGTGTGCGGGATTTCCTCCATAGGTGCTCGGCACTCCTAGAGCATCGCTGGAGAAATCGAGTTTGTGATGTGAGCCAAGGTTGTTTTACTCGGTGTTTGGAGGTTCTGAGGGTGAGGGGTGCTACTTGGTCCAGGGTGCTACTGAGTGTGTTATTTTAGTGCTTTACAGCCAGATTAGGACAGGAAAGTGAGGAGATAGGGGATAGTGATAAGTGTAGAGAGTCTGTAAGCGTTTGAGAGTCAATGGCCTGTAGGTTTCTGAATGTGTGATAGGTGGGAGTGTGCTGGGGCGGATGAGGGTTTGTGAGCTTGAAGGAGAGGATGTTGTGGTCAGAGAGGGGAAGAGGTGAGTTGTCAAAGTGAGAGATTGAGCAGAGGCGGAAAAAGACCAGGTCAAGGGTGTTACCATCTTCATGTGTCTCAGAAGATGAGAGCTGTGAGAGGCCAAGGGAGGTGGTGAGAGATAGAAGCTGGGATGCAGATGGGGAGGAGGGGCTGTTCATGGGGATGTTGAAGTCTCCTAGGATAAGGGTTGGTAGTTCAGAGGACATGAAGTGTGGCAGCCAGGCTAAAAAGTGGTCAAGGAACTGGGTGGGTGAGCCTGGTGGATGGTATATGACAGCTACTCTGAGGGGAAGGGGATGGAAGAGCCTGATGGTGTGAACCTCAAAGGATGGGAATGAGAGTGATGGAGCTGGGGGGATGACCTGGAAAGTGCATTGTGGGGACAGGAGTAAGCCGACTCCACCACCATGTCTGTTTCCAGGTCTTGGTGAATGGGAAAAGTGTAGACCACCGTGAGAGATGGCAGCAGGGGAAGTAGTGTCAGAATCCTGAATCCAGGTTTCAGTGAGGCCTAGTAAGTTAAGAGAGTTATTGAGAAAGAGGTTGTGGATGTAAGGAAGCTTGTTACATACAGACCGTGGATTCCAGAGAGCACAGTTAAAAGAGGGAAGTGAGGGTGTACAGGGAATGTTAATAATATTATCAGGGTTTCTATGGGAGGTGGGGAAGGGGGTAAAGTTAGCATGGGGTGGACTGGGATTAGGAGAGATATCACCTGATAGAAGTGGGAGTAGAAGGAGAAAGGTCAGATGGTTTTTGGACGTGTGGCATGTCTTTTTGTGTGATACCCTGGAGCATGAAGGATACAGGAGCATTATTGAAGAGAACCTGTTGGAGTCTGCAAAAGACCTGAGACTGGGACGGAGATTTGTCTTCCATCAAGACAATGATTCCTAACCAACAGAAATTATATATACCGTATTTTTCGGACTATAAGACACACCGGACTATAAGACGCACCCTGGTTTTAGAGGAGGAAAATAGGAAAATAAAACTTTAAGCAAAAAAATGTGATCATGACACACTGTTATGGGGCGAAGATCTGCTGCTGATACTGTTATGGGGGTAATGTCCCCAAATTCTCTACTAAGGTACCCCATCCTGGTAATGATCCTCCTGCCTTGTATATGATCCTGCTATAAACCCCCATCCTGCTTATATACCAGCATCCTGCTCATATTCCCCCATCCTATTCATATACCCCATCCTGTTCATATACCCCCATCCTGTTCATATACCCCCATCCTGTTCATATACCCCCATCCTGTTCATATACCCCCCATCCGGTTCATATACCTCCCATCCGTCCTGCTCATATACTCCCATCCTGTTCATATACCCCCATCCTGTTCATATAGCCTCCATCCATCCTGTTCATACAGCGCCCATCCTGTTCTTATACCCCCATCCTGTTCATATACCCCCATCCTGTTCATATACCCCCCATCCTGTTCATATACCCCCCATCCGGTTCATATACCCCCCATCCGGTTCATATACCCCCCATCCGGTTCATATACCTCCCATCCGTCCTGCTCATATACTCCCATCCTGTTCATATACCCCCATCCTGTTCATATACCCCCATCCTGTTCATATACCCCTATCCTGTTCATATACCCCTATCCTGTTCATATACCCCTATCCTGTTCATATACCCCCATCCTGTTCATATACCCCCATCCTGTTCATATACCCCGCATCCATCCTGTTCATATACTTCCATCCTGTTCATATACCCCCCATCCATCCTGTTCATATACCCCCATCCTGTTCATATACTTCCATCCTGTTCATATACCCCCCATCCCTCCTGCTCATATACTCCCATCATGCTATATGCCCCCATCGTGCTCATATACCATCCTGGTATATGGCCTGTATCCTATAGCACAGAGAAAAAAAAACAAACGTTTATACTCACCTTTTCCTCACTCCCTCCAGCACCGATCATCTTCCTCTCTGCGCCGCTGACCTGCGTGTGTGAAGCCGTTCACCTGCAGCACGCGATGTCTTCCTGTCTGTGCCGATCAGCTGATCAGCACAGATCAGCTGACCGGCACAGACAGGAAGACATCGCGTGCTGCGGGGGAACGGCTCCACGCACGGGGACGGGTGAGTACACTGATTCACTGCACCCCGCGCTGATAATGATGTGTGGGGGGCAGTGAATACAGCCGCACATGATCACTCCAGGCTGTAATTGCCAGGGGTGATCATGTGGACCGGCTCTTTACTATGCGCGCGTCCCCGCTCGTCCTCCCGCCCACCTGTCAGCGCCGGCTTCTGCGCTGAGAAATGAGCGGGAGGATGGGTGTGCATATGTAATGAGCGGGCACACGTGGTCACGGCAGGCTGCTATAGTAGCCTGCTCGTGCCCCCGATGACCCGCTCCACCGCAGCACCCTCATTCCCCGCAGCCACAGTCAGACCATAAGACGCACCCCCAACTTTCCCCCAACATTTGGGGGGAAAAAAGTGCGTCTTATGGTCTGAAAAATATGGTATATATATATATATATATATATATATATATATATACTGTGCTTCACCGTGTCTTATTTGAATGATGTAGTCCGCTTTGTTTGTCTGGGTCTCCAGCCACAGCTTAGACTCCGAAGCTTCTCATGAAGAAGGATAAAGTGTCGAGTCCCATAATTAAAATCTTCATCTTTATTCAACAAATTTTTAAAACATCATGATGGTTGAATTATAGTCTCAACATGTTTCAGGCAAGCATGCCTCAGTGAATAAGGGCATGCTTGCCTGAAACATGTTGAGACTATAATTCAACCATCATGATGTTTTAAAACTTTGTTGAATAAAGATGAAGATTTCAATTATGGGACTCGCCACTTTATCTTTTTTCAATGATTCCTAACATAAAGCAAAATCTACAATGGAATGGTTCACAAATAAACGTATCCAGGTATTAAGGGGGCTTTACATGCTACAATATCGTTAATGTTTTATCGTCGGGGTCACGCCGTTAGTGACGCACATCTGGCATCATTAATGATATAGCAGCGTGTGACACTTTTGTGCGACCTAAAACGATAGCAAAAGCGGCCAAAATCGTTTGCCGCAGAGAGGTCGTCCTAAAACCAAAAATCGTTTAACGCACATTAGCGATGTTGTTCCTCGTTCCTGCGGCAGCACACATTGCTATGTGTGACACCGCAGGAGCGAGGAACATCTCCTTACCTGCCTCCACCGGCAATGTGGAAGGAAGGAGGTGGGTAGGATGTTTACGGATGATTGTTTTGCTCATCTCCGCCTCTCCGCTTCCATTGGACGCCGTGTGATGTTGCTGTGACGCCGCACGACCCGCCCCCTTAGAAAGGAGGTGGATCGCCGGCCAGAGCGACGTTGCAGGGCAGGTAAGTCCGTGTGACGGGGGTGCGCGATTTTGTGCGCGACGGGCAGCGATATGCCCGTGTTGCACAAACGATGGGGGCGGGTACGCACGCTAGCGATATCGGCAATGATATTGCAGCGCGTAAAGCCTCCTTTAGAATGGCCAAGTCACAGTCCAGACCTGAATCCAATCGAGGATCTGTGGAAAGAGCTGAAAACTGCTGTTCACAAACGCTCTCCATCCAACCTCACTCAGCTCCAGCTGTTTGCAAAGGAAGAATGGGCAAGAATTTCAGTCTCTCGATGTGCAAAACTGATAGAGACATACCCCAAGCGACTTGCAGCTGTAATCACAGCAAAAGGTGGCGCTACAAAGTATTAACTTAAAGGGGACGAATAATATTGCACGCCCCAATTTTCAGTTATTTATTTTTTACAAAAGTTTAAAATGAGCAATAAATATCGTTCAACTTCACAATTGTGTCCCACTTGATGGTGATTCTTCACCATAACATTAAATTGTTTTATCTTTATGTTTGAAGCCTGAAATGTGGGAAAAGGTTGAAAAATTCAAGGGGGACGAATACTTTCGCAAGCCACTGTGTATATATATATATATATATATATATATATATATATATATATATCATATATTGTAACGTTGCACCCCGCAACCTGGGGGTTCCACTCGCTTGCAGCGGTGTGAGGTAGCTTCAGCAACATATGTACACGGTCTCTTTATAAAAACTCCGGCAGTTTATTTAAAAACACTCTCAGCATAAACTGCTCTTAACATAAACGATCCACGTACCGTGGGCATCCAGTCCATTATAAGTCCATAGTGGAAGTTTTAGCAACTTCCCCACTCTCTGGCTCCTGCCAGCGTACAGCTCTAGCCAAGGTTCCTTCCAGCACCCAGGGCCCTCTGCAGACCCCTGTCTGTCTCTCCTCCAGGAGTGATTCGGCCCTACAGCCCTGGCCTGGCTGCACTCACCTCAGTCTCAACTCAGACTCAATTTCAGAGCCCTGTGTTCAGCCTCCACACAGGCTGATACACCCAGAGCTCCCTGCTCTGCTCACTCGTCTCCAGCACACACACTGGAAGTCTAGAGCCAGTCTCTCTCTAGACTGCCCTTGACACATTCCACCCAGGTTCAGAGACAGGATTGCTTTAACCCCTGGAGCCACACCCACAGGTGGTAAGGAGTGTGTAATCAGCATCACACACCCTTCCATGGCTCTGCATGTAATGCAATCCTGTGGAACCACAGGTCTCAGCCAACTTCACATTGCAGAGCACCCATGCTTCTGCAAAACATAACGGCTCTTTGTAATACAGCCGGTTGATACCTCACATACCCTCCCCCTCTGTTCAAACCCGTAGGGGAGAACACTTGCCAATGACCCCGCTGCCATGCCCCACCAGTCGAGAGGGCCATCCAAGGTGCCCAAGAGCATTCGTCCCTGAGACATCGCCCGACACTGTCACAAAACCCTGTCATGTCAACCTAGGGTTAAAAGACGTCCCCTTTCCGGACAGTTCTCTCCCTGACCCCCTCCTAGGGTCACCGTAGTAGAGAGACATGTCCCCAGTCAAACCTACAGTCTTGTCCGAACCTAGGCTTACTCGTGTACCCCCAGGGCTACTGTCGGGAACTCTAAGCTCATAGCGGCCACTATCTACAGTACATCGCAGGTTACTTCTCTGTCGGCGATTCCTTTTATCACATGTCTTAACTACTGGACCTTTTGTCAATAGAAGAATACAAGGCACTCCCAAGATTGGCTGCAACGTGTGATTTATTTAATGTGCATAACAACAACAAAACGTTTTCGGTCCGTAGACCTTCCTCAGTAAGCACATTCGTGAAGAGGAGTTCAGCGTGGGTGATAAGCGCGGTGTCCACCGCCGCATGGAGGCTGCCAAGTGGCCGCTCCATGCGGCGGTGGACACCGTGCTTGTATTCTTCTATTGACAAAAGGCCTTGGAACCTGAAGCGCACCCCTACATCTATTATCATCAGCACAAAGGAAGTGCCATTTATTTCTTGTTTTAACTACTGGACCGACACGCCATCTTCCACTTCTTTCCCCTGAACAACGTGTGAAAGACGGCTGCTGTCCCCCACACAGTTGGCGAAGCTGCTCCTCAATTTTCAGGTTTTCTTGCCTCAACCGCTCCATGTCAGGTACATTGTGTACCCGATATTCAAGAAGGCTTCGAATGTTTCCAAGACTCTCTACAGTCCCGACACAGACGAACGGAACCATACCAGCTTACCTGGGAGCTTACCTGGGTATCTTGCTCTCATTAGCAGCAGGGATTCTTAATCTCACCAATCCCGACTTATTCACCATGTCTTGCATGACTCGTCCGGCTCTTCCAATGACTCTCCCCACCAGAGCCCAGGGTACTAGGACGATATCTTCCGCCAGACTCTGCGCTTTCCTTTTATACTCTAGCTGTCTAGTGGCTTCTTCATTTTGCAGTTGGACCTGCCACTTCACACGAACACATCTGAAGTGCATGTCCTTTAGAATATCCACCCGCTGCCCAGTAATTGCAGTGGTGGACAATATCACTAACTGTTCAGCTTCTGGAGTACAGTAGACCTCACATGCTTCCACAGCTCTCTTAAATTCGTCATGCATGCCCTCGGTGGCACACGCTTCTCTTAAGTCCTCAGGTATATCCACCATGCACTTGACTACAGAAGTCTCATTCATCCCTGCCGCTTTCACATGCTTGTCCAGTTTAGTTTCCAGAGTCAGCTCTCTTTGGGCTTCCCCTGCTTTAACAAGTTTGGTCAGGATCGACACTCGCTGCTCCATCTGCTCCAAGGCTACCTGGGACCTGGACTGGTACTCTGCCAAGCGACTTCGGAGCTCTGCCACTTCTTTCTCCAGCTCCCTTACTCGACTCTCAGTAGCCTGCCTAAGAAGTATCTCTTGTTGCAGATGGTCTTTGCTCATCCTCTTGAATGAGTCTTCACTTGCGGACCTCTCTGGTCTACGACACCCTCTTTCCGAGACTTCTTCCACCTCTACACCTCTGGCTTTTTCGTGGGGTTCAACTTTCTCAAAGTCACCCTTCTCTTGGGTCTCAGCTGCTTCACCTTCAGCCGCCTCACAGATAGGTGGCTCGTCAGCTTGCTCAGAAGCGGGAGAGAATTCGGCTTTCAACTCTGGGGTCTGCTCCTTCTCCATGAAAAGCGATTATTCCTGGCTCATCTCCCTGGGGCCTATACCCTATACCGCCAACGCAAGATTCACCACATATGGCTTGTCAGCTTTTTCCAGTCTCGAATACCTTCAGGGTCTCCTATAGAACCCCATAAGGATTTTTTTCATCCCATGATCCAGTCTATATATATTCTTTCTTGAACAATACTTAGCACTCATGTCACCCTGAGGTCACTGGGATTTTCTCAGTAAAGTATCGGAATACTCTTTCTGCATTCCAGAACATTCCCTTGTCTTCTGAGGCAACTGAGAAACTATCAGTGAAGGAAACACGATACTCCTCCCTATTCCCTAGGGTACACACCTTTGACAACCACTCAGTTTTCCAGAATTGTCCACATTCCACAACGCTCTCATTCTTTCTGAAAACGGTCTCTACCATTTACCACCTACCTTCTTCAGTGCATAAGGTATAAAGAGAGAAAGGCATTTGAATACATGTATATTTCATTTTTTGCAAAAGATTGCATTTCTGTCCATTTTGACCCTATGGTGATGTCCACATACTATAGAACATACACTGCACAGTTGTTCATATAGATAATTTTGTCCTTGATGAAGACCTTCAATTTAGTGGTCGAAACGTTGGATGAATTATCATTTTTTTGACTTATGCACGAATAAAACCATTTAAGCATTCCAAGAGTCTCTTTTCTCATATACCTTTTGAGTGTGCCAGAACTATTTTCTATTGGTTGTGCTCCTTCTCCATGGCTTCATCGCACGGACCACTGTTGTCCCGATTTATCGGTTTCTCTGGAAGTACGTCATCACTTGCCAGTGTACCCGCCTCAGCTGCAGAACCTTTGGGTTTCTTAATGTCGCGGGCGGAGGAGGGGACGCTGCGCTCTCCCACTGCTCGGGTCTGGCTGCTGCTGCTGCTCAATGGTGGCTCGAGCGGTAGGCCGGATCCCGGGGACTCGAGCGGCGTTCCTCGCCTGTGAGTGAAAAAGGGAATGTTTGTGGTTTAGGGATATTGTCCGTGACGCCACCCACGGTCGTGGTGAGGTTGGTGACTCCACCGCTGCTCTGGACGGGGATCCCGGGAGCGGTGACAGGGAGCAGCTTAGATGTTGGTTCTCCCCTCCGTGGGTAGGGGGTTGGTTGTCTCGGGGCCCGGTGATGGGGTAGGGATGATTGGCAGGCGGGTTACGGGGCCTGGCGAGGTGCAGGGTTGCGGGGGCAGTGCTGTGCCGCACGGCATGGTGGTACTCACTCAGCCAATGACGAATACAAAGTCTCCGGTAAAACAAACGGCTGGATGGACGGGTCCCACAGACGGCTGCGGTGTTTCTCCTCCCGGCAGGTTGATGGTGACTGCCTTTCCCTGCACCTGTGTAGTGTATACGGTTCCAATGGCTTCCCACCGGTAACCCGCTCCCCAGCTTGGATGGGTGCTGAAGGAGCCCCTTTTACCCGCAGGCTCTGGCCCTGGGAACTGTAGCCTTGGCGGTGACTGTGTTTCCCTCTATGGTTTGAGCTATTGCCTTCAATCGGGTCTTGGCTGCTGGGAAACCCCGGAGGTTCCCTTCGCTAACGGATTTGACCGGTTTTACGGCGACTCCAAGCCTGGTCGGGGTCCGTAGGCCCTGCCGAATGGTGCTGGCTTCTCTTTGCTCTCCGATCCGGTACCGCCGGGCCACCGCCCATCCACGGTCCTTACGGTTTGCTCCAATTAGCCTCTCCTGCAGACGGTCACCACCGTCTGCCAACCTTGCTGTTTGTGCCCGGGCCACACACCCGGACACGGTCAGTCTCCTCTACTACCACTTCACTCTCTAACTCCAAAACTGATCTGACTCCTTTTCCCGCCTCCAGGACTGTGAACTCCTCGGTGGGCGGGACCAACCGCCTGGCCCACCCCCTGGTGTGGACATCAGCCCCTGGAGGAAGGCAACAAGGATTTTGTGTTTGGCTTCGGTGTGCCTAACCGGGGTGTGGGGTGTGTTGGTGTAGTTCCTGTGACGACCTGGCTTGTCCAGGGCGCCACATTCCCCCTTAGTAAAACGCAGACCGTCCACGGGCTGCCCGTCCATCACCGGTTTTATTTTCACAAACTAGAAAAAGATAAAAAATGGTAAAAGCACATATAAAACATCATAACATTTTCATAACGGTACGGCTTCCGCTCTCTCCCACCCAAGCAACCTGGCCCTGATGCTGCCCCTAAGCAAACTGGCAGCACCCCTTGACCCCAGTCCAGCACCAAGTTGCCCGAGCGGGTTCTGTCCCTTTCAGGGGACCCACGTCCATGGGGACCCCTAAACTCCCGGAGGATCGCCACCGGTTACGGTAGTGGTGGGCCTGGGCCATCCCTTTCCTCCAGGCCCATCCTCCCAAATCAGCCTCTCCGGAGGCGGTCACGGTTTCAAGCCTTCAAACATTTTTATTTACATACCACAAATTCGTGGTTGCCCTGCAAGTTCTTGGGCTTGCCCGTAGCAGTTTCTACGCCTCGAGTTACAGACAGTCCCTACGGGGACAACAGTTGCCGGCAACGGCCGGTTCAATCACGGTGGTTAATCAGGTAAACTTTTCTTCGGTTGATCATTCTTTACTTATCATTTGCAAACCTTCAAACTGGTGGTCCCAACGGGGACAACCGCTGCGGGCCTCCGCTGCCTTTACTGCTCACTCTCGTCCTCCTCACCCGGCTCTGGGTGGAAGAACACAGGCACCAGCCCCTCCAGCGCATAGCGGGCGCTACGAGGAAGGGCCGCCCGGTAGCCATTATTCCCGCTCCGGGGAATGTAAGTGGCCTCCATGCCATACAGGGAGACGACTCCCTCGTCTTCTTCCGAAACGGGCTTGGTGTCAGGGCCAGAGTCACTTTCATCTGTCCCTGCGCCAGGCGGGTTGCCGCCAGCTGCCGCAGTCTCCGGGCTCGCCACTCTTTCAGCTACCGTTACGAGGGGGTGTACGTCAGACGGACCAGCAGTAGCGCGGTGCACGAGCAGGGAAGACGGAGGCGGCATGGGGGCCAGGGGTAGACCGGGTCCCTCAGCCGCAACGGCCGGTCCCTCGGGGACACAGGGGCGTGGGTCACTCACCAGCTCCTCCATCATGGCCTCGATTCCATACACCCGAGCAACCGCAGCTACCTCCTCCACCTCTGCGGTCCACTGCTCCATCAGCATACATATCTGACTCCGGTAGCGTCGGCAGATCCCTGCCGTTTGGGCTCTCAGCCACGCCGCTGTTCCGGGCACCGGCTCTGTAGCCTCCGCGTAGCTGGGTGGGGCAGACATACTTTGCAGGGGTCAACGGATCGCAGGGTCCCGGCGTCCCTGCTTCCACAGCCGCGGGCTACATGCGGCCGGATGCCCTCCGTCCCCCTTAGTTTTTTTCCGGTACCTCCTCTACAGGGGCGGGGTTTCGGCTTTCGCGCCTCCACTGCTCAAGGAGACGCTCGAGCGGGGACTTTTCGCGGCCAAAATGGCGGCTTCTGAAAATTTTCGGCCGGACACCTCCGGCAGTCACAAGGCGCACCTCTACCAGACGGCAGAGCGGTAAGATCCTGTTCGTGACGCCAAGTTGTCGCGGGCGGAGGAGGGGACGCTGCGCTATCCCACTGCTCGGGTCCGGCTGCTGCTGCTCGATGGTGGCTCGAGCGGTAGGCCGGATCCTGGGGACTCGAGCGGCGTTCCTCGCCCGTGAGTGAAAAGGGGAATGTTTGTGGTTTAGGGATATTGTCCGTGACGCCACCCACGGTCGTGGTGAGGTTGGTGACACCACCGCTGCTCTGGACGGGGATCCCGGGAGCGGTGACAGGGAGCAGCTTAGATGTTGGTTCTTCCCTCCGTGGGTAGGGGGTTGGTTGTCCTGGGGCCCGGTGATGGGGTAGGCGAATTACGGGGCCTGGCGAGGTGCAGGGTCGCGGGGGCAGCGCTGTGCCGCACGGCACGGTGGTACTCAGTCAGCCAATGATGAATACAAAGTCTCCGGTAAAACAAACGGCTGGATGGACGGGTCCCACAGATGGCTGCGGTGTTTCTCCTCCCGGCAGGTTGATGGTGACTGCCTTTCCCTGCACCTGTGTAGTGTATACGGTTCCAATGGCTTCCCACCGGTAACCCGCTCCCCAGCTTGGATGGGTGCTGAAGGAGCCCCTTTTACCTGCAGGCTCTGGCCCTGGGAACTGTAGCCTTGGCGGTGACTGTGTTTCCCTCTACGGTTTGAGCTGTTGCCTTCAATCGGGTCTTGGCTGCTGGGAAACCCCGGAGGTTCCCTTCGCTAACGGATTTGACCGGTTTTACGGCGACTCCAAGCCTGGTCGGGGTCCGTAGGCCCTGCCGAATGGTGCTGGCTTCTCTTTGCTCTCCGATCCGGTACCGCCGGGCCACCGCCCATCCACGGTCCTTACGGTTTGCTCCAATTAGCCTCTCCTGCAGACGGTCACCACCGTCTGCCAACCTTGCTGTTTGTGCCCGGGCCACACACCCGGACACGGTCAGTCTCCTCTACTACCACTTCACTCTCTAACTCCAAAACTGATCTGACTCCTTTTCCCACCTCCAGAACTGTGAACTCCTCGGTGGGTGGGACCAACCGCCTGGCCCACCCCCTGGTGTGGACATCAGCCCCTGGAGGAAGGCAACAAGGATTTTGTGTTTGGCTTCGGTGTGCCTAACCGGGGTGTGGGGTGTGTTGGTGTAGTTCCTGTGACGACCTGGCTTGTCCAGGGCGCCACATTACTCTTCTTACCCACGACCTTCTCTATTTCCTCCATCTTGGTTTTACCAAGCAGGTCAGGCAGGCTCTCAGTCCTGGATGAGACCTCTGGTCCAGACTTCACCTCCTCAGAGACTCTCTTCACTTCAGCACCAGCTGTTTCTTGGGTCTTCACTGCATTACCTTCAACTTCCTCTGGGGTCTCTGCAGTGTCACCCTCAGCCTGGGTGTCACACCCTTCAACATGGCACTCTGTTCCTTTTAGAGATTTGGGGCTGAATTCGCTGTCATCCACCACAGCACCCGGTAGTTCACCAGTCTGCTCACCATGACTGTTGGGGATTATTCCTCCCCCCTCACTCTCCAGGATTCCATTTCCTATACCACTCTCGCTTGACAGACTATCAGCTGCACCCGGGGAAATCATAGGGACCACCCCCATTACGTCCTTGGTTGGCTCCTTTTCTGCGTTTTCACCCTGCTGATTTCTGTCGTTACAATGTGTCAATTCCGTCTCTGATTCCTCATTCTTTTGTAGGATATCACCGTCTGACTCTACCGTAGCAGTTGTTACTGGCACCATGTGTTCATTACCCAGGCATGTCACTTTCTCTGCACCCCCAGACGGCATACACTGTGCCCCCTCTCGGCGCTTATTACGTCTTCGGCGTCAAGAGGATGTTTTACCCTTCTCGCCCATCTGTACCTCACTGTACTCGTTTGTCCCCTTTCTAGAGTCAGTGTCTTTACTGGAGTCATCATCACTCCCCCTGGTGTCCTGGACTAACATATCCCCGCTTAACCAGGTGTCAGTCTCCTCCCCTGAGACTACTTGGGTTTTAGTGGTCAGACTGTCACTTCCCTTTGGAGACGTCACGTCACTAATTTGGGGAGACCCTCTATGTCCCTTGGTCACCCCTAACTCTGGACAGTCCTTATTTGGAGGTGCCATCTCCTCTTTGCACCTCAATATACCACAGGGGATCGATTTAACCTCATACGGTAAACAGGCTGTCTTAGGCGGGGGCCGACTCATTCCTGTGCAATCGGTCCCGGCCTCTATCTTCCATAAGTCCTTAAACAACTCAAAGTCCTGTCCTATGATAACTGGATAGATCAAATCCCGAACCACACCCACGTCTGGGCGCCCCATACGGTCGGGCGTCTGAATCATCACTCTGGCCAGAGGATATTCTTTAGTGGTCCCATGCACACAGCTTCCTTCTATTGTCCTACCATCCATAAAATGGAGATTGGGCATGGGTCTCACTAAGGTCAACCGGCTCCCCGGGTCTAACACACCAAACACACGTAGCCCATTCAAGTCCACGGAGCACTTCTGTGGCCTCACATCAGATGGATAGCCTATACCGCAGGTAGGACATACGTAAGGCGAACCCCATTGCCCCTTGCTATAGTCCACCTGTTGAGAATGCTCCACCCCCTTGTGGGTCATCAGCGCTTTCTGAGGCGCCGCCCCCTGTTGGGTAACCACCCCCTTCTAGGACTCCGCCCCCTTTTTGGTAACCATTCCCTTATGGGACTCCGCCCCTTTTTGGTAACCACCCTCTTTTGGGACTCCGCCCCTTTTGGGTAACCATTCCTTTCTGGGACTCCGCCCGCTTTTGCGGTTTCCATGCAATGTCCTTAGCCCCCAGTTCACACCGTTCGCCCTTATTTCCCTGGGCACCCAGTGTCCATACTGGCCCCCGAAGGGAATGCTCAAACTGGTCCATGCGACATCGCTACACACTGACAGCTCCTGCTGTCCCCGGACCAGGAACTGGTACAGCTCCTCTACAACATCCACAGGGACCATTCCCCCTTTTTGGCTTTCAGCCCCCACTGCTGTCACTGGACCTCCTGGCACATGCTGTTGGTGCTGCTGGCTCTGCAGCAGCTGGTTCAGGAGCCCCTCCATGCTGCAACGAGAAGAGGAACAGGAGGGGCGCTCCAAAGACGGGGGGGGGGGGGGAATTAGAGAAACAACAACCTTTCCGGGTTGTACCGCCTATACAAGCAGGATCTCCAGCCTGTGGTGTATCGCTGCTCACCAAGCAGGGCCTCGCAATTCCGCCTGGCCTGGAACCTCCAGTCACTGGTCTCTCGCCACTGCAGCACAGAAGCCCGCAGACCGCTGATTCACCGCCAGCAGCTGGAGCACGCTGTCCCTGTTCGTGGACCCACCGATCCACCACCAGCTGCTTGAGTGAGCAGACAAAATTTTCGTGGACCTGCCAATCCACAGCAATACTTCCTAGGCCGTTGCCCTTAGCAACCAGGCTGCGTTGCCCCTAGCAACCAGACCGCATGCCCGCATTCTCCACCATATGTAACGTTGCACCCCGCAACCTGGGGGTTCCACTCGCTTGCAGCGGTGTGAGGTAGCTTCAGCAACATATGTACACAGTCTCTTTATAAAAATTCCGGCAGCTTATTTAAAAACACTCTCAGCATAAACTGCTCTTAACATAAACGATCCACGTACCGTGGGCATCCAGTCCATTATAAGTCCATAGTGGAAGTTTTAGCAACTTCCCCACTCTCTGGCTCCTGCCAGCGTACAGCTCTAGCCAAGGTTCCTTCCAGCACCCAGGGCCCTCTGCAGACCCCTGTCTGTCTCTCCTCCAGGAGAGATTCGGCCCTACAGCCCTGGCCTGGCTGCACTCACCTCAGTCTCAACTCAGACTCAATTTCAGAGCCCTGTGTTCAGCCTCCACACAGGCTGATACACCCAGAGCTCCCTGCTCTGCTCTCACTCGTCTCCAGCACACACACTGGAAGTCTAGAGCCAGTTCTCTGGATGTAATGCAATCCTGTGGAACCACAGGTCCCAGCCAACTTCACATTGCAGAGCACCCACGCTTCTGCAAAACATACCGGCCCTTTGTAATACAGCCGGTTGATACCTCACAATATATATATATATATATATATATATATATATACACAGTACAGGCCAAAAGTTTGGACATACCTTCTCATTCAAAGAGTTTTCTTTATTTTCATGACTCTAAAAATTGTAGTTTCACATTGAAGGCATCAAAACTATGAATTAAAACATGTGGAATGAAATACTTAAAAAAGTGTGACACAAGTGAAAATATAAGAGAGAGAAAAGAGTAGGCAAAAAAGCACTCAACTCATCAAATATAGTCAAAATATATATACAAATATTTATTAGGAACATGAAAGTGCAAGACACCGTTAAAACCACTTAAAAACACATGGACACCTGTCCCATGGACCCAACAATACTGCACTAATACATACAAAATGTACATCCATACATGATAATACAAGATGTTACAGAAATCTAAAGGGCAAATGAAGGTAACAAGACCTGGAATAACCTAATATAGATCTCCTAAAGGAGCATTGCCCTAAAACATGCAAAGGACCATAATAAGCCACCAAACAAGAGGTCCAGAGGGGAACACTTACAAAAGTAGAGGCAAAAATTCAGCCATGGTAAGGTGCCAGACAAATAAGCACCGACCTCTTGTTTGGTGGCTTATTATGGTCCTTTGCATGTTTTAGGGCAATGCTCCTTTAGGAGATCTATATTAGGTTATTCCAGGTCTTGTTACCTTCATTTGCCCTTTAGATTTCTGTAACATCTTGTATTATCATGTATGGATGTACATTTTGTATGTATTAGTGCAGTATTGTTGGGTCCATGGGACAGGTGTCCATGTGTTTTTAAGTGGTTTTAACGGTGTCTTGCACTTTCATGTTCCTAATAAATATTTGTATATATATTTTGACTATATTTGATGAGTTGAGTGCTTTTTTGCCTACTCTTTTCTCTCTCTTACATTACCCTTGTAGGCTTTGCACCCTCATTGTTGTATTAATCTGTTGTTACCATTAGCAGTGCAGCCTTGTCTTTCCATTTACAAGTGAAAATATGTCTTATATTCTAGGCTCTTCAAAGTAGCCACCTTTTGCTTTGATTACTGATTTGCACACTCTTTGCATTCTCTTGATGAGCTTCAAGAAGTAGACACCAGAAATGGTCTTCCAACAGTCTTGAAGGAGTTCCCAGAGATGCTTAGCACTTGTTGGCCCTTTTACCTTCACTCTGTGGTCCAGCTCACCCCAAACCATCTCGATTGGGTTCAGGTCTGGTGACTGTGGAGGCCAGGTTATCTGGCGTAGCACCCCATGACTCTCCTTCTTAGTCAAATAGCCCTTAAACAGCCTGAAGGTGTGCTTGGGGTCATTGTCCTGTTGAAAAATAAATGATGGTCCAACTAAATGCTAACCGGATGGAATAGCACGCCACTGCAAGATGCTGTGGTAACCATGCTGATTTAGTATGCCTTCAATTTTGAATAAATCCCCAACAGTGTCACCAGCAAAGCACCCCCACACCATCACACCTCCTCCGTCATGCTTCACAGTGGGAACCAGGCATGTAGAGTCCATCCGTTCACCTTTTCTACAAAGACATGGTGGTTGGATCCAAAGATCTCAAATTTTGACTCATCAGACCAAAGCACAGATTTCCACTGGTCTAATGTCCATTCCTTGTGTTCTTTAGCCCAAACTCGTCTCTTCTGCTTGTTGCCTGTCCTTAGCAGTGGTTTCCTAGCAGCTATTGTATCATGAAGGCCTGCTGCACAAAGTCTCCTCTTAATAGTTGTTCTAGAGATAAGAAGGTGTGTCCAAACGTTTGGTCTGTACTGTATATAAATACTGTATCTGATAATATCATGGTCACTGTTGGCCTTGTAATGAATGTAGCCACAAATAGTGCCCTAAATTAGCAAAAAAAAATCAGGTCCTCACAGTACCTAAGAAAATGACACCCACAGTGCACAGATAATATCAGTGTGACCACACTGAAATAAAAAGATGTCAAATTAATGATATACAACATCTATATGACAAGAGGTAGAAGGAAACTTTATACCCTGGTCAGAAGCCTAATTTAATTCTTTGGACCCCAATGCAAAATATTAAACAAGGCCACAAATAGCCATGTGTCATGTATAATCCAGTGCCCTGATATGTGGTGTGGGAGCTCTAAAGGGGTATGTCCTCCGTGATATGCCATATATGTGTAGTTGATACTGGTCCCAACCTACTTGTATCTGGAGTTCGGGTTCCCTGATGAGTGCTGCGGTCAGAGAAGAGGTGGTGAGAATTCCCATTTTTTTGAATGGTTATTTGGGCCACCTGGTCATCCACGTAAAGGAGCATGGGATGGGGCAGTTCTTGAGACAGATTTGGTGGGGCCCACATCTACTACATATTTATCGTATATGTAGTGGATATGCTATAAATGTATATGATGGGAATACTCCTTTAAATCCCCATAGGCACCAAGTCCTGGCTGCAACTACTACCTGTGGACCACCTTTGATCATGATTGGACTTTAAAAAGGGGTGAGTTTAAATTGTATTCTCTTTGGTTTGGAGCTAAAGGGTGCTTTACACGCTGCGACATCGCTAGCGATTCCTAGCAATGTCGCGAGCGATAGCACCCGCCCCCGTCGTTGGTGCGATATGTGGTGATTGCTGCCGTAGCGAACATTATCGCTACGGCAGCGTCACACGCACATACCTGTTCTGCGACGTCGCTCTGGTAGGCGAACATGCGGCATCACAGCGACGTCACACGGCAGCCGTCCAATAGCAGAGGAGGGGCGGAGATGAGCGGCCGGAACATGCTGCCCACCTCCTTCCTTCCTCATTGCCGGTGGACGGAAGTAAGGAGATGTTCGTCGCTCCTGAGGTGTCACACATGGCGATGTGTGAAGCTGCAGGAACGACGAACAACATCGCTACTCACCAGACAACAATATTTGGTGTTTGGACGAGCTCTCCAACACCAACGATTTTTACAACTTTTGCGATTGTTGAAGGTCGCTCGTACGTGTCACATGCTGCGATGTCGCTAACGACGCTGGATGTGCGTCACAAACATCGTGACCCCGACAATAAATTGTTAGCGATATTGCAGCGTGTAAAGCCCCCTTAAGAGCATCTTCCTCCCACTTCTTTGAATGCAATCAGCTCCCAAAAAACTATGGCCATCCAGTCAAAAAATTACACACACAGGGTGTTAAATGGCCATACTTCTCTGTCATATTTTTCCTGGGGTTTTAGGCTATGTGCGCACTAGTGCGTTTTACCCGCGGATTTACCCGCGGATTTGCCGCGGAAATTTCTTGAGAAATGTCTGCAATCTTTGTGCAGACATTTCTCAGCAAATCCTATGGTAAAAAAAAATAGTTGTGCGCACTGGTGCGGATTTTTCTCAAGAAAGTTCCTTGAGAAGAATTTCTCGAGAAACTTTCTTGAGAAAATGAACATGTCCATTATTTCCGCAGGTACCCTGCGGATTTCGGCAGTACAGCCTGCAAAAATCCGCAGGGAACCACCCGCGGGAAAATCGCGGCAATTCCGCGGCTAATCCGCGGCAAATCCGCATGCGGATTTGGTGCGGATTTTTTCCGGAGGTCCGGAAATCTTTCACTCCCAGAAGTTTCTCAAGAAATTTTCTTGAGAAACTTCTCATTTCTAGTGCGCATAGAGCCTTAGAGACATAAAGATGTTGTCATCTACTTTTACATTGATAGCCGATCCTTAGGATAGAAACAGCAGTGTTTTGTGTAGTTATAGCAGCTCGCACCTGTTCACACTTGCTATGTTCTTTTTGGAGATGCAGTTTTTTGGGGGGTTTTTTGCATTATATTTCAGTATAGTTAGAGCTAAAACTGGAATTGGATCTCTTCAGAGACATAATTATAATGAAGAATAAAGAGGAATCGCACTTAGGTTCTGATGTCAGAGGAGGCCCAAAGACTCCTGAGGAAGGCACCAGTATATACGCGTTACAGAGTTTGCATGCAGTTATGACTCTACATGCCTTTGTGAATGGCTATCCTGTGTTCACATGAAAGGATCCATTCTAATTTTTGCTTTTAAACATATGGCACCTGCACTGAGCTGTATTATCGCGGCCTGAAGAAAGCCTTCATCCACATATGTACTTGAATTAGGAAAATTCTGCAATCTACATTGAGGTTTAATAAACAGTTTGAATTAAACCATTCTTAGCTAAGTGACAATGCCAGCTGTATATAAATAATGGGTGATAAAAGACCAGTAGGGTACGACATGGGTTACATGTGTCACAATACAGGATGACATGTCATTTACTATAGTGCAGACAGAGAGGGGAGCGCTGTGCACATGAAAGTCCAGCACCTGTGTATATATAAACACGTGCTCACTACAAATGGCAGATGGATAAAATCGTCAGCTTCACATTACTACTCAGCCTATTGTTTCCCTCAAAAAGAAAGAACAAAACCCGCTCTCAAGCCTTTGTCCTGTATTATTCCTGTAAATGGGGACATGTTGCAGTACAAACATAATTGTGTTTTGGAAACAGCCGGTTTTGTCACTTCAGAAGATTAGATGAGGAGGGATCGTGTACCCACCGCTTGGCTTATCAGGCGGCAGAAGAATCATTAAAATAGACTTTCAGCTTAACATCTTGTACTAAATTAAACTAAGACTTTTTTTTTTTTTACTGAATTATCGATCAGTGCTGTCCAAGCCATATTCAGCATTAATTTAATAAAAGTCGTAATTAGAGTCTATTGAAAATCTCAACGAGGATGAAAATTGGGGAAATTACTTTTATGTACCATATGTGAAGCATTTAATAACCCTGCAATGCCACTATGCCAGTCTAATGCCACATCATTCTTCATCCAGGCAAAGCTTGGTGGGAAGAAAAATAATCCATCATCTGCTATCCAGAGTCAGCAGAATTGGTCAGAAGAAGGATTGGTCAGAAGAAAGATTGGTCAGAAGAAGGATTGGTCAGAAGAAGAATTGGTCAAAAGAATGATTGGTCAGAAAAAGGATTGGTCAGAAAAAGGATTGGTCAGAAAAAGGATTGGTCATAAAAAGGATTGGTCAGAAGAAGGATTGGTCAGAAAAAGGATTGGTCATAAAAAGGATTGGTCAGAAGAAGGATTGGTCAGAAGAAGAATTGGTCAAAAGAAGGATTACTCAATAGAAGGCTTGCTCAGAAAAAGGATTGCTTAGAAGAAGGATTAGTCAGAAGAAGGATTGCTCAGAAGAAGGATTGCTCAAAAGAAGGATTGCTCAGAAGAAGGATTGGCCAGAAGAAGGATTTGGCCAGAAGAAGAATTGGCCAGAAGAAGGATCAGTCAGAAGAAGAATTGGTCAGAAGAAGGATTGGTCAGAAGAAGGATGGGCCAGAAGAAGGATTGGTCAGAAGAAGGATTGGTCTGAAGAAGGATTGGTCAAAAGAAGGAACTGGTCAGAAGAAGAATTGCTCAGAAAAAAAATTGGTCAGAAGAATGGGTCAGAAGGATTGGTCAAAAGAAGAATTGGTCTGAATAAGGATTGGTCAGAAGAAGAATGGGTCAGAAGAAGGATTGGTCAGAAGAAGGATTGCTCAGAAGAAGGATTGGCCAGAAGAAGGATTTGGGAAGAAAAAGGATTGGCCAGAGAAAGGATTGGTCAGAAGAAGAATTGGTCTGAAGGATTGGTCAAAAGAAGGATTGGTCACAAGAAGGACTGGTCAGAAGAAGGATTGCTCAGAAAAAGAAATGGTCAGAAGAAGAATTGGTCAGAAGAAGGATTGGTCAGAAGAAGGATTGGTCAGAAGATGGATTGGTCAGAAGAAGAATTGGTCTGAAGAAGGATTGGTCAAAAGAAGGACTCGTCAGAAGAATGATTGCTCCAAAGAAGAATTGGTCAGAAGAAGGACTGGTCAGAAGAAGGATTGGTCAGAAGAAGGATTGGTCAAAAGAAGGATTGGTCAGAAGAAGAATGGGTCAGAAGAAGGATTGGTCAGAAGAAGAATGGGTCAGAAGAAGGATTGGTCAAAAGAAGAATTGGTCTGAATAAGGATTGGTTAGCAGACGGATTGGTTAGCAGACGGATTGGTTAGCAGGATTGGTTAGAAGAAGGTTTGGTCAGAAGAAGAATTGGTTAAAAGAAGGATTGGTCAGAAGAAGAATGAGTCAGAAGAAGGTTTGGTCAAAAAATGAATTGGTCTGAATAAGGATTGATCAGAAGAAGAATGGGTCAGAAGAAGGATTTGTCAGAAGGATTGCTCAGAAGAAGAATTGGTCAGAAGTAGGGCTCATTCAGACGTCCATGTTTTGTATTTGTTCTATCCATGTTAATACTCAAAGTAGTCTATAGGGATGTTCACATGTTCTTGTTTGTTTGTTTGTTTGTTTGTTTTTGTGGTCATTGTGTTCATTAAAAAAAAAAAACAAACTGAGAGTCTTGTTGTCGTTGCTGTGTGTGACACCACCTTTATTATTATCAGTCAGGGATCAAAGTCACCCATTGAAATCAGTGGTTCAGTAAACAAAAAAAAAGACAGCACACAAACTCCATAAGTGTGTCATTTGAGTTTCATTCACTTTTTTTTTACTGTTTAACCCCTTCATTCCTGGGCGATTTTCCATTTTTCGTTTTTGTTTTTTTCCTCTCCTTCTTCCAAGAACCAAAACAATTTTATCTTTCTATCAATCTATCAATATAGCGTTTTTTGTGGGATGAGTTGTACTTTTGAATGACATAATTTATTTTACCATATAGTGTACTGGAAAATGGGAAAAATATTCCACGTGCAATAAAATTGCAAAATAAAAACCCCACAAATACAATTCCACAATTGTTTTTTGGTGGCTTTATTTACCATGTTCACTATATATTAAAACTGACCTAGTAATATGAATCCTCAGGTTCGTAGATACCAAACATGTATAGTTTTTTTATTATTTAAGTGGTGAAAAGAAATTCAGAAATTTGTCAAAAAAAAAGAATTGCGCTTTTGTCGCCATTTTACGAGAAACGTAGTGTTCTCATTTTTCAGGATCTGGGGCTCAGTTATGGCTTATTTTTTGTGTCTTGAACTTTTAATTATATCATTTTTGGGTAGATGTGATATTTTAATCGCCTGTTGTATTTTATTGCAATGCTGTGGCGAACATAAAACAGTAATCTTGGTGTTTTTAGTTTTTTCTCTGTTATGCACTTTACCGATTAAATTAATTGATTTTATATTTTGATAGATCGGACATTTTTGAAAGTGGTGCTACCAAATATATGTATTTATTATTATTATTATTATTATTAATAATATTTTATTTCCAATGGGACAAAAGGACGGTGATTTGAACTGTTGTGGTGTTTTTTATTTTTTTACATATTTTAAAAAACTTTTTTTTTTATACTTTCTATTGATTTTACTAGTCCCCTTTGGGGATTTGAAGCTGGCATTGTCTGATCGCGTCTGCTATTCATAACGATGCTTCAGCCCCACTCTGTACAGCAGAAATGTTGATCTATTAATGTGAGTGCTGTTACTCTGCTGGAATTCATAGGAAGTGAGTCATGATAGCAACCGGGGTCATGAGCTGAACCTGACAGCCCATCGGCACCCAGTGATCACGTGACAGGTCCAGTGATGGCAGCGGGGGATGGTACACTCCTCACCAACACGTGTTAGATCACACTGTCAGAGTTTGATAGCAAGATTTAACTAGTTAACATGCATGACTGGATGACCGATCCACCCGCGCCTGCTAGTTGCATATGTTGGCTGATCAGATGAGTTGACATGTGCAGGGAAAGATACGAGCTTAGCGCGTGAGCCCACATCAAAATCAGGGACACAATCAAGGATGTACTCGTACGTCCTTGGGCATGAAGGGTTTAATGGGTGGGAGATGCTTAGAATTTTTTTTATTTGCATAAGCTGAAAAACAATAATACATTGATGATAACAACTGAAACACAAGCAAATCTGCTGAAAATTGGATCCAGCATATTCTGATGATTTTTTCCTGTCTTTTCTTATTATTCTACATTGTGACAGTCTTCTTTTTTCCCTGCTAGTAAACTACTAGTAGTCCAAAGATGGGCGACCATCTTCAGCTCTGCTACATCTGTGCAAGAAGACAAACACAGGTCTACTCACACAGACTTAGCTGAGAGCTGTCAGAGACTTAGGGGTACTTTGCACGCTGCGACATCGCAAGCCGATGCTGCGATGTCGAGCGCGATAGTCCCCGCCCCCGTCGCAGCAATGATATCTTGTGATTGCTGGCGTAGCGAACATTATCCCTATGCCAGCTTCACATGCACTCACCTGTCCTGTGACGTTGCGCTGGCCGGCGACCCGCCTCCTTCCTAAGGGGGCGAGTCATGCGGCGTCACAGCAACATCACACGGCAGGCGGCCAATAGCAGCGGAGGGGCGGAGATGAGCAGGATGTAAACATCCCGCCCACCTCTTTCCTTCCGCATTGCAGCCGGGACGCAGGTAGGAGATGTTCCTCGCTCCTGCAGCTTCACACACAGTAAAGTGTGCTGCCGCAGGAACGAGGAACTACATCGTACCTGTCGCTGCACCGGCATTATGGAAATGTCGGACCCTACACCGATGATACGATAACGACGCTTTTGCGCTCGTTAATCGTATCAAAAAAGGATTTGCATACTACGATATTGACTGCGACGCCGGATGTGCTGTCACTTTCGATTTGACCCCACCGACATCGCACCTGTGATGTCGTAGAGTGCAAAGCCCGCCTTAGGGGTACTTTGCACGTTGCGACATCGCTACTGCAATATCGTCGGGGTCAAATCAAAAGTGACGCACATCCGGCGCCGGTAACGACGTCGCAACGTGTAAAGCCTAGGAGAGAAGATGAACGAGCATGAAACAGTCAAAAATCGGTGATCTGTGTCACGTCGGTCATTTCCATAATGTCGCTGCAGCGACAGGTACGATGTTGTTCCTTGTTCCTGCGGCAGCACACATCGCTGTGTATGAAGCCGCAGGAGCGAGGAACATCTCCTTACCTGCATCCCGCCTGCAATGAGGAAGAAAGGAGGTGGGCGGGATGTTTACGTCCCGCTCATCTCCGCCCCTTCGCTTCTATTGGCCGCCTGCCGTGTGATGTCGCTGTGACGCCGCACGACCAACCCCCTTAGGAAGGAGGCGGGTCGCCAGCCAGAGCGACGTCGCAGGGCAGGTAAGTGCGTGTGAAGCTGCCGTAGCAATAATGTTCGCTATGGCAGCTATCACAAGAGATCGCATCTGCGACTGGGGCGGGGACTATCGCGCTCAGCATCACTACAATCGGCTAGCGATGTCGCAGCATGCAAAGTACCCCTTACCCCGAGTGCATAGCTGAGGCCGGTCAGCTGTGCCCCCAGGTAACCACCACTGACTACAGGACCTTCCATGATATCATAGCTATGTGACTAGCCTGTAATACACGAGGTAATACAACATTCACTCCAGACTGGTGACATGGCTATGACATCATGGAAGGTCCTGTAGTCAGTGGTGGTTACCTGGGGGCACAGCAATGATCGGACCCGGAAGCAGAAGCGGAGACAGAGTCTGCAGGACGTGTCGCGGAACTGTGGCGCCCCTGACCGGGTCAGGCACCACTGAGTACTGCACCCATGCTGGGGACAGTACAATACAGGTAATCCAGAAGGCTGACAGGGGTGTGGTACACAGGCGCATAGTAATCAGCTCTCACACATGTACCCATGAGAGGACCCCTGGGGATCCCAGGAGGGGGAAAAGCCTTCACCTTCACTGGAATAGTGGAGGGGGCCAAAAGCCTCCATCTCCTCTCAAGGGGTGTGGTAAGAGAGTCTGGTTGCTAGGTGGCGTAGGCAAGAACAGGAGAGGAGGAGCAGCAGTGAAGGTCCCAGATGTGAGCCAGTTCAGAGCAGAGTCCAGGGAGCTCCGAGAGGAGCTGACCCCTTCCCCTGGGCTGCTGGAGTCTGACAGCGTCCGCGCAGTGGCTACCAACGGGGGAGAACGGTCAACTAGGAGTGCTACCCGAAACCCATCTCCAGCTAAAGAGAGAGCACAGAGTGGGAAGTAAGGAGACTGCTAGGGAGTACCAGGCCCAAACGGGCGGCAGATCCCGAAGCGGAGATAGATCCAGCTTTCTTTTGCTAAACCTGCCGGTGTGGGGCTCTCAAAGCCCACGCCACAACACCACAAAAGCCGCAGCCACGTAGCCACAGTTAGGGCCCATAGCTCACAGGAGGCAAGAAGCTGGAGTGATCTGGCCCAGGCAACAAGCACACGGCAAACGAAGGGGAGTGAGGCTTCAGCAACTTCCCTGGGTGACCCCCATAGGGACTCAAAGTCGGGGTCACCCCAAACCACCAAGGGCTAAGGAAGGCGAGTTAGTAGTCACCCTCACAAGTCAGCCTGAAGGACACCTGGTTCCCGCCTGGTTCATCCCAGCTACGCCCGGGTTACTCACCCTGCCACCTGAAGTGAGTAAAAACCCTGAAAGACATTCTGCCTTTGTGGAGTTATTCTGCGCCTTGTGGTACTACGCACCTACACAGGGCCCTGGGGCTTGCCTCACTCTCAGGAGGCTATTCCAACTAACTGCACTCACCATCAGCCCCAGGCGTCCCTCAACCTGCAGTGGCGGTCCCCACTGACCGCAATACTGAGAGTGGCGTCACGACAAACAGAAGAAGATCTCCTACCGGTGACGAGATCCAGCCGAGTGGAGTCCCTGAAGGTAATGCACCGACACAACACCTGTGGGGCTTCACATCTGGCGTCACGAACAGGATAAGGACTAGACCTGTTCAGACAGGTGACCATGTGCCTGGGCGGTCCGCTTGAAAAATTGGAAGCGCCGCCATATTGCCACCATGAAAAGCGCGCTGAAAAACAACAGCAGCCCGCGCTGGAAGAAGTTACCGCCCACGAAGAGGTGTGGCTACCCAGAGATCCCCTGCAGAGTTCGGACCTCGCTTGTGAAGAGAGCGGAAGCGTCCAGAGACGGCGGGAAGGAAAGGGAGCCAGAAGCCTGCTGCTGCAGAGAGAAGAGATGGAGTCCGGACGTGGATACCCAGAACCAGGCTCTGCTGCCTGGTGGTGCCGGGAGCTTGCTATCTTCTGCGATCAGCTGGAGGCCAGGATTATGCGACAGCTCAGTGAGGGACGCACGGAGCTTCTGGAGATGGCTGCGGCGGTTCGGACCTACGAGGAGGGAGCCGCGCGACGCCTGCCAGATCGAGCGGCGACGACTCAGATCCCGATGGTGCCACTGATGGGTGAGTCCAGAGTTGCCCCGGCCAGCGCAAGTGCTCCAACCCCTGCTGCTACGACCGCGGTCCCAGAAGAGGCGCCCGGCGCGGCGACGCTGAGCCAGGCCGCAGCCATGCCAGGTGCGGCCTGCCAAGCCCCGGCCGCCGCAGCGATGCCCTGCTCGGCCCGCCAAGCCCCGGCCGCCGCAGCAATGCCCTGCTCGGCCCGCCAAGCCCCGGCCGCCGCAGCGATGCCCTACTCGGCCCGCCAAGTCCCGGCCGCCGCAGCGACGCCCAGCCCAGCCTGCACAGATCCCATCGCAACAGCGACGCAGATCCAGGCCGCCGCCACGCCAGGCTCGGCCCGCACAGACCAGGCCGCCGCCATGCCAGGCGCGGCCCGCCAAGACCAGGCCGCCGCCATACAGGGCGCGGCCCGCCAAGAGATTGCATCACCATTTTCCCCGGCCTGCAAGGCCAGAGCAGACACCGCTCCCCAGCCTAAGGAGGTCCCTACTAGGAAATCCCTGATAGGTGAAGACTCCGCATACTGGCAGCTGAAGGCTGACCTGGAGGC
This sequence comes from Anomaloglossus baeobatrachus, assembly GCF_048569485.1. Lineage (NCBI taxonomy): Eukaryota > Metazoa > Chordata > Amphibia > Anura > Aromobatidae > Anomaloglossus > Anomaloglossus baeobatrachus. The sequence continues at coordinate 85,997,996 of NC_134353.1, forward strand.
CAAGTTCCCACAGGAGATGGTGGACCGATACATGCTCCCTCCGAACACCCCTAAGGCAACCCCAGCAGCAACCACGCTGAAGAGTCCACCGCCTGAGCCAGCTGAGGAACACTCATCCCCAGCGCTGCCACGACCAGAGTGCAGCGAAGAACTAAGGGGGAGAGGAGGGCAAGAAGCTGAGGAGTTGCCCCCGGAGCCAGCAGCAGTGCTAGTCCCAGAGCCGGAGATGCTGCCATATTCCCGTTGGGACGAGGAAGACCTGACACCTCCTGCGGAAGAAGATCTGCCCCAAAGCCTCACCTGGGAGCTTGTAAGCTGCACTTCGCAGAATCCAGCCCGCAAGACACAGCGCCGCAGCAGAACCCAGTTTTCCCCTGCACCGCCATCCCCAGAGCAGAGAGAAGTCACGGCCAGAGACCGACAGGAGAAAAGGTTCCTGAGAAGAGCCAAAGCCCAGGCCAGAGGACCCCTTTGCAGAGGAATTGTGGAAGACTTTAGCCTGAAGTCAGGATATGGGTTCATTGTTGCACCTGGTATCAAAGAAGGTATCTTCGTCAATAGAAGAGATGTGAGAGCTCATCTGCCCAGAGGACACCCTGGCAGAAACTTAAAGATGGGAGACTCCGTACAGTTTACTATGCATCGAGGCGAAAGAGGCTGGTATGCCCTAGATGTAGTGCCATGTCCCAGAGAAGAAAGGAAAGACAGTAATAAAGAAAGAAAAGACCAAAGACCTAATGATGAGACCACTACAGATGAGGAAAAAGGTCAAGAAACCAACAGGTGCCGCAGCCCTACAGGCCCAAGCCCTGGTGAAGAGGAATCTGCATAAGTTCAAGTAAAGTACAGCAAGTTTTGACCAGTTTGGAAAGTTTGTTTTGCAACGTTTTAAAGTTCAAGAATGTGCCCACAAAAACTATTGTGAGAAATAAACCTTAAGGCTATGAACTGGCTATAGCCACAAACTCTCGCAGTGTAAATAGTTACACCAGAGGGCACCACCACCACCAGAGTCAGCCTGTTTAGGGGCTTGGCTCGTCTGCAACCAGGAGGAGCCCGTCCGTATATAGGGCCTTGGCTCACCTGCGACCAGAGAGCATGCCTGTTTATGGGGCCTGGCTCTCCACCACAAAGAGGGTACCTGGTCAGCACCAACTGTGGAGGCCGCCTCTACATCCTGCCAGAAGAGGCTGAAGGCGCGGATCCACCAGGCCAGGTATACCCTGAAGACCACCAGACCATGAAAGCCGCCTCTACATCCTGCCAGAAGTGGCTGAAGTCGCGGCCAACGTGAAAGGGTTTTGGGTGGGTTAACGGACTTGTGGGTGGAGGGTGGTGATGTATGGTACCTGGTGCTTTTAAAAATGTTTTACATGTTTTAATGTTTTATGCATTTTTAAAATGTTGTCTTGCAGCCCGAGGACGTGCTGGTGATAACTAAGGGGGAATGTGGCGCCCCTGACCGGGTCAGGCACCACTGAGTACTGCACCCATGCTGGGGACAGTACAATACAGGTAATCCAGAAGGCTGACAGGGGTGTGGTACACAGGCGCATAGTAATCAGCTCTCACACATGTACCCATGAGAGGACCCCTGGGGATCCCAGGAGGGGGAAAAGCCTTCACCTTCACTGGAATAGTGGAGGGGGCCAAAAGCCTCCATCTCCTCTCAAGGGGTGTGGTAAGAGAGTCTGGTTGCTAGGTGGCGTAGGCAAGAACAGGAGAGGAGGAGCAGCAGTGAAGGTCCCAGATGTGAGCCAGTTCAGAGCAGAGTCCAGGGAGCTCCGAGAGGAGCTGACCCCTTCCCCTGGGCTGCTGGAGTCTGACAGCGTCCGCGCAGTGGCTACCGACGGGGGAGAACGGTCAACTAGGAGTGCTACCCGAAACCCATCTCCAGCTAAAGAGAGAGCACAGAGTGGGAAGTAAGGAGACTGCTAGGGAGTACCAGGCCCAAACGGGCGGCAGATCCCGAAGCGGAGATAGATCCAGCTTTCTTTTGCTAAACCTGCCGGTGTGGGGCTCTCAAAGCCCACGCCACAACACCACAAAAGCCGCAGCCACGTAGCCACAGTTAGGGCCCATAGCTCACAGGAGGCAAGAAGCTGGAGTGATCTGGCCCAGGCAACAAGCACACGGCAAACGAAGGGGAGTGAGGCTTCAGCAACTTCCCTGGGTGACCCCCATAGGGACTCAAAGTCGGGGTCACCCCAAACCACCAAGGGCTAAGGAAGGCGAGTTAGTAGTCACCCTCACAAGTCAGCCTGAAGGACACCTGGTTCCCGCCTGGTTCATCCCAGCTACGCCCGGGTTACTCACCCTGCCACCTGAAGTGAGTAAAAACCCTGAAAGACATTCTGCCTTTGTGGAGTTATTCTGCGCCTTGTGGTACTACGCACCTACACAGGGCCCTGGGGCTTGCCTCACTCTCAGGAGGCTATTCCAACTAACTGCACTCACCATCAGCCCCAGGCGTCCCTCAACCTGCAGTGGCGGTCCCCACTGACCGCAATACTGAGAGTGGCGTCACGACAAACAGAAGAAGATCTCCTACCGGTGACGAGATCCAGCCGAGTGGAGTCCCTGAAGGTAATGCACCGACACAACACCTGTGGGGCTTCACAGAACCTATAAGTATAATGACAATGTTTTAACTATATTCTTTATTTTACAGCCCCCCCGCCCATCACATAAATGTAAAGTTCAAGTTTGGGGTTCGGACGCAAGTTTGTGTTATCTTCGACCCCGAACACGAACTTTACAAAAATGTTCAGGCGAGTCTCACGATCCCGAACATCAGGGGGTTCGCCCATCACTCCTAGTAATGTATTAATATATTGACAGCCTGGTGGTAACAGATGGAGGGGTGTCTGCAAACTTTGAAGCACTCCAAACTGTGTCGACATTTTCAAATTTTAGTAGAGTGGACGACCCATTTCACAAGGAGATCGGTAACACCCAGTTTTCAAGTTATTCAGAAATTTCTAGGAGAAATGGCTCAACAGAGACTTCAAAGAAAAATGTTCCAGAATTACTGTGTCTTGGGGAATATAACTTTCTACTAACCTGACATAGGACCAGTGTTGACAGCTCTACCTTAAAGGCATATTCCCATCTCCAGGATCTTATCCCAATATGTAGTAGATGTAGTAATAATATTAGCAAATACCTCCAATTTGAAAAGTAGTATAATTCCCCGGATATAGCCATGTTTTTTACCTCATGTGCAGGGCATTACAGCTTAGATGGGACTGGTTGGCTTTTGGCTCAAAATATCAGCTTTGTCTACGTCAGAGATCCCGAACCTGTGGCTCAGGAGCCACATATGGCTCGCAAGCTCATGATGTGTGGCTCATGGCTATCTGCAAGCTAGGTGCATTTACACCAGGTCTTGGAAACAGCTCTGAAGAGCAGGCCTCCAGATGGTTATATATCTGAGTAGCGCCACACAGAAGAGCAGATCTGAATGGAGGTAGGAACCCCTGGATCTTGATATACTGTCTCTGAGTGATTTCTGTGGAAAATCTTTGGCTGTCATTATACTGGTAATTGGATCTCTAAATGTCACTACAGTGAGGAGCGGGAGCTAAATGTGGCTCGAGACCCTCTTAGAGCTGAATGTGGCTCTCAAGGTCAGAAAGCTTGGGGACCACTGGTCTTCATAAATGAAATGTCTTGGATAGGTGGGAAGGTTTTTACTCTATACTCATTACATGTGTAGTCCTACCATTGTTATATTATATCCTTTATCCATTAATATATCCAAGTATTAGTTGAAAGGGTCAATGTGTGAATGACATAGGTATACATAAGGGGTTTGAGATGTGCAGTTTTTCACTTATTGTAAATTTTCAAGATGACTAGACAATTACTGATTGAATTGTGTAGTTTTACTTCATGTTTGGCTTTTAGGTCAATGGAAAAAGTCTCCAAGAAGGCAACTTCTTACCATTAAGTGACCTGATTCCTCCTCAAGTGTTTGTCTGGCACTGGTCTCTTCTGAATCGGATGGTGTGTGTGGCGCCCCTGAGACGTCAGGTGCCACAGGGTATTGCATCCAGTAACAGGTGCGGTGCTAACCCCTGGTTTCTAGAAGACCAGAGTCGGTAAATACCATTCAAACACACACATCCATGCCCTTTTTCCCAGACTGGGTAACAGGCTAGAGACGAATCTGATGAATAGCCACCTATTGGTCGGGACTTATCTAATCCAATAGTCAGAAACCTGGGAGGAGGAGGGGCTAGTCAGTGCAGTTGACGGGAGACGGACATCTTGACGGACAGTCAGTCGGACGGTCAGTCCAAAGTTGACTTTCAGACAGAAAGCGTAAAGTGTCTTGCTGGGCTAAAGGATTACAGTTGCCAGGGAGAGTACGGTGTGAGTACTCACGGGACCAGGCACTGGCGGGGTGCAGAGTCCTAGTTCAGGAAGACACTTCAAGCTCACCTGATAAATCTGCCCGGTGAGGGAATCATCAGGGTTTCTCACCGATGTTAGTGTCTGGGGCACTGCAGCAAAGAGGGAACCCGGGAACTCGGACAGAGGTCCAACCGAAGAGAGGTTCAAGCTGCCTGCCATATGGGCCAGGACTGTGACAACAGGAGGGGACCCAGAATGCTTCAGGCCACGGGGACCCACCAACTGCAGACGGGTGCATGGAAGTAAAGCTCACCAGGTTACCAAACCGGCAGTGGGATCAAGAGAATACTGGATTACCTGAGGCCCAGATTGGTAGAGACCAGCACCAGCCGGGTTGCAGCTACTCAGAACCAGTGACTAAAGAACATGTTAAACCGCAGCTCCTGTGTTATCTGAATTATTCCTACACCTCTGCATCACCAACTTTCACCAGACTACAACCACCATCAATCTCCCCTGGGGCTTAGCTCTACTTGTGGAGGGCCATAACATCCAAGCTGCTTAATACCACCAGTCCCAGCAGTTAGAGACTTTACAGCGACGGCTTTCCCAACATAGCCGCATACCACAAGTGGCGTCCCAAAAAACATTTTATTTTTATTTTCCCTTGTATTTCCCCTTTTTATTAAGAGACCCCCAGGGTCACAGAAACTTACACCGGCCACCCGTGACACATCCCCGTGATTCAAATCCCGGGACCGAGTACCCCAAGGCCCTGGGGTGCGTCATGTGCATAATGTCAAATCTCCACTATTCACAAGTGTTGGCCAACATGTATGGTACTGTAGCGCTTGGTCACGATGCAGCACCCCTGCATGCTCTCGCTCCCAGCCCGCGGCGGGGTCGTCGCTCTCCTCACCTACCTGCCAGTTTCATGCACCCTGTTCCTGTCCCAGGGTCTTCCACAGCATCTTCCGGCTTACAGGCCACAAGCAGGCCCTATAGGAGTGCCCATAGATTGCAGTTGTGACCACGCCCCTTTCTTAAAGGGCCAGTGTCCCATTACCTGGAAGTGATCGTTGAGGTCAGCTATTACCCTGAAGGTACTTAAGCCTACTTCCCCTTAGGGGAGGCGCCTGAGCAACGTTGCCTTTCAGCAGTGCGTTGCTAGTTCTCAGATCCCATACAAGTTACCGTGTCTGACCCTGCGCCCTTGTGTTTTGTACCAGTGACTCCTTCCAGCTAACTTGTATCTCTTTCCAGAGTTTACCATCTATACCTCCGTGCTGCCACGTCTGAGCTACTACGTCCATGCTGCCACGTCCAAGTCTCTACTTCCGTGCTTCCATCTCTAGGCTTCTACCTCGATGCTGCCATGTCCGTGTCTCTACCTCCGTGCTGCCACGTCTAAGTCACTACCTCAGTGCTGCCTCATCCGTGCCTCCACCTCCATGCTGCCACATCTGAGCACACCTGTACTGGACATCAGAGACTCACTTGTTCATAAGAGTCAACTCCACTGGTCCTGGCTGTTGTGCATTTAGGCCCCCTGGGGCTGCGCCTGACAATCCCCGTAAAAGGGTTAGCTCCAGGTCAGCTCCTCCAGGGGAGTCCGGCGTACAGCCGAGTGGGTCCACTCCCGGCCACTGACCGCCCCTCGGCGACCGTAACAGGTACCTTCCACTGATGCACCCTGGCAAAGCCATTAGTTCTATACGTTGAAGAGAGCTACCAATGTAAAGATTGATATAAGGCTCCATTCTTGTGCCTAAAAGGTCAAATAAAAAGAGGTTGTCCTTAAACTATAAACTATAATTATCGTGGGGCTTCAATTTGCAAATAATATTTACTATACGTATTTATTAGCTTTACATTTTTACAATGTTTTCTACATTTGCAGTGTGTGGAGAACTGTGTAAGGGAAAAGATAATGACGGACAATAGATACAGCATCCCACATGCCAGCTCCTCCAGAATACGGTCTATTCACTTATTTACCAGTAATGGCAATTGAAAGCATTTCTATAAAAGAAAACAGACGTAGGATGAGAGCACAAAGGATGCCAGGAGAGTATGTACTGCTGTGTGTAACTTGTCAAAGATAATTATCTGCGCCGTGTATTAATATAACATACAAAGAACAGAGTTCACCCAGTGCTGCAAAGACCATCGTACATAATCACCAAGACTAAAAGTGGAGGGAGGACTCCAGCTTAATTGAACATTTAGAGAACATGCAAGGGGCCTATCTATATCACACAACCTGGTTAACCCCTTAAGGAAATATTCTGGTTATAACAAGAGATCATCTACCCTTCTAGACTGGTGGGAATTCGACTGCCCCATAAATATGCGAGACTCTGACTGGATTGTCTACTGAACTGGAGTTTTTATCTGCTAGTCCTCTCCATGATGGGCTTCTGCTATGAAGTACTCAGTATTTATGAACCCCGACGATCCCCATTTCCACACCCATTGAAAGATTTCTGTCACTCGGAAATTTTCACAAACTTCGTCTACTGTAATGGCGGCATTGGGTTCTGTCCAAACTACAGATTCTGACACTCCACCTAATAAATCCTCTGGTTACTGTGATCTATGCAGGAAGACTCAGGCGTCGACCTGCTGATTGCTAATTTAGAGGCAGGCTTGCAGGAGTTAATCTATGCTAGTCTGCTTGCTAGTCTCCTTTGATCACCTGCTGTGGGAGAGTCAATCACATCTTCTCCCCTCCTATATATGTTGGCTGAATCTTTAAACCTATGCCAGCTATAGTTTATCTTAGTTGGTCTTGGGAGGTGTGGTGATCCAGACTATCTGATGTGATAACTGTTGCTGTGTATGGTTGTGGAGTTTACACTTGTTCCCTTTTTGTTGCTATCCTCCTACTCTTGTTTTTCTCCTGAGTCCTTGTTTATTCCTCTGTGTGTGCAGTGTGTCCGAGTTTTGGTTTTGACTCATCTGTTCTAATCTATTTACCATTTTGATCCTGCCCTGCCCCTCCCTGGGGTGAGGGGTGTATGAGAATAGTATTTCTAAGGAATATAGAAATCCATGGGATTCTGGCATCTCCACCATTAGCAGTAATCCAGAGGTGAGGGATAGCCTAGGGTCCTCTAGTGTAAGGGACAGCAAAGGAGCCCCCTATCCCAAAGTAACATTGTGACACTTTTTCCCTCTATGAACAGTGTAGGCAGAAAGATGCATCAGTGATGCTGCTGTGATAATGCAGAGGCCATCTCTGAGAAGACTAGCAGATCTGCAACAGATAAAACTGTGATTTTCACCAAAACTACAAAAAGAAACCCAATAAGTGACACACCACTGGAGTCAGGGTCTCTATGTTATGCTGCTCTCAGGTTGGGAAGCAGAAACTTGGTGTAAGTTCTCTTATGTCTTACATCAGCATAGCTTTTCAGTAACACTGATAAAATAGATGCAAATAACAGGTTATTTATCATTAATACAGTGGCATGCAAACGTTTGGGCACCCCTGGCCTAAATTACTGTTATTTTGAACAGTTAAGCAAGTCGAAGGTGAAATGATCTCTAAAAGACATAAAGTTGAAGATGATACATTTCTTTTGTATTTTAGGCAAAAAAAAATATACTGTATATTTTCATGTTTTACATTTTAAATTTACAAAAAAGGAAAATGAGCCAATGCAAGAGTTTGAGAACCCTGCATGGTTAGCAGTGGTGTAACTAAAGTGTGATAGGCCTAGGTGCGAAACTTGGACCAGAGCATCCGGCCCTCCAACACCCTCGTTGGTCAGACCGATGGACCCCTGTAGCATTGTAAATCCAATAAAGACATACAAATTTCCCTTCCTCCCCATTCATTATGTAGTAATGACCCCATCTTGGTATATATGTCCTCCATCCTGGTATATATGTCCCAATCCTTGCATACATGGGCCCCATGCTGGTACATATATTCCCAACCTGGTATACATGTCCCCCATCCTGGTATACATAGTATATGTCGTCCCCATCCTGGTATATATGTCCCCATCCTGGTATACATGGGCCCCATGCTGGTACATATGTTCCCAACCTGGTATACATGTCCCCCATCCTCCATCCTGGTATACATGGTATATGTTGTCCCCATCCTGGTATATATGTTTCCTATCCTGGTATACATGGTCCCTATCTTGGCATTCATGGTCCCCATCCTGGCATATATGTCCTCATCCTGATGTACATGGGCCTCCTGGTATACATGGTATATGTGGTCCCCATCCTGGCCTATGTTCATCATCCTGGTATATATGATCCACATCCTAGTATAATGTCTCCTATCTTGGTATATACAGTATGTCCCCCATCCTAATATATGTGTCCCTCATCCTGGGCTCATCCTGGTATACTTGGTCCCCAAAACAGCAGTGCATGTAAGATGACCCAAGAATCTCACGGAACTGGAAGACTTTTCCAACTAAGAATGAATGAAAATCCCGCAAACAAGAATTGAAAGACTCTTGCTAAGGGGGATGCTACTAACTTTTGCATCAGCCCAATCTCCTTTTTTGTTAATTTAAAAATGTAACTTATGAATATATATATATATATATATATATATATATATATATATATACACAGTATATATTATTGTTTTGCCTAAAATACATAGGAAACGTGTCATCTTTAATTTTCTGCCTTTTAGAATGTTTCTCCAGCAAAGGAGACAAACTCTAGCGCAGCGCCACCTATTGGAGGTAGCGATCCTAAAAGTCAAATGTGGATTTTTAACAATCCTTTGCATATGACCTAGGATATATAAGCCAGATCAGAATCCCAATTTGCAGACACGGTGTTTCGGGGTGCTTGCCCCTCGTCAGTGCAAAGTATGGGGTGTACTTCCAATAGGTGGCGCTGTGCTAGAGTTTGTCTCCTTTGCTGGAGAAACAATTTGAATATTCCCCAGAGGGCCGTGGCAGCTATAAGTCCCCTAAGGCCTTGTGCGCACTTGCCGGTTTTTGCCGCGGATTTCCTGCGGTTTTGCTGCATGTTTCGCTGCAGAAAATGTTCATAACATCTCTGCAGTGATTCACCAGCAAATCCTATGGGAAAAAAAAATGCTGTGCACACTATTGATTTTGACAGCTGCATGTTTTGCTGCGGGATTCCCGCAGCAAAAACAATTGCATGTCACTTCTTTTCCGCACATCGCTGCAGGATTTCACTCCATTGACTGCCATGTAATTGTGAAATCCCGCAGGGAATAACGCAGGCCGCAAATTCTGTGCGGTTCATTGCGTTTTCCTGCGTTATTCCCTTCGGTATTTCGCGGTTTACCTGCGGTAATGTACATCGCTGCCTGCGGTTTGCAGGGAAGTGATGTCATTACAGGAAGAGGAAGTGGAGCAGAGAGTAAACACACACACATCAGACACAGACATAGAACACACACATCGCACTCACACAGACATATAGAATACACATAGAAAGCAAACGGACATATAAAAAAAAAACACGTGGGCTCCGCTGTATTTTTACCGTCCAGCAGAGGTAAGCACACAGCGGCGGCCCGGTATTTTCAGGCTGGGGAGGGCAAGGGACAGGGTTAATGCCCCCTCCTCCCGCAGCCGAGAATATCAGCCGCAGCTGCCCCGGGACTGTCGCATGCATTATGTGGCAGTACCGGAGTGTCCCCGGCTCTTCCAGATGCCGTGATGCGGTGGCTATCCAGGTAATAATGAGTTAAATGACAGTGGATCGCTGCCATCTATGAGACAGCTGACATGATCAACCCGTAAGTAAAGTGAATAAGCACACACTGAAAAATCCTTTATTTTAAATAAAACACAAAAAAGCCCCTGGTTCACCATTTTATTAACCCCTCCCAAAACAAAGCTCCGACGTAATCAACGTCCTGTGATGCTTGCATCCAGCCGCGACTGACACTGACACAGCACTGAATGCAGCCTCGCAGCGAGACAGGCAGCAGAGGTAACCACAGGGCATTTCCCACGGCCGGTAATGTGAACACACCACCACTCAGGAGAAATGCACCGTGTGCTCACAGGGACTCTATCTATCCCTCTATCTATCCCTCTATCTATTCTTCTCTCTGTCTTATATTCTTCTATCTGTCTATTTATCTGTCTGCTATCTATCTCAGAAGGAAATTACTTTTTTTTTTCAATGTGCTTTATTGCATTGAATGCATTAAAGCACATGTACCAACCTGCATGCGGCAAAACCGCTGCAATACTGTTAACAATACCGCGGTAAAACCGCACCAAACGCATGCGGTTTTCGGGTGCGGTTTGCCACGGTTTTTTACCGCAGGTGTGGTAATCTTTCAGACCCTGCGGAATTTTCTTAAGAAAATTCCGTTTTCCAGTGCGCACAGGGCCTTACTTCACTGGCAGCCAGACTGGCTTGCAAAGTCTCCTTAAGGCCTAAAACACACTTCCGCAAAAAAAAGTACGTGTCTTACGGTCCATTTTTTGGGTCCGTGTTCCGTTTTTTAGGGGCGTTTCTCCCTTACGTATGGCATCTGTGTGATGGCGTATGCGAGCCGTGTGTGCGTGTGGAATGTCCTCCATATTGATATAAAATACGTACGTGTGCTGTCCGTGTGCTGTCCGTTTTTAAAGGCCCGCATTCTTACCGAATTAACAATTTTAATTATTCATCATGAGATCCTGGTGTTGTTATTTGCTTTCAATTGACCTGATAGATTGGAAACAAGTGTTGCAGATTTTGTGATGAAAAACGGACACGGACGATACGTGCTGAACACGGACATACTCCGTGTGCTGTCTGTGCAGGCACGGACCCATAGACTAAAGCGGGTCCGTGCCTGCGTGCTGCCGGCCAAAAACGGACATGTCGTCCGTGTAGAAAAGCGCACACACGTACTTACCTCACGGACACACGTTCCATGTGATTTTACGTGTGTGTGCCATCTATCATTGAATAACATGGGTCTCCGTGTCTCCGGTACGTGCAAATGCGTACCGCACACGTACAAAAAAAACGGATATGTGTTGCGGGTCTAAGGAGAATAGTGCCTTTTAGAAATCATTTAATCTTCAACTAGCTTAACTGTTCACAATAACTAATTTTGACCAGGAGTGCCCAAACTTTTGAATGACACTATATGTTGTGGGTCATGAAATAACATCTATTTATTTTATCTTTTTGTAGCAATTTAATGATAAGATGAAAACACAAACTCTACAAAACGTTTTGAGAAGTCAAAAGTACATAACAAGGAGCGTTATAACTGCCGTTTTCACTTAATGAATGATGTGATATCGGTAGCTCTTCTGTGGCATTGGATCAAGTGAATTTATCCTTGGTCTCTATGAGCCTTTGGGGCTATGACCATGTCGCTAGTTTTCTAGTTGCCTTTTCTTGGAGCACCAAATACATACAAACCTTTTGGAGGTGCTGTGATCCATTTATATTATCATCACAACTTGATCATTGATGCTCAGATCTTTACGCTTGCCCATTTTCCTGCTGATAGTTCACTTGTTGCCAAAAAAAATCCCACAAATGACAGGTGCCATAACTAAAAGATGAACATTGTTATAGACCTGACTTGGTCTGTTATTATGGATGATCAGAGTATTTACACAGGAATATTTAGATGATTTGTATCATATATAGAACATTTTTTGAGATTGGAGAAAGTGTCATAACCCTTATAGTACGAGTCTTCAAATTTAGGTCAAACTCAAACTGAGAACTTAGGGGTACTTTGCACGTTGCGACATCGCTAGCAACGGCTAGCGATGCCGAGTGTGATTGTCCCCGCCCCCGTCGCACATGCGATATCTTGGGATAGCTGCCGTAGCGAACATTATCGCTACGGCAGCTTCACACGCACATACCTGCCCTGCGACGTCGCTCTGGCCGGCGACCCGCCTCCTTCCTAAGGGGGTGGGTCGTGCGGCGTCACAGCTTCTCCATATATCTCCGACCTGATCTACTGATACAAAATCTCTGATCTTCACAAGACCTTCTTTAAGGTCCAGTCACACTAAGCAACTTACCAGCGATCCCAACAACGATAGGGATCGCTGGTAAGTTGCTAGGAGGTTGCTGGTGAGATGTCACACTGCGACGCTCCAGCGATCCCACCAGCAACCTGACCTGGCAGGGATCGCTGGAGCGTCGCTACACAAGTTGCTGGTAAGCTCACCAGCAACCAGTGACAAGCCCCCAGCGCCGCGTGGAAGATGCTGCGCTTGGTAACTAAGGTAAATATCGGGTAACCAACCCGATATTTACCTTGGTTACCAGCGCACGGAGCTACACGTGCAGAGAGCAGGGAGCAGCGCACACTGAGCGCTGGCTCCCTGCTCTCCTAGTTACAGCACACATCGGGTTAATTACCCGATGTGTGCTGCAGCTAAATGTGCACAGAGCAGGGAGCAGCGCGCAATGCTTAGCGCTGGCTCCTTGCTCTCCTAGCTACAGCACACATCGGGTTAATTACCCGATGTGTGCTGCAGCTAAATGTGCACAGAGCAGGGAGCAGCACACAATGCTTAGCGCTGGCTCCCTGCTCTCCTAGTTACAGCACACATCGGGTTAATTACCCGATGTGTGCTGCAGCTAAATGTGCACAGAGCAGGGAGCAGCGCACAATGCTTAGCGCTGGCTCCTTGCTCTCCTAGTTACAGCACACATCGGGTTAATTAACCCGATGTGTGCTGCAGCTACATGTGCACAGAGCAGGAGCCGGCACTGACAGTGAGAGCGGCGGAGGCTTGTAACAAAGGTAAATATCGGGTAACCAAGGACAGGGCTTCTTGGTTACCCGATGTTTACTGTGGTTACCAGCCTCCGCAGAAGCCGGCTCCTGCTGCCTGCACATTTAGTTGTTGCTCTCTCGCTGTCACACACAGCGATCTGTGCTGCACAGCGGGACAGCAACAACTAAAAAATGGCCCAGGACATTCAGCAACAACCAACGACCTCACAGCAGGGGCCAGGTTGTTGCTGGATGTCACACACAGCAACATCGCTAGCAACGTCACAAAAGTTGTTCGTTAGCAGCGATGTTGCTAGCGATGTTGCTTAGTGTGACGGGGCCTTTACTCTCCTCTTCCCTGTTCCTCACAAAACCATCTCAAAGATTTCTCCCATGCCCCGTGCTGTGGAATTCACTAATCATATTCCCACCTTTGAAACTGTCAAACACTACTTGAAAACCCACCTCTTCTAGAAAGCCTACAACCTGTGCAATAATCTTGATGCCCCCACACTGTCTTAGCAGTTTCTACCCTTATCTTCTGTCTCCTCCATGCTTCCCTGTAGGTTGCAAGCCCTCACCGACAGGGTCCACTGTACTTATCTTTCACTAAGTAATTTTCGTTGTATTTTCTATACCATTTTTCAAATGTGTGGTGCCCTATGTGTGTGGTATGAGATGCTCTACACAGACCTGGAGGTGCAAGTTGGTTCTGGTTACTCAGCTGTTCTATGTTCCGTGTAATTGCTCAGGCTTCTTTACTGAGCATGCTCACCCAGAGCTCTGTCAGTTGTATTCTCTGGCTCTGCCGTGCTGCCATAGTTTGTGTGTCTGCTAGTTTTCTGATCTTGATATTCTGACCACGGACTATTAATTGACTTCCTTCTGCCCGCTCCCTATTCCTGTTGTGCGTTCCTTTCTTGGACCCTGGACTGTTATCTCACTACGTCTTTACTTACTCCCTTTTACAACTATGTGCTTTTCTGATATTGTGACCCTCGGATTGTGCCCTGACTACGTCTCTGTTTACCCCTTATGATTATACGTGACTTCCTGGTACCAGACCCCGACTCTCCTGACTACCCTTCCATTCATGCAACCTCGTAAGGTAGTGGCAAGTGTTTCAATAATATATATTATTCTGGAGAAGTGCAAAGTCTCTATTCTGCTCTGAAGCCCTTTCTTTCTAGCAGATCTCTCCAGCTTGATTCAGATTGAAGGGTCCCCTAGCTGAGGACCTCCAATATGATGTACATATACATTAACAAAACAATTTCTTTAATTCTGCCCGCATCCCGCGATCTGAGTCGTCAAGCCTTCTGATTTACATGTTTCAAGCTTTGTTACCATTTACTGAGCAGTTCCAACCAGCAATAAACAAGAAATATGTAATTTTATGTAACTTACGCTTATTATATACTCATTTTTTTATTGTAGGAAAACAATGGCAATAAATGATTATGTTGCTGATGGAGCCTCCTGCCAGCAGAAGGATATAACGGCTGAATGCCGGCAGTAAGGAGGTTCTCCAATCCTAGAAATGCCAAATAAACTGCACTATATAATGTGCAATTGTTTGGACATTTAGTCCAGGGGGGGTACTTTGCACGCTGCAACATCGCTAGCCGATGCTTGCGATGCCGAGCGCGATAGTACCCGCCCCGTCGCACATGCGATATCTTGTGATAGCTGCCATAGCGAACATTATCGCAGCTTCACATGCACTTACCTGCTCTGCGACGTCGCTCTGGCCGGCGACCCGCCTCCTTCCTAAGGGGGGCGGGTTGTGCGGCATCACAGCGACGTCACACGGCAGGCGGCCAATAGAAGCGGAGGGGCAGAAATGAGCGGGACGTAAACATCCCGCCTACCTCCTTCCTTCCGCATTGATGGTGGAGGCAGGTAAGGAGATGTTCCTCACTCCTGCGGCTTCACACACAGCGATGTCTGCTGCCGCAGGAACGAGAAACAACATTGTATCTCCTATTGGTACGATATTATGAAAATGACCGACGCTACACAGATCACCGATTTACGACGCATTTGCGATCGTTTATCAGCGCATTTAGGCTTTACACGTTGCGACGTCGTTACCGACGCCGGATGTGCATCACTTTCGATTTGACCCCGACGATATCGCAGTAGTGATGTCGCAACGTGCAAAGTACCCCCAAGTATCCTCTGCTATATCTTCAGGTATCATGGACCATTCCTGACACTTGATATTTGCCCTGTAATTGCACATCAAACTGTATTTAGCAGTATTTTTGTGGAGACAACGGCCCCACAAATTGCTCATAAATGACATTTAAGAGAAATCAGATTTATTTTTTTAACTGGCGCACTACTATAAATACAAGCGCCAGCACGTAAACAGTCTGTGCCTATAGACTGACAGGAGCGGTGCTGAGTGTTATATACGGGTGCCAAAGCACCGTGTTCCACCACCATAATTATTGCATTGGTAGAAATTAGAACAGTTGGTAGCTATGTAATAACAAATGAATGCTTTGTTCACATGTGCTGTCTAAATACATTACTGTTCCAAAACTATCTTAATTAGCCTGTCATTCCAGACACGTTAATGTGAAAACAGCAAATCTGAACCGCTTCCAAACATTCCATGTTTTTGGAGAACATCCACAGGATTTTTTACAAGCCTGAATATTTTAATGGAACCTACTGTTTTTCTGCCTCTGATTAATTGAAATGGTTATCTCCATGGCTATCATAGGTGGTCCTGCTCTGCATAAAATGGATGGGAAGTCATCTGAATGGCTCCATGTAACATTATATAAAGCCTGCTTTTCACGCTGCAATGTATCTTACAATGTGTCGGCGGGGTCACGTCGTAAGTGACGCATATCCGGCATCGTAAGTTACATTGCAGCGTGTGACAGGT
Source organism: Anomaloglossus baeobatrachus (assembly GCF_048569485.1). NCBI lineage: Eukaryota > Metazoa > Chordata > Amphibia > Anura > Aromobatidae > Anomaloglossus > Anomaloglossus baeobatrachus. The sequence continues at coordinate 86,013,976 of NC_134353.1, forward strand.
ACGTGCGATTGCGATTGAACGGAAAAACGTTAATCGCATACACATCGTACCTTTCTCTAGAATTGCACGTCAGATTGTTCTTCGTACCCGGGGTAGCACACATCGCAGTGTTTGACACCCCAGGAACGATGAACAGATCTTACCTGCGTCCTGCGGCTCCCGGCCGGTAATGCGTAAGGAAAGAGGTGAGCGGAATGTTTACGTCCCGCTCAGTTCCGCCCCCCCGCTTCTATTGGCCGGCTGCCGCGTGACGTTGATGTGACGCTGAACGTCCCTCCCACTCCAGGAAGTGGACGTTCGCCACCCACATCGAGGTCGTATGGACGGGTAAGTACGTGTGACGGGGGTTAATCGTTTGTGCAGCACGTTCAACAAATTGAACGTGCCACACATACGATGGGGGCGTTGCAAATCGCATACGATATCGTATGCGAAATTGCAACGTGTAAAGCAGGCTTTAGGGGTGGAAATGTCTCCTGTGCAGAGTTCAGTGGTGCTGCTATTCCCGTGCTGCCTGAAGTGGTCCTGTGCTAACAGCCACATCCACACTACTGTCACAAGTGTGTCTCGCCCTGCACACACCTCGGGGGAATGTAGGATCAGAAGGTCTCAGCATTTGGTTGATCGCAGATCCGTTTTAGAATCCACTCATTGCTTATCCTGAGTAGGAGCGTATTTCATTCCATTTGGTGCTGAATGGGTTAAGGTCTCTTCTATCCTTCTGAGATTGTCTTGTAGCTGTAAATCTCAGCTGCAGCTACATCCTTCCATTATATAATCTCACTCCTCACTCTTTCCTATGCTGGCTATAGCTCATTCTATAACTGACCACTTTGAAGTAGCCTGGCTCTGGAGACGCTGAGGTGTTGTTTATGTTGCACTTGAGAAGCTTCCTTCTTGAGTAGCTGTGGAGAACTACTTGTGGTGTCTTTCCCCTGTTTTTACTACCTTCCTTGTTTTGTTGTAGTGGCGAGACTAGCATTTTGCTTGCCTTTGTACTAGTCAGGGTGAGTTCAGAGCCAGCAAGGTACGTGACGGTACACAGAGGGAAGGACCCGTCTATGAACGTTACGGAGTGCAGGGATCACACTCAGGTGAGTGTTAGGAGGTGACCCCACTCCCCCCTCCCTAGTATCAAAGCCATCCATTGTATTGTTTCCCTGGTGTACCCTTTGCGTTGCATTCCTTGCCGGGGATCCTCTCATCCTTGGTGTGGCAACTACTCACAAAAAGTTAAGAATATTTCGCTTTCGGGTGAAATTTCAGGATGAACCTAAAATGCACTCTAACCTTTTCATATGGTGTTCTCTAAACTTTTGAATGCACATGTCCAACTGTTCAATGTTTCAGTGCTTTTTACATAACTTGCTGTTGTCTAACAAGGAGCTAATGGCAAAATATCCAACAGGTGTTTGATCCAGGAATCTCACAATAAATTCTGAGGTTCAATAAGAATTGGTATTTAAACCTTCCTCCTTATCATGCTGTTCATATTTTGACATTATGAAAACAATACAACACCTAACAATTCATCAACAGTACCTCACCATTGTGAGGCTTCAAGTAGGATATTCTCAGATGGAAGTGGCCAATGAGCTAAGAGTATCCCAGAGTGTTATCGTGTTTTGGTCAGACATGTGCATATCAACCCAAGAACAAAAGCAAAAGACCTTGTGGAGATGCTGGTGGAGGCTGGTAAGATTGTGTCATTATCCACAGTGAAACGAGTACTGTATCAACATGGGTTTAAAGGCCATTCTGCCACGAAGAAGCTATTACTCGAAAAGAAACATAAAAAAGCCAGATTAATGTTTGCAAATGCACAAAGGAACAAAGACATTCATTTTTGTACACATGTCCTGTGGTCTGCCGAAACTAAAATGGAACTGTTTGCCCATAATAACCATCCTTAGGTTTGGAGGAAAAAGGGAGAAGCTTTGAAGCCTAAGAACACCATCCCAGCTATGAAATACGGGGGTGGCAGCATCATGTTGTGGGGTTGTTTTTGTGCAGGATTGACTGGTGCACTTCACAAAATAGATGGCATCATGAGCAAAGAAGATTACGTGGCAATACTGAAGTAACATCTCAAGACATCAGCCAGAAACTTAAAGCTTGGGTGGAAATGGCTCTTAAAAATAGACAATGACCCGAAGCATACTGTCAAACTGGTTACAAAGTGGCTTAATGACAAAAAAAGTCAATGTTTTGGAGTGGCCATCACAAACCCCTGATTTCAATCCTATTAAAAATGTATATGCAAAGCTGAAAAGGCTGGTGAGAGCAAGGCAACCTACAGACATGGCTCAGTTACACCAGTTCTGTCAGGAGGAATAGGCCCAAATTCCTACCAACTATTGTGAGAAGCTTGTGGGAGGAGATCCAAAACATTTCACCCACATTATAATGATTAAGGGCAATGGTACCAAATACTAATGAAATGTATGTAAACTTTTGACTTTGCAGAAAGTAATAAAAATACATTCTCTCTCTCTCATTATTCTGGCATTTGGCAAATATAAATAAGTTTAGTTTCTAATTGACCTAAAACGGGAAAGGTTTATTCTGATTTCATGTCAGATAGTGAGAAAAACATGCAGATGTGTCTTTATAGATAATGTATGTAAAGTTCTGGTTTCAACTATATGTAAGACCACCCTTCCTATAGGCAGTGAATGGAGGATTCATGCACATGGGATATATGGGACTTCCATTCCCATGATCAGTGAGGGTCTTAGCAGCCAAACCTCCACCAATCTCACAAGTATTTACTATTACAAGTATTCTCTATGACAGACATGTTAGGACATGTGAACAGTTAAAAGAAAGGCCTCATTTATCTAAAATGCCTAAAAGTAAAACCTGACTTTGTTGCCTATAGCAACCAGAACTCAGCTTTCATTTCCTAAAGAGCTCTGGTAATATGAAATCTGGGCTTTGATTGCTATGGGTAACTATGACAGTTTTAGATAAATGTTCCCATTCTTGTTTAATATGATATATATTAGAAAATGTATGTGGTTAACTAAAAAAAATATATCATAAAATGTATAAAGTGTAGTGAGTAGTCCATTATTAATACTAGAAAACCTTTAAAAACATAATCACTAGGTTAAAAAAGTGCATTCACATTGGAAACAAACATTGGTGGCAACCTCACATGAGCGGGGCGGATATCGGGACACCCTGACACTGGTCTGATATTTTTTAATCTAGATTTTTGTGTTTTTCCTTCTTTTTCTTTATGTCACAGTAAAATTTATAAGCAACCATTCTTTGTAACTATGAATGTGACTGTCTGATGAATATTGGTATTGCTGTAGCAAGTGGGAGCTTTCCGAATCAATCTTTGGCTATCATTGCATTTAAGACAAAAGCGGAAGTCATCGCTGAAGAGGACAGATCTCCATTTTAGCCTCCATCGCCATGTTACTCTGCGTCAGTGTAGTATCGATCGCGGTCACAAATGGTGTGACCACAACCGGGCCCATGTGGGATGGGTGCCTGCCGACACCAGCAATTATACTATTTCATCTCAATTTGAGTTTGAGGACACACATTCACCTGAAATGTATTACAGCACAAAGACCCGCCGGGTCCCTGCACTACAATACACACTGCCGGCTAATCAGAGGCTGGCAGCTGAAATCAGTGTGCTGAAGTCAGCTGCCAGCCTCTGTGCCAGCTACTGAAGACGATGTCATATGTTGTTAGAACAGGGAAGGTGAGAAGATTCTTTTTTTTAATCTTTTTTTTATTAATGCGTTAAAGAACAGTGGTAGAATTTATTATTTATTATTCTTATTATTTATTTCTAGAGCACCATTAATTCCATGGTGCTGTACATGAGAAGAGGTTACATACAGAATACATATACAAGTTACAGTACACAGACTAGTACAGAGGGAAGAGGACCCTGCCCTTGCGGGCTTACATTCCATAGGATTTTGGGGAGGAGACAGTAGGTGGGGTGTAGATTGGGCGGCAGTTCCGCACGATGGTCGGGCGGCGTCTCTGCACGGTGGTCGGGCCGGCAGCTCCGTACGGTGGTGAAGCAGTGAGGTCATTGTAGATTATAGGCATTTCTGAACAGAGAAGTTTTCAGGTTCAGTTTGAAGCTTGCAAGTGTAGCAGATAGTCTGACGTGTTGAGTAGAGTTGAGCGCGGTTCGAGGTTCTCCAGTTCACGGCTCGAGTGATTTTGGGGCTGTTCTAGATCGAACTAGAACTCGAGCTTTTTTGCTAAAGCTCGATAGTTCTAGATACGTTCGAGAACGGTTCTAGCAGCAAAAAAACCAGCTAATTCCTAGCTGGCTTTCCGCTGTAATAGTGTAAGTCACTCTGTGACTCACACTATTATGACATTTCAGTGTATAGTGTGCGGGAACAGCGCATTCAGATCACTGCTGTATGTATAATGGCGATCGCCATTTTTTTTTTTTTTCCTTGTCTTCCTTCCCTAAGCGCGCGCGTGTAGTGGGGAGGGCCAGCATGTCAGCCAATCCCAGACACACACACAGCTAAGTGGACTTTTAGCCAGAGAAGCAATGGCATGTGTGATAGGATGTCCATGTCACATGTCCCTGCATTATAAAACCGGACATTTTCCTCCAGCACGCCATTATCTGCCTTCTGCGTCCTTGGTGTCAGACATCACTGGCGCAGCTCCTATCGCCAATACTGCTGTATACGCTCCATACACAGCGCTGGACAGCTTAGGGATAGCACCTTCTATCAGTCCTTTTAAGGGCTCGTACCGGCAGGGTCAGAGCCATAGGTGACAGAGTTTAAATCAGAGTTTAACAGCTACACAAGATGACAGCGTCTGTGTAGCTAAGGTCAGGGATTTCCTCGCTGCATTTCCCCATTAGGAGGGATAGAAAGGCAGGCTTCCTTTCCTCTACCCAGAGACCCACAACCCTGCCACTGTACCCTCCTGCCCTTTGCACACTCCAACTCATTGTTACTAAGCCATTATACTAGCAAACACTGAGTGAACTTAGTGGCATCCTAAACGTGGCTGTTGGACTTCTGTATCGTCCCACAAGTGCAAAGATATTTGCAGCACCTCTGCCTGCATTGCACACTCCAACTCATTGTTACTAAGCCATTATACTAGCAAACACTGAGTGAACTTAGTGGCATACAAGAAGTGGCTGTTGTACTCCATTAGTGCCCCACTGGTGCAAATCTATGTGCAGCACCTCTGCATGACACCCACCTGCCCTGTTTTTAATAAGCTATAATGATAGCAAAAAATACTGCCATTTAGTGGCATCATAGAACTGGATGTTGTATTTCATTATTGTCCCACTGGTGCCAAGCTATTTCTAGCACCTGTGCAGGACACCCTCCTGCTCTGTTTTTAAAGGGGTGGTTCACTCATATTTTTTTATTGTCTAGATCGATATTATATTGAGAAACAATGTTTCTCTCAAATACCTTGTGTTGTCAATAGTGCCTGTGAGAGGCGCTATTGCAGACCGCTGCTCCCCGTCCAGTGACGTACCCGTCCAATGCTGCCTCGTCACATCCGTGCAGCCGGCTACATTCTGAGCCCATCTGCTCCCTGCTCCTCCTCCCTCCTCCCTCACAGCACGTCTCTTGCTTGCAGCGTTCTGCGAGGAGGGAGGGGGGAGCAGGAGACGCGCCGTGCTGTGCTGTGAGGGAGGAGGGAGGAGGAGGAGGGAGCAGATGGGCTGTGACAGCAGTGAAGCACCGCTCACAGCTCAGAGTCTGGAAGACTGTAGCCGGCTGCACGGATGTGACGAGGCAGCATTGGACGGGTACGTCACTGGACGGGGAACAGCGGTCTGCAATAGCGCCTCTCACAAGCACTATTGACAACACAAGGTATTTGAGAGAAACATTGTTTCTCAATATAATATCGATCTAGACAATAAAAAATATGGGTGAACCACCCCTTCAATAAGCTATAATGATAGCAAAAAATACTGCCATTTAGTGGCATCATAGAACTGGATGTTGTATTTCATTATTGTCCCACTGGTGCAAATATATTTGCAGCATTTGCAGCACCTCTGCATGACACCCTCATGCACATTTTGCTACGCTAATGTTATAGTGTGTCGCCAGGGGTTAAGGGGATACCCAGAACCGGGCCAAGGGGTTGCTTCTGGAAAGGGGATCACGGTGTCGTGACCCGGTCCGTGCTCCCTGGTTCCACAATAAAAAGGGGGGTTATGTTTGTGACGCCACCCGTGGAATGTGATCAGAGATGACCACTGCTGCTGCAGAACCTCGGGGGGTGATGGAAGGCAGCTTGAGATGGGACGGCTCCCCACAGGTAGAGCCTTTTCCCCGGGGCAGTGTGTTAGTCTATGGGGGAGTGCAGGACATGAGCACAATAAACAGGCAGACTCACGGTTTTGCAGTTTCATTGTCTTTTACTGATGATGGTATTCAGCAGAGTACTGTCCATGGAGTCTGTGAGGGGTTCAGGGTTTCTCCCACCCAGCCGGGCCCTTTTGGCTTCCTTGCCTGCACTGTGTGTCTGTGGCCCTGCTGCTGTGTGAACTAGGCAGCCGGCTCTGCTCTGCTCCTAGGTACCGACCTGACAGGCAACTCGAGTCCTTCCTAGTATGTTCCTGAACTCTCCTATGTTGCTTGTGTCTGTGGTACAGGTGAAAGATCTGGAATCTTCACTTATCTGGTGGTAACTGTACAGTATGTAACCTGCAGTCTCGGATCCAGCATCCGTTCTGTGTGCTCCACTGGGATGAGCTCTGCACTGCTCTGCCTCCCAGGAATGTTCTCTGTGTAATCTGTCTCCTTTCCTCAGACCCTCAGCTAGGCCTGGAATTGGTCAGTGGATCCTGAGGTGAGCTAAAGCCAGCTTCCAACCTGCAGAGATCCTTTCTCCTCAGTGCTCTGCACTGCATTCACAAACTGAAACTACTGACCATTTCCCCTTCCCACCAGAATATACAGGGAAGCAGCTTGGTCTCCCCCTTCTGGCCAGGAGGTCTTGGTGTTGTGTGTGGGGAGTTAACCCTTTGTGTTGTTACTGTGGCAACCCTGGGGTGCCACATTCCCCCTTAGTGAAGAACAGTACTCCGGGACTGTGAAACAAACAAACAAGTTATCACAACAATTATATATATACAGAGTCTCAAAAGGAAAAAAATACAAAAACCTTAAAGCTCAAAAAGAGTCCAAAATGTTCAAAAATATGTAAGTGTTCATACAGGATAGTCTCTGTAGGTACTGGGCTTTTGGTCTTAACGTTGCAATTATATAAACATTTAAACAACCAAACGCTTCTTACAGGTGTCTCTACTCTGGTCGTAAGTGCAGTAGGGCTCACGGCCCTCGGGCCACCAACAATGTGATCAAGTTGTAACTCTCCGTGCTGCCACCTTACACCACTCTTCTCTCACCTTTTCTGTACACTAAACTGTTACGGTTTTTCATATAAACATTATAACATATGTACATTTTATATGCAATTCCACATTAGTCTTTATATCTTGCTGGTATCTGACCCTGAGTACTACGCTGTGACCTGTGTACTGCTGGTGTACTGGGTGTACTTAGCATAATGGTGTGAGTGGAAGTGTACCTATTTAGTGTTTCTGGTACTTGTGAGGATGGGGGGCTGACTGTAGGACTGGCAAACTCACTGGGACCAGGAATCTGTTCTTCCTCTACGGTTTCGACTTCCAGTTCTTCTTGTCTTGAGACTTCTTGTGGTACGAGTTCTGATGCTGGTTCCGCCACTTGAGGGAAGGCGATCATTGGGACTACTACTGCTCCATAGTAATTTGGCCATGTTTTTGGGAAATCTCCTAAGACTGTATGGAATACATCTTCTTCCTTCTTGACAGGTTGTACCTGTAAGGGTAAGGTGACTTCTGGTGTCTTCAGGGTTTCAGGACACGATTTGAGTTGATCTCTTGACACGACAGCTGATGTCATTCCTTCATCCTTACTGATGAGACACACTTTGGGATTATCCATACTGGATGGTAAGACTGTATATGGGGTGGTTTCCCACTGATTATCCAATTTGTTTGTGCGCCGTTTCCTCTTGAGAACTTGGTCACCAGGTTGCAATGGGGTTGCTAGAGCATGCTGGTTGAAGGTTCTCTCCTGTCTTCCCCTAGCTTGTTGGAGACTTTTCTCTACGCACTCTTGTACTTGGCGATACTGCTGCTGACGTAGGGTATCCCAATTGGATTCTTGAACTTCCGCATCTGGCTTCAGAATTCCCATATCTAAATCAATTGGCAGTTTACCGGGCCTTGCACGCATGAGGTAAGCGGGGGTGCAGTTTGTAGAACTCACCGGGACATGATTGTACAAGTCCACCAAGTCTGGCAATTTCTCTGGCCATTGATTTCTTTCTGACTCTGGTAAGGTCTTCAACAGGTCAATCACAATATGGTTCATCTTCTCACATAAGCCATTTGTTTGGGGATGGTATGCTGTTGTGCGGATCTTTTTACAGCCATACATGTTGCAGAATTCTTGGAAGATCTGTGATTCGAAAGCTGGACCTTGATCTGCAAGGACTTGTTCTGGGTAACCATGGGGTCTGCAAAAGTACGTCTGGAATGCTTTAGCTGCTGTTCTAGCTGTAAGGTCTTTCACGGGTACCACCACTAAGAAGCGTGAGTAATGGTCCACGATGGTTAAGGCATAGACATAGCCGGACCGGCTTGGTGACAACTTGACGTGGTCTAATGCGACTAACTCGAGTGGTTGCTTGGTTACTATGGACTGGAGTGGAGCTCTCTGGTTCTGTTGATCCTTTCTTCTGAGGTTGCACGGTCCGCATTTTCTACACCAATCTTCAATTGATTTTCTCATGCCAACCCAGTAGAATCTTTCTCTTAAGAGCACTTCCAACTTTTTCCAACCAAAATGACCAGCACCGTCGTGGTAAGCTTCCAGAACCATCTTGACGTCTCTCTTGGGCACGATGATCTGCCAGACCAACTCATGTGTTTTTGGATTGGTGTGCCTTCTACAGAGCTTCCCTTGGTACAGGAACAATTTACCTCTCTCTTTCCAGAGATGTTGTGTCTCAGCTGGGGCATTCTGATTAGGGTATGCACCTTGTTGTGTAAGCAGTTCTTTCACTAGCTTCACAGCTGGATCGCTGTCTTGTGTGTCAGCCCATCCGTGGTTTGCTAATGGGTTGAGAGTTGCCTGCTGTTGTTTTTGGTAGACACTCGGTTGATACTGTCCCACCTTAGGACGGTGAAAGGCCGGCAGCTCAATTTCTTCCAGTCCCTCCGGTTCCTCTTCCACGTTCCCCGAGTGTGGCATCCGGGATAAGGCATCTGCATTCCCGTTCTTGTGGCCTGCCCTGTACTTGATGACAAAGTTGTAGTTTGACAGTCGGGCTATCCATCGCTGTTCCAGCGCACCTAATTTTGCAGAGTCCAGGTGGGTCAACGGATTGTTGTCAGTAAAGATGGTAAATTCTGCAGCTGCCAGGTAGTGTTTGAAATGCTCTGTTACAGCCCAAACTACTGCCAGTAGTTCTAACTTGAAGGAGCTGTAATTCTCTGGGTTTCTTTCTGTAGGCCGGAGCTTCCTGCTTGCAAAGGCAATAACTTTCTCCTTGCCTTCCTGCTTTTGAGACAATACTGCTCCCAGTCCTACGTTGCTGGCATCCGTGTACAAAATGAAGGGTTGATGGTAATCTGGATATGCCAGGATCTCTTCTCCTGTCAGTGCCCACTTCAACTTCTTAAAGGACTCTTCTCTCTCATCACTCCATTGGAAAGGAGGATTTCGGGCTGCAGACTTCTTTGACTGTCCTACCAGGATGTCTTGTAGGGGAGCTGCTAGCTTCGTGAACCCTTTTATAAATCTTCTATAGTAGCCCACCAGTCCCAGGAATTGCCTCACCTCTTTCACGCTGGTGGGTCTCGGTCAATCTCTTATCACGGTAACTTTTTCAGGATCTGGTGCTACCCCTTCTGAGCTCACGACATGTCCCAGGTACTGTACCCTTGGCTTTAGAAGGTGACACTTGGATGGCTTGATTTTCATGCCGTATCCGGATAAGGCTTCAAACACTTCTGCCAGGTCTTGTAGATGCTGTTCATAGGTCTTGGAGTAGACTATGACGTCATCCAGGTACAGGAGGACAGTTTCAAACTTCTTATGTCCTAGGCAGCACTCCATCAGTCGCTGGAAGGTACCAGGTGCGTTGCAGAGTCCAAACGGCATACAATTGAACTCACAGAGGCCCATCGGCGTGGTGAATGCTGTCTTCTCCTTGTCAGCCTCTGCCACAGGAACTTGCCAATACCCACTAGTCAGATCTAGCGTGGAAAAGTAAGTAGCGGATTTTAATGCAGCCAATGACTCTTCTATCCTAGGTAATGGGTATGCATCCTTGTGTGTAATGCGGTTGATACGTCTGTAGTCTTCGCACATCCTCATGGTCCCATCTTTTTTCTTAACTAGCACTAGTGGGGCTGCCCAGGGGCTACAACTGTCTCTTATTACCCCTGCTTCTTTCATTTCTTTGAGCATGTCTTTGGCGCATTGGTAGTGAGCCGGTGGTACTGGTCTATACCTCTCCTTTATGGGTGGATGGTTACCTGTGGGTATAGTGTGCTCTACTCCTTTGATCTGTTAAAAGTCTAATGGGTGTTTGCTGAATATTTGTTCATATTCTTTCACTACCCTGTATACTCCATGCTTTTGATGGGAGGGTGTAGAATCGGTACCTACATGTAGCTTTTGGCACCAATCCTCCAGCTTTCCCTCTGAGCCATTGTCTTCCGCCTGACTTGACGGCTTCAAGGGCTCAACGGTGGTGATGGCGTTGTTATCAACCGTATATAGCTTAGCCATGGTAGCATACTTTGGTAGGGTGACCTCATCTTCTCCACAATTTAGAAGGCGTATTGGCACTCTTCCCCGATGTACCTCAACTATTCCTCTGGCCGTCAGTACAGTGGGCCTACTGTCTGAGTACACGGGTTCTACCAGGGCCTGATAGTCTCGCCCTCTGATGCCTATTGCGGCTCTACACCAGACCAGCATTTCTGTTTTGGGAGGAATTACAATAGGTATTGGGTCACTTACCCTTGCACTGCCAATTTCACCTCCTGACATTTCTACCTGCTGCTTCAGCATCAAGGCTTTAATTTCCTTCTGCAGGAATCTCTGTTGCCCAGGTTTGGCAGTCTCGACGATCTGCTGCAAGACAGTAATTACCTCTGCAAAACAATTTTCAATTACATTCATTCCTAGCAGCATAGTTGGTTCACGTTCTCGCCGGTCAACATCAACAATGACAATACCTTGGTTCTGCAATTCTACTCTCCCAATCTTAATGGTCATTTCTCTGAAACCAACCTGTGGTACTAATTCACCATTGCTAGCCCATATATTCAATGCAACATTAGATGGACCACTGCTAACATCTGAATCAGCCCAGTACCTCTTATAAAGGACATGCGGAATTGATGTTATTTGGGAGCCAGTGTCCAGCAAGGCGTTGAGCGGAATGCCATCCAGCACGATGGGGATGACTGGACGTCCCCCCACATACTTGTCGTGACAGGGTGAGGGACCTTGAGAGTTAATTCCTGAGGAGCGGCCCGCCTCCCCAGGGGATCCCCATTTAAAGCACATTCACGGGCAAAGTGACCTGGCTCCTTGCAACGGCGGCAAATGGGCTGTCCATCCGGCTGGTAGCGGTCGCTGGGTCGTCTTCTCGTCGCTTGGTATCTCCTAGGCCTCATCCACGGGACATCCTCATTGCTGGTCGCCAGCTCAATCTCGGGTGCAGACTTGGATCCACGCAGCTCCTGGACGATTCTAGCCATGGAAGCAACAGTGTCTGTCAAGGCATCAAGCCTTTGATGGAGAGCCTCATTAGTGATCGGCTCCAGGTGGTTAGCAGCAGCCGCTGACATGGCCGATGTCACCGGCATTACTGGCTGCTGGGGTGCCACTGTAAGGTGTTGAACAGAGTCTATACCCTGTGGCTCCTCCACCTGCTGGAGGCGGATGGCTCTATCCTTTAGCTGGGCAAATGTTAGTCCTGGATCCTGGATCACCATCATGCTCAGTTGTCCCCGGTGGGAAGGGGATGAGAGTCCATCCAGGAATTGGTCTATCAGCAGCTTATCTGCTCCAGGGGCTAAGGCAGGTTCTGCTAATTTAAGTGCTCTGAGCGCCTCCTGCAAGTTTAAGGCAAAGTCTCTTGCGCTCTCTCTAGGTTTCTGCTTGCATCCAAAGAACCTCATTTTAGCCCGGCTGCCAGCAGTGGATTCAAAAGCTGCTTTTAGTCCAGCTATTATATGCTCTACAGTGTCCTTTGCATCGTCCGGCCAGGATGTAGCCTCCCGCTGGGCATTGCCAGTTAACTGTCCCATAAGCATACCAACACGCTGGACTTCTGTCAGGGGGTACATGCTGTAGTAGATTTTTAGCTTTCCGATAAAGTCATTGTGTGTTGGGCTCACCTGAGTACTGCGGCAGCCACACTGCACCCGGGGTGTACGGCATCAGGAACGGCATGATAGGTGCCGCCGCACCGCCGGGTACAACAGCGTCTCCCTGCTGCGACATCTTTGCGCCCCCTTAATTTCACCAGTCTTCTTGACAGCAAGCCTGGGACACTTTTCTGCGTTTTCGTTCGGGTCGCAGCACCGAGCGCACCTCCTCTGCAAGCGGTGGGCAGAGTCTTAGTTTAGGCGCGCTGTTCTCCCGCGCGTAGCAGCTAATGGCGCGATTAAAGATGGCACCTGGAAAATTTTACCAATGATGTTTTTGGATTTTTCCAGGTATCTTTGCAAAGTTTAAAGTCCGTTCTTTGTTGCAACAATTCACAGTGCAAGTCTTTTATGCGATGCAATAAGTCTTTACAGGCACACGTCACCCGGGTTGCAGCCGGGTCCAGTCCGCATCCTGTTCGTGACGCCAAAGTTGTGTCGCCAGGGGTTAAGGGGATACCCAGAACCGGGCCAAGGGGTTGCTTCTGGAAAGGGGATCACGGTGTCGTGACCCGGTCCGTGCTCCCTGGTTCCACAATAAAAAGGGGGGTTATGTTCATGACACCACCCGTGGAATGTGATCAGAGATGACCATTGCTGCTGCAGAACCTCCGGGGGTGATGGAAGGCAGCTTGAGATGGGATGGCTCCCCACGGGTAGAGCCTTTTCCCCGGGGCAGTGTGTTAGTCTATGGGGGGAGTGCAGGACACGAGCACAATAAACAGGCAGACTCACGGTTTTGCAGTTTCTTTGTCTTTTACTGATGATGGTATTCAGCAGAGTACTGTCCACGGAGTCTGTGAGGGGTTCAGGGTTTCTCCCACCCAGCCGGGCCCTTTTGGCTTCCTTGTCTGCACTGTGTGTCTGTGGCCCTGCTGCTGTTTGAACTAGGCAGCCGGCTCTGCTCTGCTCCTAGGTACCGACCTGACAGGCAACTCGAGTCCTTCCTAGTATGTTCCTGAACTCTCCTATGTTGCTTGTGTCTGTGGTACAGGTGAAAGATCTGGAATCTTCACTTATCTGGTAGTAACTGTACAGTATGTAACCTGCAGTCTCGGATCCAGCATCCGTTCTGTGTGCTCCACTGGGATGAGCTCTGCAATGCTCTGCCTCCCAGGAATGTTCTCTGTGTAATCTGTCTCCTTTCCTCAGACCCTCAGCTAGGCCTGGAATTGGTCAGTGGATCCTGAGGTGAGCTAAAGCCAGCTTCCAACCTGCAGAGATCCTTTCTCCTCAGTGCTCTGCACTGCACTCACAAACTGAAACTACTGACCATTTCCCCTTCCCACCAGAATATACAGGGGAGCAGCTTGGTCTCCCCCTTCTGGCCAGGAGGTCTTGGTGTTGTGTGTGGGGAGTTAACCCTTTGTGTTGTTACTGTGGCAACCCTGGGGTGCCACAATAGCAAACTCAGGGAATTCATTGCTGCATTTGATAATTCGGAGGGATAGAAAGTGATGCTTCCCTTAGCTTTTCCTTCTGTTCATAGACAGCATCTCCAAGTCCACACCCGAAGAGCAATTTCTCCTCCACGTCTAAGTGTGGAGAGGCAGCTAGTGCGCATGCGTGTGCCGGTTTACCCCAGCTGCAGCCTAACTACAGTGTTTCGCCTAGTGAGTATGCTCAGCCTGACTGTGCCATTCCTGAGGCTAAGTCTTAATTTCGGGATACAGCGCATGCTCCCACACTTAGTGTGAAAAGCCTCTTTGCACAGGTACTTGCATTCCGTGCCGGGTCTAAGTCCTGTTTTGTGCCGAGACACCATGCTAAAGCTGATAGTCTTTTTTCAGAGACTCTATTTCATGCAACTGACCATGCTCAGGCACTTACTGCATCAGAAACTAGGTCCGGTAATGAACTCTTTGGCCCTGCCCCTGATGTGGGGGGGCCCATATAGACCACAGGGCATCAGGTGTCCTGACGATGTGGCCAGGCCACTCCCAAATGGCTTGCAGAGGCCCGCCCCTATGACTTGTCACCTCATTATTGATGGTCAGACGATGACTGGTGAGGTGTTTGTGTCGTGGCAGCCATGAGGTCATTATTGAAGTTGCGGTTCCAAATAGGACGCTAGTCATGCCACTCATGACGTGTCACTCTGCTTTTGTCTCCAGGAGGTGCATTGTGGTCCACCCTGGTTTGGGGCGGACCCAGGTTATAAAACGGGCTGGAGCCAACAACGAGGTGCGCAGTCTTCTATTATGCTCCGAAAGAGCACACCTCCATGTGTTGAACCCATTGCGGCTTTAGGCCAGAGGTAGGCAGGGATAGGGCGTCGATGCAGGCCGCCACCACAGTTGGTAACGCAGAACGGTTAAGACCAGCTCCTGTCCTACAAGTCCTGCTTGTGCAGCCCAGTGGCATTAACAGGCCTGCTGCTGCTGATGCGCCTGCTGTCCACAGGTGTGGCCCCAATGCACACGGTCAGCGTACTGAATGGCCCCTGTGATGTTAACAGGGAGTTCCTGGGCTGGGTGGGCGTGTGGACCCTGTGACGCTAACAGGGCTCCCAGTCTCAAGATCCGAGTGGCGTCTAACTCGGTTCAGGCAACTATTAGTTTCATAGCCACACAGATCTGTATCCTCCACCTAACCTTCCAGTGGCCAACCTCTCCTTTTCCATCTGGGAGCACGGTGGACATTGACTGCTGATGGGGATATATACCTTTCTCTTTCTTTTCTTATTAATTTTCGTTATATAGCGGTAACATAGTATATACCACCTTATCCAAATCTGGCAGTCCCACCGTAACAGATGGTGTTTCTTCATCAAATGTTACTTTTGCTTAACCAACAAACCCACGGACAAAAACTTTTTTCCCCTTTCCAACACACCTGTTCCCCTTTCCACCAGCATTTGTCCTTTTTCAACTCATTTGGTATATGACCAAAAGTGCAACTCTGCTGGGACACCGTACTCAATGGCATCTCAGCACAGCAGCCAGCCCTCGGTCCCTCAGATGTGGACAAGTAAAAGACCATTTCCTCCTATCCATGACAAAGCGTTGAGATTCACTCTGTGCAGCACTGGTGTTTACTGGAAAAGCAGATCTAAGAATCCGTACCACCTTCTGCAGATACTCCTGTATACGTGCGTCCCATTCTATGGCAGGAATTATTTCGCCAAATTTTGTCTTGTACCGGGGATCTAACAGTGTGGCAACCCAGTAGTTAGCATTACTTCGAATTCGTACAATCCGAGGGTCATGTTGTAGGTAGTGCAGCAAGAAGGCGCTCATGTGTGTCCTTGGTGTGTTGGTGGCAGAGAGGTGAGAATCGTGCCTCCTTCCTCTGCCCTCTCCCCCCAACCTCGCACAACCGAAATGTGAGCAAGCTCTCACTCATCTGCTGAGTCTTCCATGCCCATCGCCAGTTCGTCCTCCATTTCTTCATGGGCTCCTGCACCTTCCTCAACAATTTTTGCTGATACTATGCGCCCTTGTTAATCCCTCTCCCCCACCGTCCCTTGACTTCCGCCTAGGTGCCGCTCACCGTTTGGACCTTGTAGATCTTATTATCCCTTCTGCATATGACTCCTCCTGTACTTCCTCCCCTTCCTCTTGGACCAACTCCTGACTCCGAATAATGCATACAGTGTGCTCCATCTTGTAGATGACCAGAATTGTCACGCTGAGAATGGCATCGCCAGTGCTAAAGATCTTCGTCGATATTTGTAAACTGTGTAGCAGGGTGCATAGGTCCTTGATCTGACACCACTCCAGCAGCGTGATCTGCACCACCTCTGGATCAAGTTAGCCCAGGGTATACGTCATACTGTATTTCAGCAGGGCTCTGCGGTGCTGCCACAGACGCTGAAACATGTGCAGATTCAAATTCCTGCGTGTCGGAACATTGCATTTCAGGCGTTTAACCGCCAGACCCTAAGACTTCAGGAGCGATGAAAGTTGTTGAGCTGCTGGGTGCGAAGGATGAAAGTGAGCACATAGCAGCGTACCCGCTGCACAAGGCCATGTAGGCCGGGATGGTATTTTAAAAATTGCTGGAGAATCAGATTCAACACGTGAGCCATACAAGGCACGTGTGTCACATTGCCCTGACGAAGGGCCGCCGACAG